>NC_083095.1:118459519-118759519 GCF_949774975.1 Lagenorhynchus albirostris | reverse complement strand
CTACAGTAAGGCATCCGATGAGAGACCTTTCCAAGGGAAAGAGGTGAAATGGCATAGACTTTTGTGAGAACGTGATGGGATAATATGTAGATTTGTGAAATATTAAATGAAAATTGTTGACGCCCAGTGATAGGTTTCACTCATTGACTTCATTATTTTCTTTCAATAAACCTTTTGAGCATCTAGTGGGAGCCAGGTGTGGTGTCACTTATCTGCACAGATGTTGTAAGAAGTCAGCCAGCCTGTGGCTTCCTGGTAGTTATGGACATTATTTTAAGAGCCATGGCCCAAAGTGAGACATGATATAGAGAGAGATAGGGGATGTACTTTAAATTTCTGTGGTACAAGTTGCTTCATGTAAAAGAGGATGATTAGACAGACATGCACTCTTATATTTTGATTAATTGAATAATATTAATAATTTTATTGATTAAATATTAATATTTAATTGATATTTTGATTAATTAAATCTTTGTTATGCAATGACGATAGCTAAGCCATTGAGTCCTAGTATAATAAAACTTGAAATGGTGAGCTCATTTTGATTTCATGATATGATGCTACACCTATGAGTTCCATGGAGGAAGAGCTGGCTACAGTCGAGTCCTCTAAAGGACAAGAATTTCGGGGATCCCATGTCTGTACAGGTTTTTTGTTTTTTTTGGTTGTGCTGGGTCTTAGTTGCAGCTCACGGGGCACTTCTTAGTTGCAGCAGTCGGGCTCCTTAGTTGTGGCATGCGAACTCTCAGTTGTGGCATGAGTGTGGGATCTAGTTCCCTGACCAGGGATCAAACCTGGGCCCCCTGCATTGGGAGTGTGGAGTCTTAGCCACTGCGCCACCAGGGAAGTTCTGTCTATACAGGTATTTTTAATTAAAGCAATATCAAAATGTTCAAGACTGAGAATTTTCTTATGTTTATAATAATTGACATGGTATTAATTCAGACTCTTGTCATTTCTTACCTGAATTGTGCTCACAGCTTCTTAACTAGTTTCCCTTTCTTGTCTAGTGTGATTGCCACAGGGCTACCAAGGGATTGTTCTGAAAAGGAAACCCATGTGTGATAGCCCCTCAGCTTCATATCCTTTGGAGTGTGCTGTTGTTCTCAGGGTACAGTCTAACTTCAGGTGAGCCATCAGGGCCTGCGTTCAGTACTCTTTACTTTTATCTCGTCATCCTTCCCCTCTTCATCCTTTGCTCTAACTTGACAGAAACTGCCTAGAGCCCCCTGAGGAAGCCTTCCCCCCAGGTCTGTGTGTGCACCATTCCACCCGTCAGGAACACTTTGCCTTTTCTTTTCTCCCTGACTTATCCTCCTAGTCCTTCAAGACTCAACCATATAGTCACCTTCTCCCAGACGGTGGACCGGGTCTCAGAAACCCCTTCTGAGTCCCTCTCTAAAGGAACCTGGAAATACGATTGCTTGTTCTAGGTCTGCCTCTCCCCTGGGATCAGCGGGCACACGTAGACAGCAGGCTCGAGAGCCAGGCAGCCTGTGTTTGAAGTTCAGCCCTTCCACTTACTAGCGTGTTAACCACTCTGTGCCGTTTCCTCACCTAGGAAGCCGGGATGATAAGGGTACCTATCTCCTAGGGCTGTTGTGAGGATTGCAGGTGTGGAATTCATGAAATGGTGCCTGACAATATGTGCTGTACAAGTATTAGCGATTACTCTTAGTAGTAGTGATGACAGTAACAGATGTAAAATAATCTAGAAAAGAGCCTGGCACATAGTAACTCAATATAATTGCTAGTGATGATGATGATGTTGATGAGGATGATGATGGGGGTGGGGGAGAGGAGGAGCTCCGCAGGGCAAGGTGGGCTCAGGAGCCTTGCAGTGAACTCAGAATACACAGGCGTGAGGTGTCATTGAGACATGGCACTAGGAGGTTCAGTGGTGACGCCTCAAGTGACGTAAGGCAGTGATTCCTTGTAATTCTGGCTTGGATACCTAGAATCTCAGCTCAGGATCGTTAGTGCAGCTTTGCTTTTGCCATAGAGATGCTGCTTGTCAGGCAGCAGAGTTCGAGATCTGTTTCAGATGTGGCAGCAACAAATGGGGTTCACAGCTGACTGGTTGGCCTTGGCAGTGACTGAGAGAGTCAATATTTAAAAAGCAATTTTTTTTCCCCTCTGGCAAGAAGCACTGTCAGCGTTGGAAGGCGGAAGGCCTCATAGGCCAGGTGAAACCTTCTCTTTGTGATATGGAAGAGGTCCTCGATGTACAGTCACTAAAAGAATTAAACCCCAGGACTCTGCCATTTCCCATTTTGCTCTGGAGCTCACTAAGCTGTTCTGGAACTTGGGATGTCTGAGTACATGACCTTCAAAAGGGGAAAGACCCAGCCTTGCCAGGGGTTATTTACAGAACTCTTTACAGGTGAAGTTGTTTTTTGTTTTCTTGTCATAGCTTCCATTATCTCTTTAAAAGGATGATGATAAATGTTACTTCTACGTGTGAGGCTCTTTGCACCTTCCTTGGAAGGGCATATACTGGAGAGCACGTGGCTTCATTTCATTAAGGTTGAAGGCTTGGGAACTCCCTGGTGGTCCAGTGGTTAGGACTTGGCGCTTTCACTGCCGGGACCCAGGTTCAACCCAGGTTTAATCTCTGGTTGGGGAGCTAAGATCTGTTTGTTACTAGTTAATCCCGAGAGAGCAATGCTGGGCCCTCAGTGTCCACTTGTGTTTTAAAGAAGAGTATTTTTTTTGCATTTGGTGTGCTGATGAGTTGGTGAGTTACTTAAAGAGATGTATTCAAAAGAGGGAGCAGAAAGCCACGGGTGGGGAGTGCAAAAGCCAGTTGCCACTTAGGGTAGATTCTAACCAGCGATGGAGAAAAGAGCAGCAGTACTATTACCCATACTTAGTCCTTCCACAGACTGGCCATGCGTGTGACATGCTTGTCAGTAGGCATTGCTCTGGTAACCTGGGTACAGGAGCACACCCCAAAGGGGACCCAAGGATTCTTCTCAAGAGTTGCCACATACGGATTTTCAAAACTCAAAGCATGCCCACACATTTTGAAATAAACCAAATACTAATACAGCTCCCTAACTGCTTCTGGCTAAGATCATCAGACTACACAAAACAAGGAATTTATTAGACTCCTGGTACAACATGTGTGTTTAAAAACTTGATGGGGGGACTTCCCTGGCGGTCCAGTGGTGAAGACTCTGTGCTTCCAATGCAGTGGGTGCGGGTTCGATCCCTGGTCAGGGAACTAAGGTCCCACATGCCACATGGTGAGACCAAAAAACAAAACAAAACAAAAAACTTGAGGGTGGAGGCTGGAAATATATCCAGGAAGGAATCATTTGACCTTTGAGTCCCTGAGGTATTGAAAAGATGCTGAACGAACAGCAGGGAGTTCAAAAAAAAGATGATAAGAAACATTTCATGGGAATATTCTGACCTGGCGTTCGTCCATACAGGACTTCCAGCAGCCACAATGGAGGCTCAGCCTCTGTTTTACTCAATATGGAATTATAATTTTAGTTGGCTGCTTTTGCTCTAGAGTCCACAATTTTCATCATTTGACCGCTTCTCTGGAGAGCTTCTTGTGTGCAGAACACTAGCTACTGTGAATGTGAGAGAAGAGTGTGTGCACGGCATGTGTGTAGCGTGTAATGTGACCCCTTTATTGTCTGGCCCAATGTTTCTCTTTTTTTCATATTGTTTCATAATTGGGGCAGACTTGGGAGGGGCAATAGAACCCTTGTTACATTTTAATCCAGTTGTGAAATGTTAGAAAAATACATCAGAAGGTTTATGTGGAAGCATGAAACCTGTGAAATCTTTTGGTAAAACCCACTTCTGTGGACTGCTCTTAAGATGGAGTGGATAGGCTGACAACTTCGAATCTGAGGGTCGGGGATGTATGTTGGGAATGGACCACCCAAAATAGCATCCTCACCCCAAACTAAACAAAACTAATATATTCTGTGTGTCTGAGTTTGGTTTCCCATCTTCCTCAAAGGTTTCTAGCTGACCGAAGTCAGAGCTGACGAACAACTGAGTCACGTTAAAATAGTCGTCAACTGACGCTGAAAATCTGAACTGTGATCGTGTCTTCTCAGATGATGGTGAACTCAGTTATATCGAATGATCAGGGAATGAGGTGCTTCTTCTTTTGACACCAAAATGTGTTGCCAACTAGCAAACAATGAAATTGCAACAAGAGACCCTAGCAAATTCTGTTCATGATCAGGTACATTAGAATTTTCTAGGTCATAAGGCTATCATTGTGGACTTTGATTCTAGTAAATCTGGAAATGGTGTCGGCTAGAGATTCCTACTGTTAGAATATGAGATAAACTAGCTTTTACTGTTATGAATGAAAATTCTCCTATTGACCATGTGCATAGATGGCATGAAAAAAACACTAAGAGGGACAACCCCAGGAATTTTCTGGCAGTCCAGTGGTTTGGACTCTGCGCTTTCACTGCCGAGGGACCGACTTCGATCCCTGGTTGGGGAACTAAGATCCCACAAGCCGTGCGCTGCAGCAAAATAAATAAATAAGACAGCCGCAACATTGTTGCCATTTGTGTTTTACATGAAGCCAAAGCACACATCATTGTGTGCTGGCCCCTCTGCCTTGAATTATCACTCAGGCTCTTAATAACAGCGCTTTACATGGTTGGACACTTCCTGTGTGTCAGGCACTATATTAGGAATTTTATATACATTATCTCACTGAATCTTCTTAACAGCCTTAAGAGGCAGATACCATTATCATCTCCATGTTACTGAGGAGAAACTTGACACAAGGTCAAGTCAGACAGCTGATTTTAAACCCAGGTCCATCTGAGTCCAAAGTGACCGTTTTTGGTTTGAACACAGAACACATATGCCAGGAGCCCTAATGCAAGTCCCTAGATGTACTAATATTCCCACGGAATTTCATGGTCAGTCTGAGTATACACATTATGGACCAATGGCTCTTCTCTCAGATTAGATGTTTACCCTCAAAGCCTGGGAAGAGTCAGGATCTGCTTGGTGCCCTGACGCCATATCTCTTCTCTCCCCGTGTGTGGGTGGAGTCCTTTGTCTTCTCCGGCTCCAGCCTCAGAGAGGAGGTGAGCGTGGACTTGGCATCAGCTGGCATTGGGTTAGTCTGTCCCGACCTGGTGCCTGGACCAACCTCACTGTCAGGCCTCACCTTGTCCAGTGGTTTGGTAAATGGGTACCTGCTCTATGATGGGGCCCTGGTACCTGCTCAGGGACTTTTCGTAAGCATCACTGGCACACATTGTTGTGCTCTGCCTGCCCGTCTGGGCACCCTCTTTGTCTCCTGTCTGTTGCTAATGCTTACCTGGACTCCCCTCCATTTCCTATGACTCTCCTTCCCTTCTAGTTTCTGCCTTTTTGATGGCATCCATTCCCATGGCATGTTTTGTACTCCCTAGTACCTGCCTGGCTTGGGCATAGCCAGCTTCTGGCCTCAGCTCTTTGAATGTCCACTTTCTGTCGTGTACCCTCTGTACCCAGCCATGCCGTTACACAAGAAGAGGTACGGGTACCACGTAAATGGTAATAATGATTTACCGCCATGTTATTTCCATCACCAGGCCCAGCGTCTGGCATTTAGTAGGCGCTTATTAAATAGTTACTGAATGTCTAAGACACAGCATCCACTGTTTGCTTGGCACTCGCTGGTTTTATATATATGTGTGTCTCATTTTATCTCTTTCTTAGTTGAAGTGTCATTTATGTACATTAAAATGCACACATCTTAAGTGTACAAATGGATGAATTTTGACACCTGTGTAACCAATACTCTAATTAAGATATAGAAAAACTTCTATCACCCCCCAAAAGTTCTCTTATGTACTTCCCAGTTAATGCCTGAATTCAGCCCAGAAGCAGCCACAGTTCTGATTCCTTGAGGTATGGACTGGTTTTGCCTATTATCGAACTACGTGTGGTGGAACCATAGAGAATACTCTCTTTTGTAGACACGTCCGGATAGAGACGTGTCTTCTCTCATTAAACAAAATGTTTGAAAAATCTTCCCTTTAATGTCCATTCTTAAAACGGTCTTTGTGAGGTATATATAGTAGTGCCCATTTTACGGATGAAAAACTGTCTCAGGATATTGAGGAACTTGCCCAAGGCTGCAACCAGTAGGTACCCCAACCAAGATTTGAATCCATCTGTCTCTGACTCCAAAGCTGAGGCGCTGCCACTTGAAACATACAGAGCACAACTGCACACAGTTCTGAGGAAGCCCTTGCATAGGCCCCAGATTCAGCATACAACCAAAATCCCATGTTAAAAAGGATCTGAAAGCTGTTTTCTCCCTTTTTATGCAAGCACGCCAAAACCAACAGAGTTTTCCTGATGGTTGTTTTTCCTGTAAGGTTGTACTCCCCAGTAAGGGCCGTTGTCAGCCACACGAAGATGATCTGGAGTTCATGTGGAAATGACGGGACGTAGCAGCCGGGTGTTCTGTCTTTAAAATGAGGAAGGGCCCTTGGCATACAGAAATCGTCCCTCTTGGCACTAATCCTGTGCCCGCATTTGCTCCATTGACAGCCTTTACTAAATGCTTTCTGATTGGATTTGAGCTCCAGAGAGAGGGAAGGGAAATAAAAGACACGATCATGGTCCTTGAGGAAATATGGGGAGGGTGGATGACAAAAGAGAGGGATGTACAGAAATGCAAGTAACAGAAACATGGGCACATGTATACATGCCAATAGTAGGTATGTACTTGAAGGGATTCCTGATGTGACTGAGTTGAGCAGTTCGTGCGTGTCTGTGTGTGTCTGTGTGTGTGTGTGTGTGTGTGTCCTGAGTCTGTGGGGCAGGGGAGTGGGGTGGGAGTGAGGCTGCTAGTCAATGACATTTTCATAGAGGGAGGGAAAGGGTTCTATAATCATTCAAGACCACTTGGAGTGCTGTTTCCACAGGGAGGCTGCTTAGGTTAAAATCCCAGCCTGGCTACTATCTGGCTGTGTAATTTGGGGAAGTTACAGGATCTCCCTAAGCCTCAATTTTCTCATCTAAAAAACAGAGATTCTGGGAGTGACCTCATAGTACTAGGAGCTCTTTGTTATCACATTTAGAGCTTTCGCCAACTCTTGCGTGCTCAATCAGTACCCATTTTTCACTGTTTTTTTTAAAATTTATTTTTGGCTGCGTTAGGTCTTCGTTGCTGCGCGCGGGCTTTCTCTAGTTGCGGTGAGCACGGGCTACTCTTTGTTGTGGTGTGTGGGCTTCTCATTGCAGTGACTTCTCTTTTTGTGGAGCATGGGCTCTAGGCATGCAGCCTTCAGTAGTTGTGGCTCACGGGCTCAGTAGTTGTGGCTCACAGGCTTAGTTGCTCCGCGGCATGTGGAATCTTCCCGGACCAGGGATCGAACCTGTGTCCCCTGCACTGGCAGGCGGATTCTTAACCACTGTACCACCAGGGAAGTCCCCCCATTTTTCACTGTTGTTAAAGCTGAGGGTTAGAGAGGTAAGTGATTTGTCCAACATCACAAGGTAACAAATGGCATACTCAGCAATCCAGTTAGGTCTGTGAAATTCTAAGCGCAATCTTATCCTCCTTTATCTCCTAGAAAGCCTCGTAAGCTGTGCATCACATCTTGTAAGGAGTTGTGAGGCATGAATGACAGAAAGGAATGACAGTAACAATAGCAATTGCTCTCAGTTGAGCTTGCTGGATGATGACAGTTGTGCCAGGCCCTTCCCACGCAGCCTCTCTGATCCTACAAGGCGGACGTCATACATCCCCTTTTTGCAGAACAGGAAGCGGACTCAGGGAAGGTAAGGAAGTCTCCTAGCATTACCCAGCTGATAGGGGGCAGAGGCAGGAATTTTGTGCGTGAAGAAATGGGGATTGCTCTTAGGACATATTTGGATGGACACGAGAGGTAAGAAGCTCAGCTAAAGACCCATCCCACGGTTCAGGAGATGTGATTGGGGTGCATAATTGTGAGGATGCACACGATGAAATGAGACAACTTGGCCACTAATTCCAAAGCCGCTCTGCTTCCTCCCATTTTAACTGATCTGTCATAATCGTCAGCAGGCACCAATTCCAGTTCTGAAACCTATTGGCTTGCACAAATTACGTTACTTCTGAGAGTTCCCTTACTGGTTAGGACATGTGGACAAAATACGCCTATCCCACAGAATTGTCAGGGAAATTAATTACCGTATGTAACATATGTCATCGTGCATAACACCTGACAGACCCTCCATAGATGATGGCCATGACTATCACACACAGCATCCTCACTTCACGAGCACAGCAGAGAGAAAAGAGTTGGGATGGATCACAGCTTATCAGCAGGGGAGCTGTAACTACCATTGGTGTCGGGGGAGCGTTGGAGAGGAGGAATGTTTGAAGAGGGTTCACATTGGGCAGGGATGGGAAGATCATGGGTGTCATCCTGGATACAGAAGAAGAAGGTTAGAACTAACAGTTGGCAGTAGAGATTGGGGGAATTTATTTGCATACGTGTAGCAATCAAAACCATGGACGGGTTATTTGCAGGAGTAAGTTAAAGTAAGCTAGGATGCTCAGGGCAAGTAGCATCTGGCCAGTAGTAAGCAGTGGAGAATGTGTATTTGTGTGTAGGCGTGTGCGCATGCGTGTGCACATGCACACACGTGCCTGCTTGCTTATGTGGGTAAGAGGGGTTATGTTTCTTATAATAAATGCTGTAGAACAAGCACTGGCACTTCAGATCAAGGACATTTTCCTCTTTCTAATAGCTCTAAATAATTGCTACAGAACAGGCGAATAAAGTAAGATAAATTTTGCATTTAGCATATGTGGAAATATTATGAATAGTTGCAGACTCAATTCGCTTTGATGCCCTTTGACGATCTGATAATTTTTGCAAAGATGTACTTAAAATGCTGTTTCATGCAAAGTTCAGATTTTTTCCCCTTGTTTAAAAAAATACACGACATCATTAATTTGCAGGCCTGTATATTAATTTTGCTGAGAGCACCGTTTATTTCTCCTTCCTTCCACTTTGTTTAAAGTCAGTTGTTGACAACTCTCCCGTGTGTCAGACTCTCACCGCCAATAATTGCTTAAGGACTCCTAACTTCTACAAATGTTGGTTCCAGCTCCAAACCCCATGCTAGCCCTAGAAGAAAAGAAAAGAGAGAAGGGGGAAGAAAGAACTTCTTCTGATGAATTTTTGATTTTCCTTCTTAACAAAGAAATGTCTGAGATTCAAAGCAATAGCTTAAAGTGATATTATAAAATAGAATATGGAGTGCACTGTTCTGAATGACTCTTTGCTTTTAATGTGGGGCTGAAGAATTGTCAGCGCCTTTTTTGATTAGATGGGGTTCTTTTTTTTGTTCTTGATCTAAGAATCGAGGAGAAAAACATGCTACTTGCTTTTGAATATGGCATGAGCCGAGCTGTAATGTATTGGAGATAAAGTAATAGCAGCAACGCCTTAAGGCAGCACCTGTATCTCCGGGTCAGTGCCATATCTCTTCAGATCGCAACGGCGCCACTCTTTCTGCGGCCGCTTTATTAGGCCTAATTAGGCGGGCTGTCACTTTTATTGGTGATGGGAAAGGAAGATAAGTAGATCACTTGTGTCATCTATCTCTATCCGGATGTGTCTAAAAAGTCTAAAGTGATTGCTGTAGGCCACAAATAGATACCACAGAGGGAGAGGGAATGGGAACAAAAAAAAAAAATAATAATAACAGCCAGAACGGTAATAAAAAGAGAAAAGGAAAAAAACCTCTAGAAATGCCTTACCTTTGGCACTGCTGTGTATAATTTCAAACCCACAGAGAAGAGTCCGTGAAACATCCTGGAAGCCCTTTTGTTCTGAGGGAGAGGGTTATCTCATGGATTTTCCGATAGCTGGATGGAGGGGGTAGGGGGAAATGCTTCCAGCTTAGGAGTGTAGGAGCAGGTTCTCCAGAAGTTGGTCCAAGTTGTAACAAGAGCCTCACATAGTGTGCAGGAGAGCAGTAAAGGGTCCCATTAATGTAGGAGAATCCCACAGCTGCGTGTGTGCGTGTGTCTAGTGATTGTGATAGTGGCAGGGAGGGGATTTCTGAAAGTTTTAATAGTGGGATTCTATATGGGAATAAATATTTCCTTTCATTTGCCTGTCAGAATGGTGCCAATAAAGATAAGTAGCCCGGAGGACGTGGGTAATGTTCTCTTCAGCCATGGTCACCTGCCCGAGGGTGTCAGAAAATGGATTCTTCTCTTCTCAGAAGGATTCCCTCCCCAAGTGGGTATTTCTGATAATGACTGGCAAATCCAGTTCTTTCCAAATATTAGCTCCATGCCGACTCACCACTCTGGTTGTGGGGTGAACCCTCGCTGCTGGCCCTTGATTATACCCTGTTGATTATGGCTCTCGCGTGGAATCCCTTTGCCTAGTCACATCTCCAATGTGAGATCATAAATTATACATTGGAGCCCTATTTTGTACTTTTCGTCTATCCATGTCATGTCTAGAACCAGGCTAAGTATGTATTACAGGCTTGAAAAATAGTGATTTCATTAGTGTCTTAACTCCTGTGACTGAGTGCATTTTCCAGTGTGAAATGAGAACTTTAATTTGCTGTGTTATACAGAAAACGATGAGTCCCGCATAAAATGATTTAAAAACATTTAGTGGTGTTTACAGAACACCAGGATGTTTGAACCAGCTCGGTCTGAATTTCTGCTCCTCACTTGGACGTTTATTATATATATTATCAAATATATGGATAGACCAGATGGAATTTAATTCTAGAAGTCTTTAGTTTATTCTATTCTGGGGAGACAGAAAATATCATAATCAGGAAGCTGCATTGGGGAGGCAAGTTCATGTCAGTTGATGCTAGTCAATGTGTTGGTAAACTTCATCATGTTTTCATGTTGCTTTAAATCGTCCACATAGTAACTCCAGTTCATAGCACTCACTGTGTGCCAGGAACTTTGCTAAGTGCTTTACATACATATGTTCATTTTAGATTGATCAAACCCTCTGGAGTAAATAGTAGCCATTTTGCAGGTGAGTAAACTGAGGCTGTGAGCCATGAAAAACTTTCCCAAGTCCACATGGTGTGTAAACGAAAGAGCTGGAATTTTGTTTGATTTTAAAGCCTGCACTCTTTACCGCTGTTAGCCTCAGTTTCCTACTTCTGTATATTGCTTAAGAGAATGTTTTGCTTCTTTGAGAAAAAAAATTGTCAACTCATAGCCTCAAAATTTTTGGAACAGCTTTTACCACTGATTTTTGCTGAGTTGATTGAAATACCTTTATACCCTCTGCATAACGAAGTCTAAACTCCCTAGCCTGGCACGTGTGGCTTTCACTTTCCACCCCTCCATCTGCTCTGTACTCCCTTGCTCTGCTCATCACTCTCTCAGTCCCCAGGCTCTTTTGTGATACTGAGTCTTTCCCCAGGCTTTGTGCGCTTAGCAACCTCAGAGTCCCCCTCTTGGGACCCAAATCAATCTTGCTTGGTGGGGCCTCCAGAAGGGTATGGTAAACAGAAACATTTCTGCAGATGCCTTGGGATGGGCTGCCCACCCATGTCCCTGTGTCTGGTAGTGGCATTCTCTGCAACTAGGGAGTGAGCTTCAGGGGACAAAAAGCCTCCAGGATGGAGGCAGGTGGTGGCCTTCAGTTGCAGACACTCACAGGCGGGCAGTGTGATTTCCCCAAGTAAAGATGCCCGAATCTCAGAAGAGTCCATAGGGCCTGAGAATAAGAAGAAAGCTGACTCCATGGGAGGGAGCTAGTTGTGTATATTTAAAATTTGGGGTAAATCCCTGTCTGGCCTTTTCAATGAGAAGCATCATCCTTGTGCACGCCTGACACATGCACAGGATCCTGCTCGTTGTGGCTGCCCGGGTACCTCAGCAAACGCTCGAGTGTTTCTCCCTCTCCTTCTCTCCTCCTTTCCCCCTACTTCTTTATCCTCCCATTTCCCCTGTAATTAGTAATAATTATAATGACATTTGAAAATTTACAGAGCACTTTCACGTACATCGTTCCATCTGCCTAACAAGCATGTGAGGTGTATCAGTATTTTATCTCAGTTTTAGAGGTGAGTAAATTGTGGTCCAGAGAAGTTTCCAATCACAAGGTTGGTAGGTTATGGAGTTGGGATTTGAACTAAGAGTCTTCACCTCTAAATCCTAGGAGCTTATTGTTTGTTTTTATAAAATATTGTGATGTCGGTGTTTAATTTGAGGCTATGTTTCAGTTTGTAGCATCGTTCTGGGAAGTTAAAGATTTTGCTTCACAAACTCTCTTAGAGCATCTTGGTTGGCTGCTGTTGATAAAATGCCATGTCATATGCCTATATGATATCATAACTTGCCGGTATCATTTTACTCCCCTCTTGCTTTATAATCCTCTCCTTGTGTTGGTCTCCCAAGGCCTGTGAGTAACCTTCGGGCAGAGTTTATCACACATCACGCCTGGTTTGTTACGTATCATCAGGCCCAAGCACACAGGCCTGGAGCAGAATAACTGTCTGATCAAAGTTTGTTAAATGAGTGAATAATTAATAATGAAAACTAACATTTGATGAATGCTTACTATTACTAGCCATTTTGCTTGACTCTTGATACACAGTTACTCATTCATTTCAGTTAATGACCACAAAAACCCTATGAGGCTTGCACTCTTATGATTCCCATTTTACAGCTGAGAAAACAGGCTTGGAGAGGTCGAGTAACTTGCCAAGGGTTATGTAGCAACCAGGAAATGGTGGAGCTAGGGTGTGAGGCCAGGTCAGAGGCTGCCCACCTACACCGAGATTCTGCTGCCCGTCTAGTGAATGAGTAACACCTGCACCAAGGGATGTGATACGAGGGAGGCATCAGAAGATGTGAGTCTCGCCTCTGCAAGGCTCGAGTGCAGCACTTAGCTTCTCAGTTTCTTCATCTGTAAACCAGGTGATAATCTGTATTCACAGGTTGGTTGTGAGGCTCCAGCTCTGTGATGGCTGGGAGGCTTTGTAATTCTAGTGAATTCTCTAGATATTTGTCAGCTGTGTTACTGCTGTGGTTGTCACAAGGCTGACAGCAGTCCCTGCGGTGAGCCACAGGTCTCCTGTGTCCTGCTCAGGGTTGGCCCTCCAAGAGGCTCCCCAGGCCTGGACTGAGTCCAGCAGGGGGCCAGTGCCCCCTGGGTTCCTCAGGTAGCTGCCAAGGGCTGTTTCTAATTGTCCTTTAGCCTCCGGGCGAGTCAGCGCATTTCATCTTTATCGTTTCACAAGGAAAAAAAAAAACCCTCTGTTGAACTTTGGGTGAATTAGTCTGAATTCTTGGCATTTTTTGCCTTTTGCAGGAAAAGTAGCTTAGTCACACCCTTCTCCAGTTCCTCACCTCCGTTCTTTATTTCTTTTTCTTTTTTGCTGCTCATGGACAGAGATGAGAAGCTCATGTAACAATTTGAGAATTAGCTCTTTGGTGCATGAACTACTGCTTCAGTCTCCTTGTGGACAGAAGGATTTTTCAGGCTTCTTGTACAATATAGTGTGAAGGTTAAGCTTGTGAGCTCTGGGGTCAGATTTGCTTGGGTTCAAATCCCAGCTCTGCAACTTAACTATTGTGTAGGGCTCACTAAGCTACTTTAGCTCCTTCCTCTGAGCCTCAGTTTCCCCATCTATAAAAAGGGGGTAATAGGGCTTCCCTGGTGGCGCAGTGGTTGAGAGTCCGCCTGCCGATGCGGGGGACACGGGTTCGTGCCCTGGTCTGGGAAGATCCCACATGCCGCAGAGCGGCTGGGCCCGTGAGCCATGGACGCTGAACCTGCACGTCCGGAGCCTGTGCTCCACAACGGGAGAGGCCACAGCAGTGAGAGGCCCGCGTACTGCAAAAAAATAAAAAATAAAAAAATTTAAAAAGGGGGTAATAACACTAGTTATGTCGTGGGGTTCTTGTGAAACCTACATGAATTAATGCCTGTGGAAAACTCAGAACTGTGCCTGGTACCTCATGAATACTCAAAAAAGTTCTTCATTTAAAAAATACACCGTTGTTTTATTATACCGCATAGATAGATCTAAGCTTTGAGTACTTTGCAAAAATTTTGAAGGAGCAGTAAAATTTCATCAAGCTGATTTTTATATGATGCCCAAACCTCTGGCTGAATAGAGAGAAATTGACCACTGTTTGCTTTTATATGTAAAATCCTGAGCATTTGGAGACTTCAAAATGGTCACATCATTTCATAAAAGTGTTCACCTTTTTTCAGTGTTAGCCAACATGTAGAATCAGCTCTGGGTCTTTGGTCTGGCTGTGGGTGTCTCTTCAGCCCAGGGTCGCCACACCTGGATGTGTTGTGGTCATTGGTGAGGTGTGACCCAAAGAATTGATCATTATTGATAAGGTACTCAAAGTTGTGAATGTTTTTTAAATGTATTATTTCGACAACTTAGAGTAGATTCAGTAATATTTCTAACACTCCTCTGTGAGGTTTCTTGAGTGGGTGAGGTGGGCCAAGTTAACATTAGCTCCCTGAGACCTGCTTAAACGCTTCAACACTTGCCTGGGAATTTTGTGGTGCTTTACTTGCCAACAGCATTATGGGGGGAATATTTGAATCTGGGTATGCACACGAGTTCAAGTTTTATATGTTAATTATCATTCCCCAGTATTTCCCAGTATAGGACATTTGAAAACTACTGGCTCAGTATGATCTCCCACGTAATTTAGGAATTTTTTTTACAGCAGTGGTTTTTAAACTGTGATCCTTGGAGCACTGTGGGGCTGCCTGAAGACCCTTGAGGGTTAAAACTGAATGGAGTTCTACGTCCTCTGCTTCAACCACAGCAGTGCTATTTCACTTGTATTATATTTTGGGATTTCACATGAGATTTTGAAAAAAATACACTAATGTTTTTCTGAAAACACTGTTAGTAGCCTCCACGGTAGACCGTCATTCAGCCTCTCTTTGAGGGTCCCTACCTTGTAAGCTACCCTATTCATTGCATGCCTGCACAGTTCTGCTCGGAAGTTCTCATGAGGGCCCTGAACCTGCGTTCGTTATATTTTTACCCCCTTGTCCTTGGTTTGTCTCCTGACACAACACAGAGCAGGTTGGCAGCACATGACCCTAAATAGTTTCAGAATTAATACAACTGGAAAGTGGCCCTCAGGGTCATAGAGTTGTCATTTTAGAGACACGAGATGGGGTCTCACACTATTGGAGAATGGTGATGAGAGCCGATCTCTGCTGGGATGTCAGCCACCCATCATCAACATCTTCATCATTTCCCCTCTTCGTTATATGTGCAACAATTCTCCTGAAATGATTAAGAAAAAAATTACCTTGTTTCCTCATAAAGAGTGGTCCTGAAAAACACAGTAATTCCTACTTCTGTTGATGAAAGAGAAGAAGAGACAATCACGTCATGCGAAGTGACGGTCACAAGAGTTTTTGTGGTAGGACCACTCCAGAGTTTCCAGACTGTATGCTTTGTGTGATCCCGGGAATATTTGTGTTTACGTGGAATTACAGTTACAGCCCAACAACTTCTGCTAATGCTCAGTAAGAGCAAGGAGAACTCGTTATGTTAGCTTTTCCATTATTCAGAAAATGATCTAATTGTATTAATGATTTTTTTGAATTTCCATATAATCATATTCACATTAGTTTTTACTTCTTGGATTAAAGGGGGAAAAAGCCACTGCTAAAATGCTCAAATATTGTTCAGAATTAACGGCTCCTCCGTCCAATTAGTGAGCATTTTTGTTGCGATACATTCATACTCACACAGCACACCAGAGACGGCATGAAAACACTCCCGTGGACAAGCAAACATGAAAAAAATGAAAACAACAGAGTTCCAGAACAGTTTCATTTTTTTACATTAAAATAAACCCCAAGGCTGATTTCCTAATTTCCACTTGCTCGGCGGTTCTCGGTAGTAACAACACTGCAAAGAGAAGGGCTGTTGATGGGCTTCCCCTTCCTTTTAAAAACTCTGTTGCAAAGCAGGGCTGTGTTGTAGCCGCTGTTTGAGTATCAAGCAGGCTAGCTTTGCTTGCTCCTTGCCAGTGCTCTTCAGGCGAGAGAACAGGCCACCACCCCGCAGAGGACGGTACTCACTGCCCACTGCAGGTGTTGGAACCTATTTGTGAAGCACATTTTAAAGAGAGATTCTGTATTTTAATGGTCAGTTAGTAGCTGGCTACCAACCGTCTGCGCTCTCTGCCTGGGGACAGAAATGCCAGGCTTATTAAATATTCAGAAGTTGTTCATTACTGTGGGGATCTGTGACAACAGCCTATCTGCATATTGAGAAAACAGCAAGTTTACATTCTTCAGAATAGCTGTTCCAGTTCTGGGGAGGACTAATGTTTGCCTGGCTAAAGATGCATAAAAATGCAAGCTCTGTCTTGGAGATCTGCTTTGTTGCTTTTTTTTTTTTTTTCTTTGAACATGAAAATTTGAAAAACCAAACTTGCTTATGGAGAGAAAATTCAAAACAAACAGACCTTTTGAAAAAATCCAGTTGTCTCATACTGGCTGTTTTGGAGGACGTGTCAAATGTTTGAAATACTTACATGTTGGTAGACTATAAGAAAAAGCATTTAATTAAAATACTTCAGATTCCAAGTAACTGACAAATTTCCTGGGATGTAGCTAAGTTGTAGGGAATAAAGTGATGAGATATTAGCTCTTTCCTTGAAATCATCTTAATAATTGGAACACTGTAATCATCCAGGGCTTAGTCAATGCCAGCTGCAAACTAGGAACCCAGGAACATAGAATCCATTTTACCTTCAAAGAGAGACTTTGTATACATCGATGTAGTTGCTAATTACCAATTAAATACCAAATCTAATGAAGAATATTACATAGGGTTAGACCAGTGGTCCATCCAGGCCCTTATTCAGTTTCTAACCATAATATGAATCATGATTGCCCAATAAGAAGCCCCTGAAAATATCTGGGATGTAACCCAGGTGTGTACAACTTTCCTTCATGATCAAGTATGGCTACATCACGAAAGAGCTTCTGTAAAGACTTGCGGAGTCTGCTTATATTTTAAAAGAGTGATTCAGTATGAGAGAGGATCAGTGCCATGTTTCTCTGGACTGTCATTAGTTTGCATTCTAACCAGACACATCAACTTCACTGTTCAGCCCGGCTTTCCGTGTACATAGGTATGAGGTATGAGGTGTGGTGAGACTGACGATCACAGCGATACTTCTTGGTACATCGTGAACCTTGCTCTTGTGTTCCCTCCTTCCTCCCCACTCCTGAGTCCTCTCTTCCTTTGGCTATTGCATATTTGAGTCTTCCTCTTTTAGATGTGTTAAATCAGATCGGTGGTCCTTCTGTGAGTTCGTTGATGGAAACTTGGACTCTACGACATCATCCTTGGAGATTAGAGATGTCCTCTAAACATCCCTAACCTCTGCTTGTTAGAACAGTCATAGGAAACAAAACTCTTTTTGAATTTGCATCTCCTGTTTCTCAGTGGATATGTGGTGTGTTTCACATGCTTTCGCATCTATGACATTGGCCTTATTCTCTAGCTGATAACTCTTTTACCCCATTTTGGCTGCACTTGAAGAACATAGTGAATAAAAGTTTGGACTCTGATGTTTGACCATCGCAATGTACATCTTTTCTCCATAGCTTAGTGGTTCTGGAACCCTGGGCAAGCAAGTCACTTATCTGTGTCTCAGGATTTCAGTTATGCTATGAGGACAATAATAATATTAGTCTTATGGGATTGTTATGTGGAATAAATAAATAAATAACATCAGATACTTGGTGTCAATGCTTAGCTATAGTAAATGTTTAAATATGTTAGCCATGATTACTACCATTAAGGATTCAACAACATCAATGCTAATTGAACACCTTTTCTGGATAGGCACTGAGGATAAAGAGATAGTAAAACACAGACATTATCTTGGAATACACGCAGTCTAGTGGCGGAAATATGAGAGCAATTGCAATGCAGTGTGATGAAGTACTTTTGTAATGGCATGTTCATTAATTCTTGTTTGGTTCTTAAGACAGTGCTGTGAGATATTAACCCCATTTTCAGATGAGGAATCCGGGGCCCAGGGAAGTGAAATGAAAAGCCTGCAGTCATGGGTTAGAGACACGTCTCTCTTTTAAGCCTCTTGCCTCCGATTTCACCTCTTGCATTTTGCACCAGGCCAACCTGCCTCATGGGCACACATTCCTGTATTGTTGTTGGTAATTTTGCATGAACCCTCTTGCCTCTTTCTGTCTCTCGTGACTTTCCATGCACTGTAGTCTCTGTTGATTCCGTTAGGGACCGTGGTCCTGGAAAAGAGCACTGGCAAGGAGTCAAGGTTACTATAGGCGTATTCCAGGTCTGTTAGGTTGCATACGTACTTACCTTGTGTCCTCACCTCTCTGGACCCTAGTTCCTCCAGCTGCTTGACAAGGGTTTTGAGGAGCACAATGGTTTTCAGAAGGCGGGTTCTGGGGTGATCCCTCAGCTGCCATCTTGGGGAGTGAGACTCACCTTCTCTGTTAGAGGGCTCTGCTCTTACTTCTGTGAGTATACTGGTGTTTCATGAAAGATTATGTTGGAAAAAAGGATTCTGCTTGTTTTACCGTTTAAAACACTGGGGACAAAATGACCTCTCAGATCTTAGTCTACAACTCTGTGATTCTAGTTGTTGGAAAAACAATGAGAAATCCTAGAAGGAGGAATGGTTGTGTAATATATACTCACACCCATTCAGTACCTTTGAAGAAGTACTTGAAAGCAAACTATAAATGATTTTTAATAGCTAAATGGGTGGTTAATTAGGTTTCTTAAGATTATCTCTTATGTAAACAGAAACTTAATAGCTCTGTAAAATCAGTGTGGCCTGTAGTAGGGTGATTTTAGAGTTCAAGGACATGGGTTCAAGTTCTGGCTCCAGCATGTGTGGACATGACCTTCCCCAAGTCACTTTACTGCTCTCATCTTTGGTTTCCTTTGCTCAGCCAGCCTCAAGGGACTGTAAGGATGGAGATAACTAGAGTGAAAATGCTTACAGACCATTGCAGCTGTGAAAATGTTAATTTTCCTTTTATAATTGGTTTTAACATATTGATAAAGTTCCAATTACTATTGGTAAGGTTTTCAAATCCTGAATTTCACAGTTTCAGACATTTCTCTCCAGCATGCTCCCATGGCAGGGATGTCTCTGGAGTTTGTTCTGACAGGCTGGTCTTTAGTTAACAAAGAGAAGAGGGGCGTGTGTGTGTGTGTGGGGGGGGGGGGGGTTATTGTCATTGCTGTCCCGGCTGACAAATGGGTTTAGGTCCAGACTTCCCCCTACATTATTAATGAAAAATTTCCTGTCACCTGAGGCTAACCTAGTTCCTTTTACAAGTCTTTGGCGACTAACTATCTTGCTGCCATCGGAAGAGTAGTCTGCCAAGCAGAGAATCTCCTCCCTGCTCTTTCCCTTAAGAAACACTTGAGCATGTTGAGCACATGAGGGCCTCAAAGTAGGTTTGAATAAAACACTGTGATAAATAAGTCAGTGTCTCCTCTACGCAGATTGCCACTTGTTTAGGGATTAAAGTATCGATTTTTGAATGTTGCTGAGATTCAGACATGGGTTAATTAAACATTTACATATATGTGCTGAACAGTATATTGCATGGTACCATAATGTGCTCTTTAATCAGAAACCATGGGTGTTTGTGTTTGCTTTTTCCATGTTAATTGGCACCATGCTGGCTCAAGCTTAGGTATTTGGCTAGATGTAAGAAGAGAGACATGGTGTTTTAAATATTTTAATTAGGACCAGCAGTTCTGAGCTCCCTCATTTCTCATTGGATTGTTTTTCATGCATGAATAAATTAGCTAGCATGGAAGTACTCTAGAAAGTGGTTGCCCTCTGGCCATAAAAAGAGTCCTATTCATTAATACTTTAATGAAATTAGCTGTGAGCAAAATATTATTCCTTTTAACTGTGTTCTAATTTCTTAATTTTAATTAGGCACATAATTGTAGGGTGCTGAAATGATCTTCATGTTTAGCAACGAAAGTTCCATCATCAGAAGCCTGTGGCTGAAATACCACACGCTCCCAACACGTTCCAGCAGGAAATTCTCCGTCCAGCTCTCTTCTCCCCACTGGCTTCACCAAAGATCCCCTTCACCCTTCCATTGGTGACCATGATAGGAGATGTCAAAATAAAGCTGTTGGACGGTTGGATCAGTTTAGGAGTGAGGCAGGGTGAGGTCTACCAAGAATCTGGCCTGGTGATTTTCTTTTTCTTTCCAGTTTTTGTCTTCTCAGGCCTCCACTTAAATATCTGTGTCCCGCCACCCCATTTTATTTTAGAGTTTTCTGGGTTTCTCTTGACTACTTATTATTTTATTGGCTGGTTGTGTGAGCTCTGTGAGGACAGGGAATATTTTTCTCTTTTATGTGCCACCCCAGTTTGTGGCACATAATTCCTACTTCATACAAATATAGTTGTTGGATGCATGATACTTAATGGAACTGTGGGGTCCATAATGCTGCAATATTCTGATATAAGTTGTGGCATTTCATAATGCTTTAGGTAAGCAAGAGAGTCCACAGATAAACACCAGAATGGAGCTTCTGAATTTGATAGAATATTCTGAATTTGCTGAGTTTTGATTTTAGAAGAAATAGTCTGGAATTTGGATTAAAAATTTAAGTGAGAAGCCAAAAAACCTATATACATTATTTCATATTATTACCTAGAATTTAAACTGAGATGTATCGTGACATGTATTGAGTACAGATGATACAATAATTACTGAGAAAATGAAAATTCACTCAGTAATTGTTTGCAGCATTCCTGCCTGCCACCCTTAACATGACATCATATACTTGGACTGATGGGTTTTGAGTGAAATGAGTGAGACAACTAACTCATTTATTTAAATAGTTTATAGGTATTAAATAAATATAGTTAATATTCCATAGTTCCATCAAAAAGTTACATATTTGATCTGATAGGTAAAATGGGAATAATAATAGTACTTCCCTCATAGACTTATTGGGAATATTCAGTGAGGTGAATGCATGTCAGACACATAGAAGAGTACCTGACATAAGGTGAGTACTCAATAAATGTGGGATAATATTATTGACATTATTAATACTTGTGTATGGATTGTCATTATGCAACCTGTATAACATTTGACAGTATTTTATAATGTGCAGAGCCCTCTTACCTATGATCTCACTTAATTTCACTGCATCTATTTAATAAGAATAGAGATAAGACATCCCATATTACAGAATGAGGCAAATCTTATCCCACCTGATTTCTTAAAAGATAAGTTCATCAGTGGAACCATATTTCACATTTAGCTTGATGCTTACATTAGAGGTTAGCACTTCCAGTTAGTGAGTATTTAAAATGCTGTGAACACAGAGGAAGCACCATGCCCATCACCCAGCCCCCTCTTCCTATTCTTATGGTAAACAAGATCCCACAGTTGCTTCATATTCTTCCCACATGTGTTTTCAGCTTTTATTATATATAAATCACAAATCAATAATATACAGTGGTCAGGGCACACCTCAATTTTCCACACCAGAAATTTATAAAGTTTTAGTAGCTTTAAAAAATAAATATTTAGGAATTCCCTGGTCCAGTGGTTAGAACTTGGCGCTCTCACTGCCAGGGGCCCTCGTTCAGTCCCTGGTCGGCGAACTAAGATCCTGCAAGCCTCGCAGTGCAGCCAAAAAAAAATTGTAATGAGAAAAGAAATGATAACAAATTACAAGTTTCAAAAACTCATGAATATCACAAAATCTAGAAAAATAATATTTTTGTTGATTAACTATTTGACATACCTCTGTTATATTTTTCCTGTAATTTTGTTGGCTGCATACTTTTTATTTCATATGAAATGATTTAATATATTATCTAATTTTGTAAATTAGCTTTTTCTAAGTAGATATTTTTTCCTGAACTTTTAGAGAAACTCTATTACCTAAATGGTAATCGGAATACAAAGACCATTTTTCCTTTAGCATGGTTAATCAATTTTTTTAAATTCTTGATAGTTGAAATTTATACAGCCTGAAACTTTACAGACAAAAATAGTCATTTTTGGTGCTACTGCTATGTGTTTTTGCCTTAGAAACATTAGAATCAGTATAAATTCCCTTTTGTAAGATTTTTCTCCCAAAGAAAACAAAACAGTGTGTTTATAATTGTATAGCCTGCGTTGTAAGTTTATTCCTGACAGCAGAGAACTTTTTTTTGATTAGGCATCAATGAAAAGCAAATGTCCCATTTAGAATTTTACATATCTGACTGGAAGAATTTTCCAATGACCAGTTTCTGCTTCCATACAGTCTAAACTTGTTTTTTCCTCTTCCCCCCCAACTCTCAGCATACTTCCAGGACCTGGTGCTGTAGGGAGTGTTTACATCTTGATCTGACCTTGGGCAATGTACCTTTGGGTCATGATGCCACACCTGAGAGTCCACATGAGCAACAGGAGTATCTCTGGGAGCACTTCCTACATTGGATGTAGTGAAGCTGATGAACACGCCTCACAAAACCTAACCTAAATGTGTCCCCCAACTTAATTTCTCCTAAATCAGATCCCCCAAATGCCCATGGTTACTTCAGTGCTACCTGATATGAAGGGAAGGGAGACATGGTAAAGTTGGCGTAGGAAGAGACAGTTGTCTTAACCAAGCATGGTTAAAATATTTACTTACAGTTTTTACAAAACATATGACCATGTGAACACATTGCCAGAGCCCCTCCCAGGGCTTTAAAAGAGGCCCAGAAAAGTAAAGGGCCCTAAAACTTAAGTTTCATTAGCATTGGAGTAATTCTGCTTCTGAGAGGATAGTTAGGTATAATAACAAGTTCTAGATCAATGTTATGATACTGTACTATCTTTTGGTAACTTTTTCATCACTAAACATTAAGGTTTTCAGATTTATCCTTATCTAGTTTATTTAGTTTAACTTCTATGCAGTATTCCATTTACTGAAGATACCACTTTTTTTCATTTTTGTCTTGATGGTATTTAGGTGTTTCCAGTTTTTTTTACCACTAGAGCTTCTTTTTTATGTATCTTCTTTTTCATCTTTTAATAGGATTATAATTTTACCTATAAAATTCTTGCACGTGATTTTTTTGTATTTTCCATCTTTAATTTTAAAAAAATTTAAATTTTATTATTTTTTATTGAAGCATAGTTGACTTACAATGTTGTGTTAGTATCTGGTGTACAGCAGAGGATTCAGTTATATATATATATATATGCACATATATATGTATATATTTTTCATATTCTTTTCCATTACGGTTTGTTATAGAATAGTGAATATAGTTCCCTGTGCTACACAGTAGTAGGATCTTGTTTATCTACTTTATATATGGTAGTTTGTATCCGCTAATCTTAAACTCCTAATTTATACCTCTCTTACCCGTCTGTGAGTCTGTTTTCATTTGTATCGTATTTTAGATTCCACATATAAGTGATATCATATTTGTCTTTCTCTTTCTGACTTACTTCACTTAGTATGATAATCTTTAGGTCCATCCTTTAGGTCCATGTTGCTACAAATGGCATTTCATTCTTTTTTTATGGCTGAGTAGTATTCTATTTTATATATATATATATACATACACACACACACACACACACACACACACACACACACACACACACACACACACACACACACACACACACACATACATACCACATCTTCTTTATCCATTTGTCTGTCATCCACCTTTAATTTTTACTGTGTTCTTTAGTCTGGCTTTTTTCATTCTCTCTCTCTTTTTTTTTCCTTTTGGGGAACAATTTTCCAGTTCCCAGTTCTCCCCTTTCACTATGTCTAATCTGCTGTTAAATCAATTCATTGTATTTTTAATTTTAGTTATTTTTGGTTTTGTCATTTCTATTTGATTCTTTTAAACAATACTTTTCAGTTCTCTGCTGAAATTCTCTGTCATACCATCTACATTTTTAAACATGTCAGTCTTTTTAAAGTCCTTCTCTGATAATACCAGTATCTGAATGTCTAGTGAGTCTGAAACGAATTTTTTTCCTGTTAATTTGTGAGGTTATTTTTATCTTTATGCATATTTGGTTATGTTTTTATTTATTAAATGTCAGAAAATATTTATAAAAAATTTAGAGCTAATTTGAAACTGGATAACTTTATAGTCTTTGAGAGATGATTGCTTTTTGCTCTGTAAGGCATTAAGATATAGGCTATGTTAATTGTCTGTTGCAAAGTAACAAATTACCCCGGCACTCAGTGGCTTTAGACAGAAACATTTATTCTTTTAGTGTTTCTGTGTATCAGGAATCGAGGTGTGGCTTAGTTGGGTGCCTCTGTCTATAAGTCTCTCACACATTTGAAATTCAGGTAGTAGCGGGGGCTATGGTCTCATCTGAAGGGTCCCCTTGGGGAGGACCTGCTTCTAATAAGCTAACTCCTATGACTGTTGGCTGACCTCAGGTTTCACTGACTATATGCTGGAGATATTAATTCCTTGCCACGCAGACCTCCTCTGTAGATCAGCTCACAACATGATATCTGGCTATCCTGAGCAAGTGAGAGAAGCAGAGAGGCAGGGGAAGACAAAAGGAGAGTCTCTCTGTAACCTAATCTCAGAAGTAATAACCCATCACATTTTGCCAGTTCTGTTTGTTAGAGTGCACTCACCAAGTCCAGCCAGGTAATCAAGTCCAGGAGGTAGGTATCCCTGGGGGCCGTCTCAGAGACTGTCTACCACAGGGACAGATCCCCTTGACCCAGTCGGGGGTTACGTTGATTGAGAAGTGAACTTAGTCATTTGTGAGGGCCTATCTAGCTCCAGTTCACTCTTTTTTTTTTTTTTTAAAGATCTTCATTTAAGTATAATTGCTTTACAATGTTGTGTTAGTTTCTGCTGTATAACAAAGTAAATCAGCTTTATGTATACATATATCCCCATATCCCCTCCTCTTGCGTCTCCCTCCCACCCTCCCTATCCCACCCCTTTAGGTGGTCACAAAACATTGAGCTGATCTCCCTGTGCTATGCGGCTGCTTCCCACTAGCTATCTGTTTTACATTTGGTAGTATATATAAGTCCATGCCACTCTCTCACTTCGTTCCAGCTTACCCTTCCCTCTCCCCGTGTCCTCAAGTCCATTCTTTTTTTTTTTTTTTTTTTTTTTTTTGCGGTACGCGGGCCTCTCACTGTTGCGGCCCCTCCTGTTGCAGAGCACAGGCTCCGGACGAGCAGGCTCAGCAGCCATGGCACACAGACCCAGCCACTCCGCGGCATGTGGGATCCTACCGGACCGGGGCAGGAACCCGTGTCCCCTGCATTGGCAGGCGGACTCTCAACGACTGCGCCACCAGGGAAGCCCTCAAGTCATCTTTAAGTCTGCGTCTTTATTCCTGTCCTGTTCCTAGGTCCTTCAGAACCATTTTTTTTTTTTTTAGATTACATATATATGTGTTAGCATATGGTATTTGTTCTTCTCTTTTTGACTAACTTCACTCTGTATGACAGACTCTAGGTTCATCCATCTCACTACAAATAACTCAATTTTGTTTCTTTTTATGGCTGAGTAATATTCCATTGTATATATGTGCCACATCTTCTTTATCCATTCATCTGTCGATGGACACTTAGGTTGCTTCCATGTCCTGGCTATTGTAAATAGAGCTTCAGTGAACATTGTGGTACATGACTCTTTTTTTTTTTTTTTGCGGTACACGGGCCTCCCACTGCTGTGGCCTCTCCCATTGCGGAGCACAGGCTCCGGACGCGCAGGCTCAGCGGCCATGGATCACGGGCCCAGCCGCTCCGCGGCATGTGGGATCTTCCTGGACCAGGGCACGAACTCGTGTCCCCTGCATCGGCAGGCGGACTCTCAGCCACTGCGCCACCAGGGAAGCCCCCATGAGTCTTTTTGAATTATGGTTTTCTCAGACTATATGCCCAGTAGTGGGATGGCTGGGTCGTATGGTAGTTCTATTTTTAGTTTTCTAAGGAACCTCCATACTGTTCTCCATAGTGGCTGTATCAATTTACATTCCCACCAACAGTGCAAGAGGGTTCCCTTTTCTCCACACCCTCTCCAACATTTATTGTTTGTAGATTTTTTGATGATGGCCATTCTGACTGGTGTGAGGTGATACCTCATTGTAGTTTCGATTTGCATTTCTCTATTGATGAATGATGTTGAGCATTCTTTCATGTGTTTGTTGGCAATCTGTACATCTTCTTTGGAGAAATGTCTATTTAGATCTTCTGCCCATTTTTGGAATGGGTTGTTTGTTTTTTTGATATTGAGCTGCATGAGCTGCTTGTAAATTTTGGAGATTAATCCTTTGTCCATTGATTCATTTGCAAATACTTTCTCCCATTCTGAGGGTTGTCTTTTCATCTTGCTTATGGTTTCCTTTGCTGTGCAAAAGCTTTGAAGTTTCATTAGGTCCCATTTGTTTATTTTTGCTTTTATTTCCATTGCTCCAGGAGGTGGGTCACAAAGGATCTTGCTGTGATTTATGTCCTAGAGTGTTCTGCCTATGTTTTCCTCTAAGAGTTTGATAGTGTCTGGCCTTACATTTAGGTCTTTAATCCATTTTGAGTTTATTTTTGTGTATGGTGTTAGGGAGTGTTCTAATTTCATTCTTTTACACGTAGCGTTCCAGTTTTCCCAGCACCACTTATTGAGAGGCTGTCTTTTCTCCATTATTTATTCTTGCCTCCTTTATCAAAGATAAGGTGACCATATGTGTGTGGGTTTATCTCTGGGCTTTCTATCCTGTCCCATTGATCTATCTTTCTGTTTTTGTGCCAGTACCATACTGTCTTGATTACTGTAGCTTTGTAGTATAGTCTGAAGTCAGGGAGCCTGATTCCTCCAGCTCCGTTTTTTTTTTTTCTCAATATTGCTTTGGCTATTCAGGGTCATTTGTATTTCCATACAAATTGTGAAATTTTTTGTTCTAGTTCTCTGAAAAATGCCACTGGTAGTTTGACAGGGATTGCACTGAATCTATAGATTGCTTTGGGTACTATAGTCATTTTCACAGTGTTGATTCTTCCAATCCAAGAACATGGTATATCTCTCTATCTGTTTGTATTGTCTTTAATTTCCTTCATCAGTGTCTTATAGTTTTCTGCACACAGGTCTTTTGTCTCCTTAGGTAGGTGTATTCCTAGGTATTTTATTCTTTTTGTTGCAGTGGTAAATGTGAGTGTTTCCTTAATTTCTCTTTCAGATTTTTCATCATTAGTGTATAGGAATGCAAGAGATTTCTGTGCATTAATGTTGTATTCTGCTGCTTTACCATGTTAGTTGATTAGCTCTAGTAGTTTTCTGGTAGCATCTTTAGGATTCTCTGTGTACAGTGTCATGTCATCTGCAAACAGTGACAGCTTTACTTCTTCTTTTCCTATTTGGATCCCTTTTATTTCGTTTTCTTCTCTGATTTCTATGGCTAAAACTTTGGAAACTATGTTGAATAAAAGTGGTGAGAGTGGGCATCCTTGTCTTGTTCCTGATTTTAGAGGAAATGCTTTCAGTTTTTCACCATTGAGAATGATGTTGGATGTGGTTTTTTCATATATGGCCTTTATTATGTTGAGGTAAGTTCCCTCTATGCCTACTTTCTGGAGGGTTTTTATCATAAATTGGTGTTGAATTTTGTCAAAAGCTTTTTCTGTATCTATTGAGATTATTATATGGTTTTTATCCTTCAGTTTGTTAGTATGGTGTATCACATTGATTGGTCTGCATATATTGAAGAATCCTTGCATTCCTGGGATAAACCCCACTTGATCATGGTGTATGATCCTTTTAATGTGCTGTTGGATTCTGTTTGCTAGTATTTTGTTGAGGATTTTTACATCTGTGTTCATCTGTGATATTGGTATGTAGTTTTCTTTTCTGGGGACATCTTTGTGTGGTTTTGGTATCAGGGTGATGGTGGCCTCGTAGAATGAGTTTGGGAGTGTTCCTCCCTCTGGTATATTTTGGAAGAATTTGAGAAGGTTAGGTGTTAGCTCTTCTCTAAATGTTTGATAGAAATCTCCTGTGAAGCCATCTGGTCCTGAGCTTTTATTTGTTGGAAGATTTTTAATCACAGTTTCAATTTCAGTGCTTGTGATTGCTCTGTTTATATTTTCTATTTCTTCCTGATTTAGTCTCAGAAGGTTGTGCTTTTCTAAGAATTTGTCCATTTCTTCCAGGTTGTCCATTTTATTGGCATATAGTTGCTTGTAGTAATTGCTCATGATCCTTTGTATTTCTGCAGTGTCAATTGTTACTTCTCCTTTTTCGTTTCTAATTCTGTTGATTTAAGTCTTCTCCCTTTTTTTCTTGATGAGTCTGGCTAGTGGTTTATAAATTTTGTTTATCTTCTCAAAGAACCAGCTTTTAGTTTTATTGATCTTTGCTATTGTTTCCTTCATTTCTTTTTCATTTATTTCTGATCTGATCTTTATGATTTGTTTCCTTCTGCTAACTTTAGGTTTTTTTGTTTTTCTTTTTTAATTGCTTTAGGTATAAGGTTAGGTTGTATATTTGAGATGTTTCTTGTTTCTTGAGGTAGGATCATATAGCTCTAAACTTACCTCTCAGAACTGCTTTTGCTGCATCCCTTAGGTTTGGGTCATCGTGTTTTCATTGTCATTTGTTTCTAGGTATTTTTTGAGTTCCTCTTTGATTTCTTCAGTTATCTCTTGGTTATTTAGTAGCATATTGTTTGGCGTCCATATGTTTGTGCTTTTTATAGTTTTTTTTCCTGTAATTGATATCTAGTCTCATAACGTTGTGATCAGAAAAGGTACTTGATACAATTTCAATTTTCTTAAGTTTACCAAGGCTTGATTTGTGACCCAGGATATGATCTATCCTGGAAAATGTTCCATGAGCACTTGAGAAAAATGTGTATTCTGTTGTTTTGGGATGGAATGTCCTATTAATATCAGTTAAGTCCGTCTCGTTTAATGTGTCATTTAAAGCTTGTGTTTCCTTATTTATTTTCATGTTGGATGATCTGTCCATTGGTGAAAGTGGGGTGTTAAAGTCCCCTACTATGAATGTGTTACTGTCGATTTCCCATTTTATGGGTGGTAGCATTTGCCTTATGTATTGAAGTGCTCCTATGTTGGGTGCATAAATATTTACAAGTGTTATATCTTCTTCTTGGATTGATCCCTTGATCATTATGTAGTGTCCTTCTTTGTCTCTTGTAATAGTCTTTATTTTAAGGTCTGTTTTGTCTGATATGAGAATTGCTACTCCAGCTTTCTTTAGATTTCCATTTGCATGGAATATCTTTTTCCATCCCCTCACTTTCACTCTATGTGTGTCCCTAGGTCTGAAGTGGGTCTCTTGTAGGCAGCATATATACGGGTCTTGTTTTTGTTTTTGTTTTTGTTTTGTGATACGCGGGCCTCTCACTGTTGTCGCCTCTCCCATTGCGGAGCACAGGCTCCGGACTCGCAGGCTCAGCGGCCACGGCTCACGGGCCCAGCCGCTCTGCGGCATGTGGGATCTTCCCGGCCCGGGGCACGAACCCGTGTCCCCTGCATTGGCAGGCGGACTCTCAACCAGTGCGCCACCAGGGAAGCCCCGGGTCTTGTTTTTGTATCCGTTCAGCGAGCCTGTGTCTTCTGGTTGGAGCATTTAGTCCATTTACATTTAAGGTAATTATCGATATGTATGTTCCTATTACTATTTTCTTAATTGTTTTGGGTTTGTTATTGTAGGTCTTTTCCTTCTCTTGTGTTTCCTACCTAGAGAAGTTCCTTTAGCATTTGTTGTAAAGCTGGTTTGGTGGTGCTGAATTCTCTTAGCTTTTTCTTGTCTGTAAAGGTTTTAATTTCTCCATCATATCTGAATGAGATCCTTGCTGGTAGAGTAATCTTGGTTGTAGGCTTTTCCGTTTCATCACTTTAAGTATGTCCTGCCACACCCTTCTGGCTTGCAGAGTTTCTGCTGAAAGATCAGCTGTTAAACTTATGGGGATTCCCTTGTGTGTTATTTGTTGCTTTTCCCTTGCTGCTTTTAATATTTTTTCTTTGTGTTTAATTTTTAATAGTTTGATTAATATGTGTCTTGGCATGTTTCTCCTTGGACTTATCCTGTATGGGACTCTCTGTGCTTCCTGGACTTGATTGACTATTTCCTTTCCCATATTAGGGAAGTTTTCAACTGTAGTCTCTTCAAATATTTTCTCAGTCCCTTTCTTTTTCTCTCCTTCTTCTGGGACCCCTATATTTCAAATGTTCATGTGTTTAATGTTGTCCCAGAGGTCTCTGAGACTCTCAGTTTTTTCATTCTTTATTCTTTATTCTTCTCTGCAGTAGTTATTTCCACTATTTTATCTTCCAGGTCACTTATCCTTTCTTCTGCCTCAGTTATTCTGCTATTGATTCCTTCTAGAGAATTTTTAATTTCATTTATTGTGTTGTTCATCATTGTTTGTTTGCTGTTTAGTTCTTCCAGGTCCTTGTTACATGTTTCTTGTATTTTCTCCATTCTATTTCCAAGATTTTGGATCGTCTTTACAGTCATTACTCTGAATTCTTTTTCAGGTAGACTGCCTACTTCCTCTTCATTTGTTAGGTCTGGTGGATTTTTACCTTGCCCTTTCATCTCCTGTGTGTTTCTCTGTCTTCTCATTTTGCTTAACTTACTGTGTTTGGGGTCTCCTTTTCACAGGCTGCAGATTTGTAGTTCACGTTGTTTTTGGTGTCTGCCCCTAGTGGGTGAGGCTGGTTCAGTGGCTTGTGTAGGCTTCTTGGTGAAGGGGAGCAGTGCTTGTGTTCTGGTGGGTGGGGCTGGATCTTGTCTTTCTGGTGGGCAGGGGCTGCATCTGGTTGTGTGTTTTGGGGTGTCTGTGAACTTAGTATGATTTTAGGCAGCCTCTCTGCAAATGGGTGGGGTTGTATTCTTGTCTTGCTAGTTGTTTGGCATAGGGTGTCCAGCACTGTAGCTTGCTAGCCATTGGGTGGAGCTGGGTCTTAGCGTTGAGACAGAGATCTCTGGGAGAGCTCTCACCGATAGATATTATGTGGGGCCGGGAGGTCTCTGGTGGACCAATGTCCTGAACTCGGCTCTCCCACCTCAGAGGCTCAGGCCTGACAGCAGGCCGGAGTACCAAGACCCTGTCAGCCACACGGCTGCTGGTCTTGGAGAGTCTCCTAGGGGAGGGGGGCACTGCTGCAGCTCACCCTGGAGACATAGACACTGGTAGAGGCCATTCCTAGGAGCTGATCCCAATTCACTCTTAAAGTAGGGTATACACTCTTGAAGATTCCCAGCTGAAACCCTGAGATACTTAGCATAGCTACTGTTCTCTGGTGGGTCCTAAATTCCAGTTCTGCTTCCTACAATCCTGTGAAGCTCCTGAACATTCTGCTTGTTTTCTAAGCTCCTCAGCCATTGCTTTAGGATCAGCAGCTGCCTAAAAGGCATAAGTGTGTGGTTCAACTCTGTGGGCCTTCTTTCTCTCTGGGATCCTATTTCCCCAAGTCTTGATGCCTTTTAGTGTTCTTCTGCCCTCAAACAGATTTTTTTTTTATTATTCATCTTTTCTAGATGTTTTCAATGGGAGGGTTGTTTTGAACCAAGCTTATCTACTATATCCATAAGAGGAAGAACCAAATCTGGTTGGAACCAACTTGAGTCCAGTGCTTATTCCTGGTTCATTTATTTGTGATCAGATGGGTCAGGTTTTATAGCCTAAGCTTAACTTTTGGGTCTGTGTTATGTTTTCTCTCTCTCAATATCTCTCTCTCTGTCTCTCACTCTCACTGTCTCTCTCTTTCTCTCTCTCTGTCTCTCTCTTTCTCTCTCTCTCTCTCTCTCTCTCTCTCTCACACACACACACACACACACACACACACACACACACACAAGGAGAGGGTGAGCCAGGCAGACACTCTTGAAAGTATGTATTACATAGATACCATCAACTTTTATCATTCATTGTCAGGAAGAACAGATATTAGGCTAATCAGAAAGAAGATAAAATTGAAAAGTAGACCCATGTATTTATATATTAAAATTCAAGGACACATTAAAATTTTTTAATAATCAAAGTATATTTTTTAAAAAGTAGGATATTGCACTCAATTAGGGTTTTTGGGGTATCTACTGAACTGGGAGATTCATGAGGATGGGTTATGCCTCCTTATTTTGGAGTCCCTAGTGCCTAGAATAGTGTCTGGAATAAGTTACATGGTCAGTAAAAGTTTTCAAGTTGGCCAAGTTATATTCCAATAAAATCACCTCTCCTAAACATATCATGACTAATTAGGGGTAGGGAATTAGAAGACGATTTGGTGGTAATTATAGGATGTAAAAATTTCTCCATGTTACCAGTTTTTTTACTGAATAATTTAAAAAACTGTATTCATCTCAACAGTAAACCCTCAAAGTGTTGAACTTTTATAAATAAATATAGGAAGGGAGAAAGGGAAGAAGAGAGGAGGAAGAATTAAGATCGGAAAGCCCTAGAAGTGAGCCCTTTGTCCTTCTAGTTAATATAGTTAAGACATGTTGGAAACTCTTCGGTATACTCTTCTGGTTTGGGGTTGGGGAATGGCATAGTGGCCACAAATTTCTATGGATTTCTATTCAGAATGGCCACATTGATGTGTCCATATTGCAACCATATGGACTAAGTATGCTCTTAGATATTTGTATTTTTAAACAGATTCAAGTGGTATCAGAGGAGGAGTCGGGCAGGATTAAGTATCTGTTCAAGAGCCTTTTGGTCATGGGCTTTTACTGCATGAGTTCCAGGTGACACCTGTGCTAGGTGGTGGTGGTGCCACAGCCTGCCTAAGGCAGGTAGGTAGTACAGATGCTTGTAATTCTTGGTTATGCTTTCCTCTGGGAATGAAACTCAGGTTGGTTTGCAATTAAAAACAAAACAAAACAAGTCTTGGTATAACTTGAGAGCAATTTTCTGCTTTTTCATAGATTGCTGCCAGGAACAAGAAAGCTAAGAGATTTGTCATTTACACTGGCAATCTAGTTCTGCTGTATAAACAATTTAAAATATAATGTGCCGTATCGTCTGGGAGCATGTGACATGACCATTGGGAGTGTTTACTTTTTACCTGTGGTCAATCTTCCATCAACCTGAATACTCTTAGGACTCAAGATGGAAAGACAGGAATCACATAACCTCTAAGTCATCATTCATCACTTGCCCAAACAATTGCTTCTGATTGAACAAGCAGGAGTATTATTATTGATAGAAGTAGTTGGAATGAAACAATTTTGACTTTGTCAAAGAAGCAGCCTAGGATTTAAATCATCTATTACTCAAAATTCAGGGGGAAACGTCTGTTTCCCTTTCTTTCTTTCTTTCTTTCTTTCTTTCTTTCTTTCTTTCTTTCTTTCCTTCCTTCCTTCCTTCCTTCCTTCCTTCCTTCCTTCTTTCCTTCCTTCTTTCTTTCTTTCTTTCTTTCTCTTTCTTCCTTTTCTTTTCTTTTCTTTTCTTTTCTTTCTTTCTTTCTATCTTTTTATGTATTTCTCTAATTGTTCCATTTCTCTAATTGTTAGGAGACTTATACAAACACATACAACCCGAAACGTGTGCACATGTGCGTGCACACACACACACTCTTTTCTGTGGGAAAGATTGGAAGATGATAGGTATATAGATAGGCATAGAAATAAGATTGGAAGACTGTACCCCAAAATGTTAACTAATATTATTTCTACCTGGTGGGATAATAGATTATTTTTATTTTCTTCTCGAGCTTTTCTACATTCTCTCCTGGCACAGAGCTCCTAAAACCCTTATAATTTCCTGTCTGGTAGGGGTGATAGGGCCATCTTTTGTTATAATATTTGGTTTTTAGTCCATGGTTCCTGACACAAAAGTATCTAAGACGCTTGGAATCCCTCGAGTATTAAGAGTGTATTTCATGTGTGCTAGTGAGATGACTGATGACTGGGGACTCATGGGTAGCTTCAGGATGGAGACTGGTGACCAGAAAGACCAAGCATGAGAAGCTTGGAACTTTGAGACTCCCTCTCTACCATCCTCTAGACTCACCCTTCATCCTCTGGGGTGGGGAGAGGGACTGGAGATTGAGTTGATAATCATGCCTGCATGATGAGGCAGCCATAAAATCCCTAAACTACAGCGTTCCGAGAGCTTCTGGGTTGGTGAACACATCCATGTGCTGGGAGCGTGGCATGACCCAACTCCACTGGGACAGAAGCTCCTGTGCTTGGGACCCTACTGGAGTTCATCCTCTGTACCTCTTCATTTGGCTGTTCATTTGTATCCTTTATAGTATCTTTTATAATAAACCAGTAAATGTAAGTCAAGTGTTTCACCAAGTTCTGTGAGCCATTATAGCAAATTGTTGTACCCTAGGAGGGGATTGTGGGAAACTCTCATTTGTAGCCATGAAAGACAGAAGTGTGGATATCCTGGGTACCTAATACTTGTGACTGGAGTCTGAAGTGGGGCAGTCTTTCTGGGCCTGAGCCCTTAACCTGTGGGGTCTGCACTAACTCGGGGTAGTTAGTGTCAGCAGTGAATTAAGTTGGAAAACACTCAGTTGGTGTCTGCAGGGAATTGGAGAATTCCTTGGTGTGGAAAACCCACTCATTTGGTGACAGAAGTGCTGTAAGTAGAGAAACAGTTTTCCCCTTTATATATTTTAAATAACAAAGTAAGTGTTAACTAATAAATAGCCAGTTAAAAAATGATTTCCTACGGAATCTTGCTAAATGGTAAATAGCAGTGTGTTAAAAATTACAGATAACTGCTAGATAAAACAAAAAAATTTTGAAGAAGAAAATAAGAATAGGGAAAGCAAACTGAAAGAAAGACTGAGTTTAGCCACAAAGAGGCAGGCAGGGAAGAGTGGTGTGCTTGGTGAATGTAGGCCTGATGTTTGTTGAGTTTTTCTGCACCAGCACAACAAAGGCACCACAACTGGTAGTTGTCTCATGTGCCTGGGGCTAAAATAAGTCAGTAGCTCAGGAGGGGCAAGAGGGTTTTTGGCCCTGAAGCTGAAGACTGCTGTCTCTTAGAGGAGTCTTCCTGAAGAGGAGTTTCTCTCCGTGCGTGTAGACATCTTGGAGGGCAGCCCTCTCAGGACCCACACAGTGCCATGCAAGGGGAGAGTGGGAGTGAGCCAACTCATGTGTCACCATGGCCGTTCTCCAGGCATGCTGCCTCCGTCTTGGCCCAGACCATCAGCATCTCTCACCTGGGTGGCTGCCCCTGCCAATGTACTCATCTCCCGAGTGTACTCTGGCTACCCTCCAACTCATTCTCCACTTGGTAGCCAGTGATCTTAAAAATTACATATCAAATCATGTTGTCACTGGTCTTCCTACTTCTCTTCTTTGACCCCCTTTGATACATTTCAACACAACAGCCAGAGTGATCTGAAAACTTCATTAGACCATGAATGTCCCTATTAATAACCTTTCGATGGCTTCAAATTCCTCTTCAGACAAAGACCAGAATAGTTACACATCCTACAAGGCCCTTGGTGATCAGGCCCTGGCCCACCTTTCAGCTTCCTTTCTACCTCTGCCCCCTTGAACCTCCTTGACACAGCAGCAGACGTGCCACCTTGCACACCTTCCTGCTTCAGACCCTTCGCACTTGCCATTACCTGTGGCAGCGAGAAGCCCCACCCATCCCTTTACACCTGTTCATCTTCTTTTTTTTTTGAATTTTATTTTATTTTTTTATACAGCAGGTTCTTATTAGTTATCTATTTTATACATATTAGTGTATATATGTCAATCCCAATCTCCTACCTATTCATCTTTCTTTTATTTATAATTCAGCTTAAAAATCCAGACAAAGCCTGCTCCTTCTTTTGTAATTTCCTATAGGAGCTTATACTTTTCCTTCCAAGCACTAACCATAGTTTGGAGAGTTATATTCATTTGTGTAATTGTTTCACTTATGTTGGTCTTCCATCCCGAGAAAGGTTTCATGAAGGTGGGGAATCTTGTTCACCAACGTGTGCTTGTGACCACAGCACTCAAGCGTTTACAGATCAATGAGCACTTGTTGAATGAGTAAATGAACCAATGAGTGCCTTAAAGGTTTCCCTGGAGGGATCCTTCCTTCACCTCTCCCAGCCGTCTACCTTTAATCACTAGTTTGGTAGCAAGATCAAGAAGGAAATTGGAAGTCTGGTCCTTCCTTGGTCTGGAGCGTCTCTCTGATCAGTAGGGATTTGTGGGTTTCTGGGCAACAGAAGAAAAGTCCTAGAAGCACACAGCTAGCAGCATCCTCCAGTCAAAATTTTGGATTGTGGGTTCATCATTCTGTTTTCTCTTTGTAGCTCTGGCTTTGGAGATAGGAACAACGTGTGTCTGCTCTCTCTCCTCCTCAGTGCAGTTCCATTTCGCAGTCTTGAGAATGTCTCAGTTTTGAAGGAGAGGGGCATGAGCTCCAGAATCGCATTGAAGTCATATTCAGGGTTCTTGCAGGAAAAGGAAACGTGCAGTAGGTGGGTGGAATTGTGTGAGGGTGAACAGTGAAGGCTGAAAATGTATACGAAAACATCTGTTAGTTTTTGAAAAAAACAGAGTTCTTCAGGGTACCAACTGACTTCATTTTAAGCACGGGATTTTAATTTGGTGATGCTCCACCTTTTGCCACTGCTGCTGCTTTCTATTTTAAACTATGACTAGAGAACTTTTATATCCAGGGTCAAAATCCAATTTCAAACCTCCATATGTTTCTCTGAATATTGGATAAGATGGTGTATCGTGTTTGTATGAACTTCCTATGGGAATGTGACTGTTCTGTTGTAGTTAATGACCCTTGCAATTCTGTTCAGAATTTTTTTTTTTTTTTTTTTTTTTTTTTGCCTAATGGTTGCTTCATGGACTGATGTTGTCTTCAGGCTTATAGTTGAGAATTCTTGGCTCATTCCATTTTTGCAAAAGAGCTGTTTGGCTTATTTGTTTGACCATTTTTTGCTTATTAAAATCATCTTGGACCCATGGCGATATTCTTACGGTATCTCTAAAAGAGACCCTTCTGAAATGTGAAGTGAATCTTTCATTGCATATATACTATGTGATAATGACAATCTACTTTGCAATACTTAGTAGAGATAGGCTAGAATATATGTCATCAACATAAGATATAGTACTTTTTTTATTACCAGCCCTTGGCTCATTTCTCTAAATGGGGGGAAAGAAGCAAATGTGTGGGTGAAGGAAATGGAGGGGGAGAGTGCGGAGGAGATAGATGTAAGTTACTAGAGAAAAAGAGGGATGGATTAGGGCAGTTCCACAATTCTGGGAAAGGAAATTTTAAATCCTGAGGTCTGAAACAGGAATCTCCACCCATTTGTTCAGTAAATAATTATTGGTTATATAAGAGATAGGCACTATGCTGGTAAATTTAAAAGTGGAAAAAAAACCGACCAAGGTCTCTGTCTTCATGAAACTTGCAGTCTAATAAGAGAAACAGGCATTCAACAAATACTAATGCAAATAAATATACACTTGCAAATTATGCTTTAAGAACCCAAGAGGTTCAATAAGATTGTATAAGGAGACCTGATTTAGATGTGAGGAGAGGCCAGGGAAAGTTTTTCTATTAAGGAACTCTTAAGCAGAGACCTAAAAGATGACTCAGAGCTGGATAACTACAGGGGAGAAGGAACATGTCAGGTGAGAGAAACGTGCAGTGAGTGTGGTGCCTTTAGGAAATTGAAGGAGGGTCAGTGTGGCTAGTGCAGCGGACAAGGGGAGAAGTGAGAGGTCCTTGTTGGCCGTGTCCGGTAAGGGGCTTGGAGTTTCTTCTGAATATGATGAGAAGGTACCCAAGAGTTTAAAGTTAGGAGTGGCACGATCGGATTTGGTTTTAAAGATCGCTCTGGCTAAAGTGTGAGGAATGGGTAAAGGAGGACGAGAGATGATGGGAACATTTTAAAAATAATAACTGTGTACCTACTGAAAGGCCCCTTGCCTAAACCTTCCATATCTGCCTGTCACTGATGTCTAAAACTTAGTTCCCTTGGTCTGAGATATTAAAGACCTCCTAATGTGTTATGGGATGGGGGTGGCAAACTATTATCGTGTGCTGTAGTAGGAAGAAATAGGTCTTCTTTCAAGATGCTGATGGGAGAGCATATGGGTACAACCACTTGAAAAAGCTCTCTTGTGGCTTTAGCTCTATTAGCTCAATCAGTAATGAGTTCTTAAAAAAAAAAAGAATCTGAAGCAAATATGGCAAAATAATAACATTTGTTAAACGTGCATTGTGGTATATGGGGAACCATTATATTATTTTATGTAAGTTGGAGGTATGGAAGTAAGTATGAAAATATTTTCTAATTAAAAAAATAAAATCCTTTTTTTAGGAGAAAGGGAATAGAGCCAGGGAAGGAGAGGGAAAAAGAAAAGGAGGGGACCACTTCATGGGCAGTTTTACCTAGTATCTCCCTGCTTTTAAAAGCTAAATTCTGGTTTTATCAAGCATTGGCCTTGTGTGTTGGAATGTAAGTTCATTTTAGGGAAGTCTAGGTGTTTAAAATACTGTGTATCTCCCTCCTTTAATGGAGATGATCTAGCAATAGAAAGAAAATGAAGAAAACGTTAAATAAAGTACAATCCCAGCATCGAGAATGCTGCCAGGAACAACTCCAGGGGCCAGTGTGAGTTACTCAACACAGCTGCCCTGTCCACAGTGATGATCAGTGGCTTTTGGGGGGGGGCAGTGCAATGAATTAGACTGAAGTACTTGAGGGACCTCAACTGTATCTGTCATGTTGTATTTCCTTAAGAAAAAAAGATCTGAAGCAAATATGGCAAAATGATAATGTGCCAAAGCAAATGGTAAGTTACATTTGTGATTCTTCAATGATTTTCTATCCTCATTTCCATTAAATATTTCATACTAAAAATAACCTCTGATAATTCTTAGAAGGAAACATAATAAGGAATGCTCATTTTATACGAAGGCAGCTATAAGGAGGTGCAAATAGGAATGTCTGCAGGGGCCATGGAAGGCCCCCACTTTTAAAATTTTGGTTTTAATATTAAGTTTTTGAGTCTCTTTTTATTTCTTATGTGTGTTACCTTCAACCTGGGTGAAGTATAATAGATTATTGTTGGGAGGTGGTAATATAGGTGAGCTAGAAGGTACAGTTGACCCAGTTGCCTGTAAAAAAAATCAGCAACTTACTTCCATGTTTCCCTTTCCCTAGATTGGAGAAAGGGAGTCTGAGTCCCTTTGTCTTTCACTGTTAATCTCCTTTAGTTGCTTTTAGCTTCAGTAATTATTATCATCTACCTCTTAAACAAATATGATTAAAGTACCCTTAAAAAACTAAGTATTGTTTCAGATTAGCATATTTTCATAATCCTCATACCAAAGAGACTTTAAATACTTGATAGGACAACTTTACGTTTACGCCATGTGCTCTTGAAGATTAGCAGATGACATGCGAGGTTTACTCAAATTGCCTGAACTTGATGTTTACCTTAATATTAGTGGCACAAGAAATAGAAGTGCCAAGCACGGAAGCTTCCAGAAGAGCTTCGAAAGAGCTTCTCCGACAGCAGCCAGTTAACTCAGTCTCTCATTTTTGGTTCTACTGTAAAAGTCCAAGTCTGAGCTTTATAAATAATGATATGGAACTGCCTGAAGCTCACAGCTCTTGTGGTCAGGGGAGATTTTGGCATTAAAGCAAACATCAATTTTTTTAAAAATGGAAATGAGTCACAGATGAGAACTGGAAGGGCTCATGTGTACTAAGCTTCAGTCTTTCTGGAACTAGGGATATTTTAAATGAAAATCAGTTCAAAAAGAAAGTTCTCTTGGGGGCAGGAAGGCTTGACTATCTGGAAACATGCTCCCCTTTCCTGACCTTCACCCCGGATACCCTATTGCTATGAAGACAGGTCAACCTCACCAGTGACATGATGAGCAGTGACTTGTTAAAGGGAATCCAAGGTTCTCAGATAAGAGTTGCGTTTATCTGTTTAAACTGAAACCCACATTTACTTCTGTTGGGATTCAGGACATGGTACTCCAAAATATGGCAGCTTTACATATTGAATATTTTAAGCTGAAGGAGTTTGAGAAAACAGCAGAAGTGGAATGGTCATTCTGACCTTTTCTTTGCCCTTTTCCTCTGAAACAGGTCATAAACCCTCATGTGAGAGGTGCCCTCTCTGTACCCAGAGGAAAGGAGCATCCTTATCTCTGGAGACAAAGAGACGCTGAGAAGAATCTGAGCAAACAGGCCTTGCTGAGTTTCCCCCAGTTTACTGAAGTTCCCTCATACTCTGTGTCCCATTGTATCTCTCCATGACTGCCCACTTTTCGTCAAACCCAGCAAAAAATACTAGGTCTAACTGTTCCTTTGGATCTTCATTTTCTTATGACGTCTCCAGCGTCACATAAAACTTAAATAAATGCATATGCTTTTCTTCCGTTAATCTGTCTCTGTCAGTTTAATTTTCAGACCCAGCCAGGCACCCTAAGGATTAACGAAAACTTTTTCCTTCCCTACACTTCTCTTTTACTATGAGAAACTTCAGAATTTTTTTTTTGGCTGTACCACATGGCTTGCGGGACCTTAGTTCCCTGACCAGGGGTCGAACCCGGGTCCCCGGCAGTGAAAGCGCCGGGTCCTAACCACAGGACCGCCAGGGAAGTCCCTAGAATTTTAAAAACTTTGATTCATGGTAAATTGAACACTTATAATAAAGTATCTCCCTCCCATTTTCCTTTCCTCAGCAATATTTAAATGAGAGTTCTGAGAAAAAATAAATAACCATAGTTTCTCTTAAATTTTCATTTGACAGTTTGACAGAATCCCTATTTGACAATTTTACTTTTGTTTTTTTAAAGAAACCGTAATGCCTGTATTGTATATTGTATATAGTTGCAAAAAGTAACTTTGGTGTTTCTTTTGTTGTTAGAATTATTAATTATTCGTGGGTTAAGAACTTATTGCCCTTGACATATTGAGTCACTTTCCCTGTGTTGCTTCAAACGTGTCAATATACTAAGCTAACTGGTTTTCTATCTAAATACAATTTTGTGGTAGATAATTTTCTAACAGGAATAAAGTACTCATTTAAAAAGAAAGATCTAGATGTGTGTAACAAGTCCTCAGAAGCAGGCAAGACTGTATTTTGATGCCGTTAATTACTTTTGATTATCAGGCTGCTGTATTCATGCTAATTGCCAAATCCCACGGGATCTCACTAAGATGAAATACAGCCAAGAACAGACAATAAAATGCCAAGTCAGCGGAGGTGGTGATTTTAACATCTTGAAGATCACATTTAAAGGTGCGTTACAGTCATGATGCTGAGCTGGTAGAGACAGAAACCATTCATTACTGAATAACTGATCTGGCAGGGGGCATGTAGCCTGCCTGATGAAGAAAGTGAACTTGTGTGGTTTTTTTTCCCCTCTTGAGGTCCCTTCCAACCCCTGGACATCCCAGATGCCACTTCTAGATCTCCTGGGGAAAATTAAGCTGAAGACTGAGTAATTAAGATTGAAAAATTTAGTTTCTTTCAATTCACTTACATGATGGAGGCAAAACCATTTGTCTTCTCTCGACCCCCAGGCTTCTCAGCCTGGCCTGATGAAAAAAGACATTATGAGAGAAGAAGACAGAGAGAAAGAGAGAGAGAGTGTCAAACAGAAGGCAGAGAGAGAGAGAGAGAAGTTGGGAGAAAGTAAGAGACAGCTTAAGAGGAGCGATGAGCAAGAGAGAGAAACTTGAGAATGGCAATGACCATTTTCCAAGTAGAAACATTCTATATTTGAGAACCATCCAAATCTCAACCTATGCTATTAAATAGGTGCTAGAACAGGCAAAGGTCTTTTAAGCCCATGTTTGCTGTAAAAGGTAACAGCAGAAGGTGAGCTGGGGAGTTTGCATGCAACGGGCCAAATCTCCCTGCTGGTCTGGAGCGAAACTTGGCTGAAATTTGTGACCAATAAATGAACAGAATAAATTCCTTGAAATCACCTGTAAAGGCACCAGACAGAAATCCTGGAGCTGCTTCCTTTAGGACGCAGCCATCATAAGAACCTTTCCAAAGCGGCATCCTTTTAAAAAAGCACATTAATGGACTTGGGCATGATTAAAAGGAAGTGAGTCTCTTGTTTGGTTTTATTAAAATGAGTCTATCTCTTGAAATGGATCCATTTCCCATTTCTCACCCTCTTATCAGAGGATGCCATTGCAGTGGGAACCAAGTGCTCCCTTTCCAATTTAATGGGAAATCAAAAGTGCAGAGCTACCTGCACAGACAAAACCCAGCAACTCTGAAGGATGACTTTTCAGTGGAAATGCATTATGGGGCAGGCCATGTGTTTTCCTGGAACTCACATTTTAACCCCAGCAAGGTTCCTATACTTTACCTTAGTAAGATCCCGGCTTATGTTATACCTTACACTGTGTCAGCGGTGGGCAAACAGTAATTACCAGAGCTCAGGTTTCTCTAAGACCTCATGTTCTCAAAGTGGATATTATAGGTGTAAAGACCAGTGAAGTTGATAATGAAACAGCAAGTATTCCTTTAGGATTTTGATGTCAGAGAAAGGAACTCATCGTCTCTGTTGCCAAGAAGCTGTCAAATATGCCTTAATTATGATTAATAACATACACATACCTGAGAAGATTTTTTTTCTCTCTCTCTTGCTGACTTTCTTAAAAAGCCTGTTTGCTAAATATTATCTCAGGGGCCGATGCAGTTATAGCTTTAGGGACAAACTAGGATGGTGGTGTCTCTGTATGGGGTGGTATTTATAAGACGTTCATGCTTGGCTAAAGAAATCAGGTTCCAACATCTCTCCAGGTATATTTCTTTTCTTTGCAGGTGCTAGTTTTACAGTGCAAAAAGAGTGTTTTGAATAGACAGTTTAAAATTTTTCATAGGTCAACTGATTTTAAAGCAAATCCATATTTTCTATCATTTACTCTTGAATAGGATGGCAGTCATTATGCTTCTGAAGTGAGCAGTTTTATTGTTCACAGAGGAGGGAAAATGGGGAGTTGTTAGATGTTAATGTAGGAGTTGAGAAAGAGGCACATACTAATGGTGAATTGTGGCTAAATGAGTGTAGTGGAGCACTATTGATGGTTGTCATATGGTTAACAACACTGGTCAATGAGAATCGCAAAACAGAAATAAATATGGAAACCATTTATGGTAGAGCCCTATGTAATGATGTTTATTTAGCTTTCTGTTATTTAAACAAAAAATGAATTCAGAAGTACATATGTTTACTCTTCCCCCTCCCCAGGTAAGCTGGGACAAAGTGAGAGAGTGGCATGGACTTATATACGCTACCAAATGTAAAATAGATAGCTAGTGGGAAGCAGCCGCATAGAACAGGGAGATCAGCTGGGTGCTTTGTGACCACCTAGAGGGGTGGGATAGGGAGGGTGGGAGGGAGGGAGACGCAAGAGGGAAGAGATACGGGGATATATGTATATGTATAGCTGATTCACTTTGTTATACAGCAGAAACTAACACACCACTGTAAAGCAATTATACTCCAATAACGATGTTTAAAAAAAAAAAAGTGCATATGTTGAAAGAGCCTGTTAGAAAGAGTTGTGTATGAATTTGGTACATACAGGTTTTGACTTTTTTAGTCCACACATATCTTTTGCTTATCCTTGGTCATCTTTCTGGAGTGTTTTACATTTGCGAAATGTTTTCTTCTGGTTTTGCTAGTTATTCTTGTTGCCGATACACACCTGAAATCATTCTGTTGTTTAGGTGAAGTTAACAGGCCTCAGAATTCAGCGAGTTGATGGCTCCCTCTCCGGCTTAATTAGACAGTTTAAGCTCTAATTGGCTGGTATTAAGTCAATCAGTCAGTGAGAGCGCTGCACATTGACTCACTGGGAATTGTGGGAGCAATTGATCTAGCTGTTGCCAGACGCTTCAGGAGCCACTGCTTACTCAGAGCGGAAGTACACGTTGCATAGAGCCCTGGTGGCGAGCGTCCGTCAGCGCCTGGTCATGTGCCGCGTGCATCTCACCCTTCTCCGTGTGCAGAGTTTGAGGAAAAGCAGATTGTCCTTGCTCCCGTGCTAGAGAGGGAAATGTGTTAGAATTAAATGTTTGCTCAGCAAGATGGAGACAGAGGTGACTGTCAACTATAGCAAAAGCTGCCTTGGAGAGGGAAGCAAAGGTAAATTGGAGTTCCTAGATACCGTGATGGGACTGCCGTGTGATCAAGCAGACTGGAATGTAGGCACCAGACCCCTCCATTTCTCATCTTTTGGGTTGTGAGTTCCTTGAGGAAAGGACTGTGACTCATGCACAGTCATGGTACCTTTTTCTGGGCCTTATGTGCAGAACTCACTGAATAATTATTGAACGAACACATGAAAACACTCCAATAGTGGATAAACCACTGCTCAAAATATGTATTTATTCAATATTTTCAAAGCCAGTTTTACCGAGTCACAGAAAATAAGCTGTTTCCTTTTTAAAAATTATTTGTTTTCAATATGGAAACTCAATATATACTATTTAATGTGGTCATCTACCTTATTCTGCCTTATTCTTTGGCCTTGGTTCTAAGCCATGTCCCCAAGTCAGCCCTCCCCTGTAGAGAATATATGTAAGAGTTTGCTGCATCACGTGATATGCGGGTGGACTCACAGGGCATCCACCTTGAAGGAACGGTGGATATTTGGTTGTATAAATTCATGTGGACGGACATGAAAAAGCCAGCTGTGACACAATGCTCGTAAATTTTGAAGATTGATAATGGCTTCATGCAACTTCACTATGCATTCTCTCCACTTCTATGCATGTTTTAAAAATTTCCTGTTACAAAGTTACATAAAAGGATCAGCCATATAACTCCTATTCTCACTTTGTTTTGATGCATATACTTGTAGGGCTGCCAGACACCCTAAGGGCCATTTAGTCCCTGCCCTTTTACTTTGCTGAAGAGGAAACTGAGGATGTGATGGTACAGGACTTCCAAAGGTCATTTGTAACAGATGCAAGAAGCCAGTTACCATGAGGGACTTACTTTTCATTGCTGTGGCTATTTCGAAGGTGATACTTTGGGTGTTTTTTTTTTAATTTTTATTTTTTTGAATGTGTGAGTAATAGGTAGTTGGGAAACCATTGCAGCCCCGTGGTTGCACCACACAGACTGAGGCAGGTATCATGTTGATAAATAAATCCACAAGTTCACATTAGCCTAAATATTCAGACCATGGAGGAAAGTTTTTTTTAACATAGTCTTGAATTTTCTTCTAGTTCATTTTGGGATGTTAGATCGATTTGGTTTATAACACCAGAAAGTTCCTACATGACCTGGCCCCTGCCCACCCCTCCGAGCTCTTTCCCTGATACTTTCCTCCTTGTTTACCACAGTGCAGCTTTCCTGGCTTTTCTGACCCTCCAATATGCCACAATTGTTCCCATCTCCAAGCCTTTGAACTTGCTATTTCCTCTACCTGGAGCTGTCTTTCTTCCATGTCTTCACAAGTCTGAGTCCTTCTCATCATTATTATTATTTTAAATATATTTTATTTTGGGGAGCGGTTTTAAGGTTCACAGCAAAACTGAGCAGAAGGTACAGAGATTTCCATATACCTCCTGCTCTACAAGCACAGCAGGTCCATTATCAACATCCCCACCAGAGCGGTACGTTTGCTACAACTGATGAACTTACACTGATACATCGTTATCGCCCAAAGTTCATAGCTTACATTAGGGTTCCTCTAGGTGGTGTACATTCTGTGGGTTTCGACAAATGTATGATGACATGTACCCAGCATTATAATATACAAAGTAGTTTACTTACCTAAAAATCTCTCCGCCTGTTCATCCTTCCCTTTCCAGTAACTCCTGCTCATTATTATTTTATTTTTTATTTATTTATTTTTTAAGATTTTGTGTTTTTTTTGATGTGGACCATTTTTAAAGTCTTCATTGAACTTGTTACAATATTGCTTCTGTTTTCTATGTTGGTTTTTTGGCCACGAGGCATGTGGGATCTTAGCTCCCTGACCAGGGATCGAACCTGCACTCCCTGCATTGGAAGGTGAAGTCTTAGCCACTGGACCGCCAGGGAAGTCCCTGCTCATTATTATTTTAAATCTCTGTTCATAGATTACTTTTTCAGGGAAGCCTTTCCTCAGCAGCCTCGCCAAAATAGCAACCTCTCTTCACCCTAGTCTTTTTCCACTCCTTACTCTCTTTTGTTTTCTTCATAGCATTTACTAACACCTGAAATTATCATATCACTTTGGCTAATGGCTTTTACCTACTTCTTTTACTTCTACTTCCATTAGAAGATCCCTAAGTAGAATATATTGTTCACTGCTCTGTCCCCCAGCTCCCAGAATAGGGTCTGGTGGGTCCTCAGTAAATATTTGAGGAATATATAGATCTACTGAGTTTCTTTACTGTTGTCAGGGACTATACTGGTGATCCAAACATGAGTCAGACACAAACCCTTTTCTAAAGGAGCTTACAACTTAGAAGGGAAGATAGTCACATTTATCACATGATCTGATTAGTGCCATGATTAAGCGTCGTGCTATAAGAATCAGATGAAGGACCATCTAACTCAGACTGGGGGAATCAAAGAAGCTTTCCCAGAGAAAATAATACTTAGACTAAGACTTAAAGAATAAGGAGGACTTGACCTGGGGAATAGAGGATGTCAGTGTTCTACCCACACCCCCTTAACATTCACCAGCAGGGTGTTCCATGACCCCACTACTCCTGACTTGTCGGAGAGCAGGCTCAGCCAATGCAGGCGGCAGGCCAGAAGTGCTGGGGAGTTAAGTCCTGCCAGGAGCAGCCCACAGTCAGTGACTACTTGCTTCCTTGCCCTTTGGGTAGGTGGGCAACCCTGATGCATTCTACACTGTCAGAGATCCCCAGGAAGGTTGAGCCTTGCTTACTCACAATTTGCACTCGCTGTTGAATTCCTTCTCTTCTCTGTCTCACATCCTCACTCCTCTACTTGCTGCCTGGGGTCACCTCCCAAATAAAGTTCTTTCACTCAAATGCTTGTTTTAGGTTCTGATCCTGGGAGAATCCAACTTAGAATATTTGGCAAAGAAAATAAGAGCAAGGGTATTCTAGACAAAGACAGCAGCCTTTATGAAAGCCCAGACTTGGAAAAGGGCCTGACATATCTAGAGAATAATGAGAAATTAATTACGGATTAATTGTGAGGTAAGTGGCAGGGAGTAGCAGAAGATGAGGCTGGAAAAATATTGGACGGGCTCATTTGCCTCTTGGCATGGATTTTTCTAAGAATAGTGGTAGCAGATTTTCACTAGTCGACCTATAGTTCTCCCTATGTGAACAGGAAAAAATACACATATATACACATTTATATACATATATATATACCAAATTATATGTATATATACGTACACACTTATATATTTAACATATAAGTTTATAAGTGCTGAAATCTACACTTTTGAAATACAGCAGAAGTACTTGGCTTATGCTGCGAATGACACCCATAATCTTGTTTTCCTTCAGACTCATCAAATTGTACTAATTAGACACAGAGCAGTAGTAACACAGGTGAATCTCAGTTTTGTACGTGAAGACAAAATGAGGACAAAAACTGGTCAATATGAAATCATTTGTAACTTGATCTTGAGTTTTCAAATGAAGATCTGAACAGTCTGTCAGGAATAACACGGCTTGTGTCTGGGCCTTCCCCTGCTGCCCAGCAGATCTGATGGGAAGAAAGTATCTGCGGCTTCCAGAGTGTTTTTGGTCCTCACGTCCCTGACCTCGTGCATTTTTCGAAGGGGAATCTTCAGAGAAACCCATGCTGCATTTAACTTTGGACTCTCTCTTGTGGGCTTGTGTCTAACCAGACACAGCCCATCTGAATACTTCCTGCATGCTAAGCAGACCATTGTCAGCTGCTTCCTCTAGGCTAGATTGTTATAAATGCTGTTTATGATCCTGCTATGACAACTGTGAAGGACATGGCAAAGAATTTATCACAGGATTATTCATCCACCAGCAGAATACCTAATAAGATTCTAAATGACCCAAGATGATAATAAGATCTAGCTTGTAGCAATAAGGTATTAATAAACTGCTTTTTTCAATAAGGGAGAGTCCTGGCATCATTACCCTGACATATTTGTTTTGCTTATATTTTGCGAACAAAGTAAGGCTGCTGGATTGAATAGTAAATTTATAAGGAACCCCTGATGTATGAAAAATACAACCCACACGAAGTAGAACCCATAGGTTAAAGTCAAGAGCATGGTATTTGCCTATGACATCCAAGAGCCAGACTCCCAGGCCATCCATTCTAATTGTTCCGTGCCATTTGCCTTTGTATTTAAAAATTATATAAGAATAATATATCGCCCGCTGTTGACCACAAGGCCATAATTCAAATGAAGAAATTTAGTAAAATCATAAACCAGGAAAGTGCAGTGTGGATGAATAATGGATGAAACGGGTACACTGAATTCAAATGAAATCTGGGATTCTGCTGCATGTTCCTGTTTTGAAAATAAAACTATTTAGTATTAAGTTAGTATGAAAAAATGGATCCTGTTTGTTGAACTGAACTCAGCTGTTCCTAGGGAAGAAAGTGGCAGAGATTCAAGAACCTGTCATTAGTGAATTTTTTGAATATTAGAAGCTGAACAAGTTGAAATGTAACTCCGCGCTGCCCTGGTTTTACTTTTCTGCCTTAGGGCTTCTCTCTCTGACAACACTGTGCAAGGCCCCAAAATGCAAAAAATAACTTGTACTTCACTTCCAGGAAAGTAGCCTTGTGCCTTGGAAGGTGTTCTCTAGTGGATTAAATTCATCAGATCAAACATCAGCATTGAAATCAGCAATGGTTGGGGTTTTTTTTGTAATGAGCCATAATGTGTATACAATAAAATGCACAATTCTGAAGTGTGTACAATTTGAAGACTTTTGACAATTGAATTTCTGTGTAATTACCACTCAGAACAAGTTACGGAACATTTTCATGTCCCCTAGAAAGTTCTCTTGTGCTCTGTTTCACTCAGCATCCTCTGATTCTTAAACACAGGCAACCCTTGTTCTGGCTTCTGTCCCTTGGATTAGATTTGCTTGTTGTTGAACTTCATGTAAATAGAAACATAAAGTATACTTTTTTGTGTCTCCCTTTTTTTTACTCAACATATGTTTTTGAGATTAACTTAGGTTGTTATGTATATCAGTTGCTCATTCCTTTTTATTGCTGTATGGATATATATACCACACTGTGTTTTTCCATTCTCTTGTTGAGAGACACTTCGTAGTTCCCAGTTTTGGGCCATTATAAATAAAACTGCTATGAACATTTATGTACACGTCTTTTTTGTTAACCGAAAATGGATCATGACCTAGATGTGAAAGCTAAAACTATGAAGCTTCTAGAAGAACATAAATAAAATCTTCACAACCCTAGGGATAGGCAAAAATTTCCTAGATAAGGTACCAACCACATGAATTATAAAATAAACAACCAATGAATTGGACTTTGTCAAAATTTAAAACTTCTGCTCTTTGTGTACAGATCTTTTTGAGGACCTACATTTTCACTTAAGTAAATACCTAGGAGTGAGCATACTAAGTCACAGGGTAGATGTAGGTTTTATTATGTAAGAAGCTACCAAACGGTTCTCCCCATTGTTCCGTTTTATAGTCCCCCCAAACAGTGTGGAATGGAGTTCCAGATGCTCCATGCCCTTGGCAACATTCAGTGTTGTACATTTCATTTTAGCCGTTCTGGTGGGTTTGAAATGGCAGCCAATTGTGGTTTTCACGATCAGCAGTGTTTTTAAACTTAAAACTGACCAAATAGGCGGGTTGACAACTGGGTGGATTTGTGTTTAGCTTGGAATCACAATTTGCCACGTTCGTTTTTGTGTGAAGTGCACACATTAAACGTTTAAAGCAGGATACTTGACCATTGCCTTTTAGACTGCCAGGTCATCTTCAAATTGCCTTTGATTACATTCCTTCCATGTTTGTTTCCAAATCTAGCTGCTCTGCGCACTGATTAGTATTAATTCATGAAAATATTCAATATTTTTAGTTAAGCATTCCACCTGACTAGTCTAAAACACAACTAAAATGACCTAGAGCCTAGGGGAAATTACTCAAGTCACAAAGAGTACTGTTTCATGTGTAGGGCAAGATATGCAGGGATTCTAACGCTGCTTTTCTGTTAAAGCACAATCGATTTTGCAAAGCCTGCACTGAGGCATTGGGCTTAGATGGAAGCTTAATGGAAACCACATGCTAGACGTTCTCAACAAATTCGAGTGTGGATCCTTACTAAAGTAAGAAATGATAAAATTGCTGCCCGCTACCTAGAGGTTATGGCATTTACTATAAGAGAATCTCTTGGTAAATAGGGGCTTTAACTCCTTTTTTTTTTTTTTTGCGGTACGCGGGACTCTCACTGTTGTGGCCTCTCCCGTTGCGAAACACAGGCTCTGGACGCGCAGGCTCAGCGGCCATGGCTCACGGGCCCAGCCGCTCCGCGGCATGTGGGATCTTCCCGGACCAGGGCACGAACCCGGGTTCCCTGCATCGGCAGGCGGACTCTCAACCACTGTGCCCCCAGGGAAGCCCTAACTCCTTTTAAACATGAATTTACACACTTCACGTGGGGCATGCATACATATGGGATAGGACCTATTGAGTTATAACCGAAATGTCAGCCTCCAGTTTAGTTTAGGGCTGTATGAAAATGGCATTCTATTCCATGATGAACACCCTTAGTGTTCTTTAGGATAGAACTTCGAAGAGCTGCTTTTGCACGATATACTACAAAGGCCAGGCAGTCTCTAAGTGTATGATAGTTATACTGCCACCTTCTGAGAAAAGTGGCCAAAAGCTGTTCCCTGAAAATGAATTGCCCTCTGTCTGTGGTGTGACCCTGCAGCCCTGGGTACAGCTGACGGCCCGGAAATTGCTGGCAGTCACAAAGGCACTTAGCTATAGGCTGAGCGTGATGAAAATGATGATGATAATGTTGACAATAACAACAGACATTAATCGAACACTTATCACTATCAACTCTATGGTCTGTAGCTTAGTTTTTTTGTTAGGAAAATGACCCATAAGATAGAAAACGCTTTGGGTTGCCACGCTCTGCCACTAGGGAGTAGCATAATTGCTATTGTCTTGTGCCCTTTAAATGCGAATTCTGTTTACAGTTCTTTAATCTTTCCAGGTTTAATTTTTTTCCCCATTTAGAAGGAATATAAGTGATCCTCTGGTTAATATAGTAATTTTATAATTTGATCTGAACCTGGTGTCTCATAAATACTGAAAAAGAAGTACAGTGAGATAATACATTTTTTTCTCTTTTCAATCCATTGTTTTAAATCTTCACTAATTATTCTACTATTAATTCGTTTTGCTGGTTAAAAAAGTGTCTACTATCATTAATAACTTATTAGTATGCACTTTTTTGTGCTTTGCACTTGCTTATAGCACTTAGCCTTCCATCCATTATATGAGAAGGGGTTATGTACGGTTACTTTGAGGGGCAGGGAAGTGCCTTTCATGTGCTGTGGAACATGGCAGAAGAGACTCACCCTACTTCAAGGATTTTAGGGTTTAGTTGTAACATGAAATGTACGCACATCAACTAGACTTATCAGACTTAAAACAGGAGTGTTTAAGAAATCTCCCAGCATGATGGAGAATTGATCAATTTCTTGTGATTTGGTTAATTTCTTTCTTTATGTAGTTTGAGACCGTGTTTGGTTTATTCAATGTCATGATTGTTATATTTTCTTGAAGAATTAATTGGTCCTTTTATTTCTCATAAACTAATGACAATTTTAACTCCGAGTAAGTTTTTTCCCCTCTTGAATGCTCTCTGATCTTAGTATTTTTAAACTTTCTTTGGGTTAGTATTTGTATACTAACTTTCAACTTTGTATCATTGTGTTTCATGCATGTCTCTTTCAAACAGCATATAACTGAATTATTAAAAATTTAAGAATATCTCTCTTTAATTGGCCAACTTAATCCATTTAAATTTCATTATTTAAATCATGATTTCTTTGGGCTTTTCCCCATAATCTTGTTTATTATTTCAGTATACCTGCCTTTTCTTGGCTTCGTCTTTTTCCTTTACTGGCTTCTCTTGGTTAGTCTGAATTTTCTTTATCCCTTTTCCCCTTTCCACTGGTTTGAAATTTATATATTCTATTTCTTATCTTTTAGTTATCATTAAAATTTTTTTATATCTTTATTGGAGTATAATTGCTTTACAATGTTGTGTTAGTTTCTGCTGTATAACTCCTTTTTTTTTTTTTGGTCTTTTTTAATTTAATTTTATTTTTTTTAACATCTTTAAATTTTTAACTTGTATTCTTCAAGCCAAAATTTATCCCAAATTATACAGGGACCTTTGTACCCAAAGATACCTCTCATCATCCATGATATTTTTTTCCCCTCAGGATTTTAATTCTTCCTTGTTTAAAAACTAGTCTTCTTTACCCTTGGTTTTTCAGTGCGTGTTACTTAGATTTACCTTACATGTTTATCAATTTCTTCCCTCACTATTGCTCCTTGCAATGTTATTCCTTCATTATGGGTTCAGTTTTCTTCCTACTGCAATACATCCTTTAGAGGTTCTTTCAACATGGGTGGTGAATAGCAAAGTCTCACAGTCTTCATTGGATTGAAAAATGTCTTTATTTTGTCATGCTACTTGAATGATCATTTTGCTGACTTTTTCTCCTCAGTGCTTTGAAGATACTATTCCTTTGTCTTCTGGTCTCTCTTTTTAAAATATTTTGTTGAAATACAATATACATATAGGAAAGCACATATAGCATTATTATACAGCCCAAGGAGCCCATGTAATCAAAACCTAGAAATCAAAATCAAGAAACAGAACCTGGCCGACACCCCAGGAGCCCACCCTTCATGCCCCCTGCCAGCCACTACCCACCGTCACCCACCAACAGTTAAACCTTATCCAGACTTCTACCAGCATAGATTAGTTTTGGTTTGGTTTCTATTTTTGCTAATGAGAAGTCTGCCATCAATCTAATCTTTATTTATTTATAGTTAATCTTTTTTCCTCATTTCTTTTAAGATTTTATTTTTGATCTATAGTTTCATTATAAGATGTATATACACATATGTGTGTGTGTGTGTGTGTGTGTGTGTGTGTGTGTATATATGGCTGTGTATTTATTTCTCTTTGACCTACTTTTCTCTTGGCATGTTTCCTAAATCTAAACACTTATTTTTCATAAATTCTGGAAAAAATCCTATTATCTCAGTGAATATTGCTTCTCTTTCATGCCTTTTTTCTTCATCTTTCTGAAACTCCTAAGAGATATAGGTTGAATCTTATTTTGTCCTATATAACTTTGAACTTCTCTTTTATATTTTCTATCTCTTAATTTTTTGATATTGCATTCTGGTTAATTTTCTGATTTATTCTTTCATTCACTGATGAAATTTTTTTCATTGATTCTCTTTTATTGTATCTGACTAATGTTAAACCCATTTGTTATGAGTTGAATTGTGTCCTCCAAAAAAGATACATTGAAGTCCTAACCACCAATACTTTAGAATATGACCTTATTTGGAAATAGGGTCTTTATGGAGGTAATCAAGTTCAAATGAAGTCATTAGAGTTGACCCTCATCCAGTCTGACTGGTGTCCATAAAAAGAGGGGTGGATTTGGACACAGAGACATGCCCAGAGGGAGGACTGTGTGAAGAGACATGAGGAAAGCACTGTGTGAGATTGGAGTTATGCTGTCACAAGCTAAGGGACATTTGGGACTACCAAAAGCTGGAAGAGGCAAGGGAGGATCCATCTTTCCTTTACAGGTTTCAGTAGGAACGTGGCCTGCCAACAGCTTGATTTCAGACTTGTAGCCCCTAGAACTGTGAGACTATACATTTCTATTGCTCCAGGCCACCCAGTTTGTGCTACTTTGTTATGGAAGCCCTAGAAAACTGATATACCATTTATTTAGTTTTAAATTTCAATAATTCTGTTTTTCGTTTTTTTCCAGAAGTATAACATGACTTAGTCAAAGCTATTTCTTTTTGTTGTATGGCGTCTTGTTCTTACATCATGGCTTCCAGTCTTTCTTTTATGTCTTTGTTTTGAATATGTTTATTTTTATTGCCTGCTTCAGATTGTTCTATTATCTTAAATTCTTAGAGTATTAATCTCCCCTTTTGCTCTGCCTGTCTGCTTACTCTCTCTTTTGAAGGATTATTTCCTCTTGTGATTTGTAATTTTTTTCTTTGAGTTGGCACGCTTACTTTTAGCAAAGGGTTTTCCCCATTTGGGGGAGGCCCCGTGCTCTTGGATTGTGAAAATACTTCTGCAGAGTAGTTTTGCATTTTCTTATGATAGGCATCTCAGTGGTTTTATTGGTCTGCAGCCAGTTGTTATTTTAATTGCTACACTGAAGTTTCCTGCTGGGTGGATAACATGAGTTCAGACTCTGTACCCTGCATGCCCAAATATGCCTTATAGGATCCTGACTTCATATGGGCTTGTCATTCCTAGTTCCCCATCTTGCACAAGCTTTATTCTACCTTTCCTGTTACTAAGTGGGCAACTGAACCCCAGCCTCTTGCCATTTGGGCCAATATGTAGACCCAATATCCGGCTGGGCCCCCGGAGCATCAGTTTACAAATGCCAAGATGGTGACTCTGCCTATGCGTTCTTCATTTCTGTTACCTGGGGATTTCTTCTCTCTCTTTCTCATTCTTTCTTTCATGTTTGGTTCTCTTTCAGAAAAGTGCTACATTTCCCCCAGCATTTCTATGCATGTTTAGAGGAAGGAGACCGGGGACTGTGTTAGTGCACTCTGCTGTTTCACTGGAACAAGAAGGTGGGACCAATGTCTGACACTGAATGACAGGGAAGAACTAGTAGTACATGCTGATAGGGGTTTTAAAGAAGGAGAAATTGACTCAAGAGTGGGAACAGCCGAGCACTGAAAAATGCTAGGTGGAGTTCAGATAAGGGAGGGTTTAAATACTTAAAAAAATTATTTTACACGTCAGATTCAGAGCTACATGAGACGACAGAGATGTCCATCTAACGTCCAGCATGATCATACTCACACAGTGTTGTTATTTTCTACAGATTGACACCGTTCCTCTTCTTCCTGCTCTTCCCTTTGCCTTTTCCTTTGTAGAAACAAAAAACTGCTCTGTGAACCGCAGGAAGCCAGGTTTCTCCAGGAAACCCCACATGGCTTCAAAACCTCACCATGCTGATTTAGTCCTCAAGGCAGAGGACGGTTGGGAAGAAAGGAATTAGATGTGTTTCCAGGGCGTTTCAACCTGTAGTTAATGGAGGAAGGAGACTCAAGTCAGAATTTTTGCTTTTAATTTTTAATTTCATCAACTGTGACTTCGTTGTCTGAAAAAGAGAGTGAAAAGCAAATCCTGCTCTGCTCTGGAAATGCTTTCAACACCCACTCAAGTGGGGATAGCTATCTAATCTAACTACTAGAAGGGGTTGCAAAAATTAAATGAGAAAACAGAAGTGAACATGCCTTAAAATAAAAATGGGTTGCATAAGAGAGACACAGTGACCTAGTGGTTCAGCGCACGGACTCCAGAGCCACACTGAGTTTGAAGCCCTAACTCTGCCACCAACTGGCTGTTTGGGAACGTTGCATAAATTATCTGTGCCTCAGTTTCCTCGTTTCTAAAATGGGGATAATAACAGATGTACGTCTTAGGGTTGTTGTAGGGGTTAAATGAGATGTTATAGTACCTGTGCTTAATAGAGTAAGTTCTCAATGAGTGTTACTTTTTTATTTCATCCCTTGATATCATAATCTATACAAGACCTAGTCTTAGGTCCAGGGACCCCAAGCAGTTCTAGAAATAAGATCAGAATGCTGGGGAAGTCTCCAGAATTGTACCCCCAAATATTCTGTGTGTGTGTGTGTGTGTGTGTGTGTGTGTGTGTCTTTGTGTTTGTGCATGCGTTTGTAAGGGGGTGGGACATTTTTCTTTGGAGCCAGTTCATATTTTTTCATCAGATTCTTAAAAACATATGAAACCCAAAGAGGGTTCAGAAATACTTCTGTTTGAATCTAAGGACCTTAGAGGTAAAATAGTCTTTGCATTCCCCAAAGGCTTTATGGCTCTGGTTTAGCTCAGTAAACATAGGTTGGGAGCGGGGCACTGGTCTATGGCAGTCATTCAGCCTTGCCAGAGGAACATTCTCACCCGGGTAACTCTGTACCTAGGAAGGACCCAGACGGGAACCCAGGAGATCACTCAGATGATTTCTGCTGAAGGCGATCAATGTCATGACTTCTGTTATGGGCAATTGCAGTGCAAGGTGAGTCAAACTTATTACTCACATGGTCTGTGGAGGGACTGAAGATTCACTTAATCTTTCCTTGAGAGTAATGTAGGACTTCATCCCTTCTCGTGAAGTGCTATGAGAGCCATCTGGTCATTTCCAGTGAAAACCAAAGGTCGTGAGATTGGGAGACCTTGGTGAAGTATCCTAAGATTCATAATGGGGAATGCGCCAAACGTGATAAATTGTAAGACTCATGACACTCTTTTCCCCTATCCTTTGAACCCTTTCTTGCTTTGATTCAGCCCAGGCATTTAAACACTTGACAGGGCTTCTAAAGGTGTAAATGTCTAACTTTAGTTCTTTTTAATGATGTGTGTCATCTAAGTAGCAATGCCATCAATAGGGGATGTGTTTCTGTTAGTTTTTTCTCTTCTGCTCTCAGATGCCTTTTAACATATGTAAAAATATTTATATAGTGTTTCATATCTGCAGCTTTCAGCACAGACATGCTCTTTCTGAGCTCTCCCTTTTGGTAATATATTTAACTCAAAAGAAGTCATAGGCAGATTGGGGGCAGGTAGTAGGTACAACTCTGACAAGAAGCTAATGAGCTCTCCTGTGATTATCACAGAGGATGGTGACTCATTAAATCTCATTTCCTGGGCAAGTCCACATAGGGAGAAGAAATGATCTCAAATAAAAGCCTGAGAACCTAATGCAGTCAGATTCATGGGCATCTGTGTAAGCAGCCACGTGATAATCAGTGCAAAGAGTGAAATGTTGTAATGAGGTACTCTGACATATTTCATTGGTTACTTTATTAAATTTTTTAACGGATTTGTTGTTTTCTGTTAGGAATTAGCCCCATAGCAGGGAGGGTGCTGAAAGCAAGTGGGGTTGTCTTTTGGTTGGAGTCAATCCAGGCTCTTGTTCCCTACCTGGTACCTCTTTATGTGTATTAACATTATCATCGATATTCAAGGCTATGCTGAAAAGAGGGTCAGGATGATTAGAATCCATAAAGGCTTCCCCTTTTGGTTCCCAAGCATATGAGTATCTGCTTAGAATTAATCCTCCTCCAGCTTCCTTAGAGTGAACCATTTTTTTTCCTAGGGGTTTTGCACTGCTAAAAAGAAATTTTTCCAAAAAAGGGCAAGCCATAAGTAAGATGAAAAAGAGACTGCAGTTTGTTTTTGACACCTTAACTTCCTTTTAAATATCCATCTTCACCTTCCCGGCGTTTCCTTTGTATCAATATCTTGCTTCTCATCATTAGGTCCTGGTAGCTTTCTAATCGCGAGTTAGTTAAATAGCTTAAGATACTGTTCTTCTCAGGGACTCATAGATGCAAATAAATGAATTTCTAGTGGTAGAATTTTAGATGTCATAATAGGTTGTGTGGGGTCATGATATTTAGTATGTCTGGAATCACACCCATTCATCAGGCCAGCTTTATTCCTTCATCATCCCGTGTACATGGGCACTGGACTGTTTGTGAGAGGAATTGTTGGTTGACTGGTGAGGGGAGACGGAGCAGGGCTGTGTGGTACCTGTTGCCATATGACCAGTTACTACCTCATCTCATAACCTCATTTGAGAACGTCGTCCTGAAACAGGAAAAATCCCTCTCGGCTTCATATTCCGTAACCTTTGCATTTCTAGATTCTATCTATGTCGTCAACTTCTAGACTTGCCACTAAGTCTCGTGGTTTCTGCCGCCACAACCATGAAGAGAAGGATTACCCACAGATACGATTTATTTTTAAAGGGCCACGGGCAGGATTCCTAATGGAGAAGTCATTCCAGACAGGCTTTTCATAGCAGAAATGGGTTTGCCAGTGTGAAACGTCAGGATGATTGAGATTAATTCAGGTCCCAACTCACGTTCACGTTAAACATCCAGTATTTGAGACTATTCATCTTTTAGGGTCGCAGATATCTAAGATAACGTATTGGGGTAGACCCTGACAAAAAAAGAGGGTTGGGGTATGAGATCGCAGTTCAGGTTAGGAAAGGTGAGGGTGTGAAAGCATCATATTTTCTGCATTCAAAAATGCACATGAAGAAAAGATTTTGTCTTATAGTTCATAAAATCATCTTATAGTTCATAAATATGCTTAATATAGTATTTTGTTCTTTTCTCCCCAAATATCTGTGACTAAATCTTATAAGCAACATTTTCCTAGAATTTAGGAAATACTCTTCACTCTCTCTAGGCTGGAAGGTCTTATTCACAACTTGTTTGCATTTTGGCTTATGAAATCACCATAACCAACTCTCTTCTACTGCTGATGAGAGGAAGGCCAGGCAACTCTCTAAAAACAAATAAAAGGAATTCAAGTTGCAGGAAACACAGCTTAAATATGATCAATGGCTGAACTGACTGAGAACTGAGGCAAGCTGTCAGGGCCAAGTTAGGGGTATTGTGGGAAAACGTAACCCAAAGGTCCCATGGCAGACCTGACGTGAAGGCCGTATCCCATGTTGGAGCCCAGGACATAAAAGAGAATGGGCAAGTTCAGAGCAGCGCAGGTTTCAGAGTCTGGGAGCACAGACCTACAGAAAGATATGCTGGTATGTGTGCTAAGAAAAAAGTTTTGGAAGGATACATCCCTAAATGTTCATAGTGTTGGGGAATGGGGTGCTAGGAGAAGGAGACTTAAACGTTCTTACTTTTACGTCATACTCTTCCTGTTGCTAAAATATTAGATAATGAGCATGTCATTTTTTTTTAATTTAAGGAGCTATAAATATTACTAAAGAGAAAAAATGAATGCCAGAGGTGAAAACCATTTGCAGCTTCTCAGCTGCAGGCCCGGTGAATCTTGAATAATTTATTTAGACGACGGCTGGCACCTGCTCTCCTTCACTGTGCTCAGCACACAACCCTCTGTCTCTCGGGCCTGCCCCTGCCAATATGGGGCCCCAGACGGTCTCCCATCCAGACAGCGGAACCAAGACCCCTTCTCGAGTGATTTCCCGGGCAGTTAGGAGATAGCCTAGTTATAGGCCGTCGAGGTTACTGGCTCAAGAGCTCCCCAGGAGGGGCTGCTGGCCGGGGTTCCCCTTCTCTGAGCCTGGAAGGGTGTATGGCTTGTTGCACGCTGGTGGCAGAGGGAAGGATCCGACGCCCTGTTTTATGAAAGTAGACATTCAATTAGCTTCCCACGCCCTAGGTCCTTCGATCCGTATCCACTTAGAAAGGAGCTTTGTTTTCCCCCGAATGCCAGGATCTGGAAAAGCTAGGCATCACCGTTGCTCCTGTTTTCGGGTACCACGGCAAGGCAAAGTAAAGCAGAAAAGAAAAATCTTTCCTTTGCTTTCTCTCTAATGTACATGGAACAAGAAAAGGAAGGTATGGGGTGGCCCATCTGTGACTGTGAGTGGAAAGCATCTCCTATAACCCTTCATTCGTAATTTGAGTAAAAGCGGGGAGGGGAGGCCATGAAAATGACCAACACCGTTCTTTCTTTTCTGAGATGTTAGCCCACAGGCTGTCCCTTCAATTTATTTGAATTCTTGGTTTTCCAGAGTCACCTTCATCCGTGTTACGTTTTCATTCTTCTGTTGTCGGCTTCTGGCCTGTTCCTAAGCATCATTTTTACTTGAGACACTTCTGCAACTTTGAAAACTAAGTCCTGGAAACCAGTGTGGCTGTCTGGGTGTGTGTACGGTTTTTAAAGTGGGTGCTGTTTCTGAGTTGAAACAGAATCTGCAAAGAATTCATTAACCTTAACTAGGGCGAGTAATCTTGCCTGGACCTCCGTGGTAAAAGTTCTTAAACTTACATTATCCTTGTAAAAAAAAAAAATAGCCACGAATGGCTTGCTGGTGGCCTGGTCCACCTCCCTGCCTTACTGGGGAATTGTAGCCAAATGGGCCTGGGGTGGATGGTGAACCCGAATGAAACATTCCAAGTCTCAGGCAGCGACGAGCAGAACCGCAGAGTTGCTGTGCTGGCCGCTGCTTCTCACCTTCGTGCCTGTCTCTTCCCTTCAGACTTCAGTGGTTTTTTCCAGTGTCCCCCTTTGAAAAAGATTGATGTCGCTGGCAATGGCGAGGGGATTAACATGAATAACAAATTATTCTTACACGTTTGAAGTTATAGGCCTATTATAGTTGCCCTTTAGGGAAACACTGGGCTTTACTGAGCTATTGTGATTCTCAACAAATTTCAGTAATTATTAGTGCTAGGAGTTGCGTTGCTTGGTTTCAGCTCAGCTTGTACAAAGTATCTGTGCCTTTTGGGAGGCTCCTCTGACTACCTGATTCACAGTGAAGGAGGCTGCCTGGGGTAGGACAGTATTTCCATACCGGAAAATTTGCAACTAAGTTTTAAACTATCCAAATAGTTTTCATCTTGGGCCTCAGGGGTGACAGAGACAAAGGGTAGTAGGTAAAGGGAATCTGGGGAAACTGCATTTGTTCAGGATGGGTTGGAGGAGAGGGTGTGGGCCCCAGGTAGGAATGGCTTGTCCTGACAACCCAGAGTGGTGGTTGGAAAATAGAAAAGAATTAGAAAGAGCAGATTCGAATCTCTGATCTAGGCCAATTATGTTGTGTGACTGTGGCAACTACCTAACCTCTTAAAGCCGCTGTTTGCTCATCTGTAAAATGGGTCTGATAAAATACTAGTTTCAGGCAATTTACAGAAATAAATACAATAATAACAAGTTTTGGGCTTCCCTGGTGGCGCAGTGGTTGAGAGTCCGCCTGCCGATGCAGGGGACACGGGTTCGTGCCCCGGTCCGGGAAGATCCCACATGCCGCGGAGCGGCTGGGCCCGTGAGCCATGGCCGCTGAGCCTGTGCGTCCGGAGCCTGTGCTCTGCAACGGGAGAGGCCACAACAGTGAGAGGCCCGCGTACCGGAAAACAAACAAACAACAACAACAACAAAAAAACAAGTTTTAACTGTGTACATGCTCTTTACAACTATTGTTTCTAGTGCTGCTAGTACTAGCTTGCCTGTCTCTTGTATCTGAAGTTCTGGTGATAGTCTTGAAAAAGAGGGCCCTCCCATGAGCTGTGTAAAGCATTTGCATGGAAGAATAGGGGTCATATCAATATAATAAATTGCATTAAACATCTGTGCATCCATATTCAAATCTCAGCATTGCCAATGACTAGCCGTGCCATCCCCAGAAAGTTACTCGCCATTTCTTTGTCGCCATTTCTCTACCTGTAAACCAACAGTACTTACTTCACAAGGTTGTCATGAGAATTAGGTAAGGCAAAGCACTGTGATGCACTTAGATGAGTGCTCTGAAGTTGATATAACAGGTCCCCAAACCTCCTGGGCCGCTCTATACCTTCCATGATGATAGGATGAGAACACATGTGACTCATCACTTCTTAGGAGGTGCTGCTGTCCTGCTCCCCAGGGGCAGTTCCATCTCCCCCTCAGGGGTGCCATATTGGCACTTTCGGAATGGTTGTGTTGGGCCATTTCTGGGTAGATGTTTGTGTGGCATTGATCCCTATGAGCAGTGTCTCTACCCCAGACTGCCCTTTTCCCTTCAGGACAGTGACTATCTGCTGTCTGAGTTACAACAACATTCCAGATTTTGCTATTAATAAGAAATTCTAAATCCCCAAATCCCAGGCAGCCATGTCTCCATCTGTGGGAAAAGAGCAAGATTTGCTTCCGCACGTCACCAAGTGAAACCATCCTATCTGGGTGAAATTTCTGATGCAAGGGAAGTAGATGCATGAAAACATGGTGGACTTAAGATCAGCTGTTAAGATGATTCAGGCAGGGGACTGAATGAAATAACACATGTAAAAATCCTTTCTTTAGGCACTTGAAATAATTCCTTTCAATATAAAGATGATGACCGCCACACAACATCCTGACTGAAGGTGACATGGGAGGCAGCAAGTGATCTAAGACAGTTACCATAATTCAACACGAAGAAATAAAAGTGCATCTTGTTTTATACAAACCTTGGTGTGAACGGCTGGATTTCCAAAGAGAACACCTCTGTTAAAAAAAACAAAAACAGAAACAAAAAAGTGGGGCATATTGGGATTGAGTTTATTTGCACAAAAATCAGTTTGAATCAGGCAGTATTCAATCTAGCAGATAGAAAGGAGCTCCAAGGAGCTATACGAAATCAAAGACTCTTAGAGCCAGAGGGAATCGGAACAAGGAAGTTATACTAGACAAAAAACTGCATTGGTTATTGAAAAGTCACTTTCCTTTAGGGAATGGCAGGGATCTATCAGTCAGATTACCTAACTAGTGCTGATCAGGCGATTCCTGATTGACTGGTTTAAGATTCCATTTCTGGGAGAGCTGAAACCGTAATTTAAGTCTTGGTTTGGTGACGTAGGGCTTGGCGTAAATGACTCCATTTTAGGCCTGTTATCTGGTTTTGAATAATTCCCCCCTTTTGATCAGATTCTCAGTGTAACTGAGAGATGTGAACGAAATTTAAGGCATTAGCACTACTCCCAGACCCTGCTCTGAGGTTTTCACCGTTTCTTCTGATCCTCTGTGTGGTATTCACAGGTCACCGTGTTGGTTTCTCGTTCTTTAAATCATTCTCTTCATTCCTTTTCTTACATGCTAATCGTAGGGAGTCTAGTCATTTGCTTGGTGGTTAGAAGTTGAGAATAAGCATTTAAAGCTTTTGAGAGAATACAGCACGCCAGGGAGACTACTATGATTATTATAAGCAGGATAATTCCCAATGTCTGGAGTGTACTTTGGAGCCATGGTCCCCATGACCCAAATCAATCAGAATCAAATAAGTCAAAGAAAGGCCTCCATTAAAGGAGTCACTTTAAGCCAACTGGCTTGTTCAGTGATCTTATGTAGCTGAGTCTCAACTTCCCTAGAAGTGTCAATCCAAGTACAACAAGTGGTGTGGGCCACAGCACAAACACCTCCTTGCTCAGCTTAAAGATAATCTAAGGCTATTCTATTATCAGGAACAACTTTGGCCAGAGAATATATGGATCATTTTTGGGTGGGTATAGCTTTAGCAGCAGGTTCTACAATATCTTCCAGAGTTAAGGAGAGATTCCTGATCATAGCTTCATTTGCACTTACTCTTAGCCAGGGCAGTAGGGATCTGCCACAGGAAACTAATTTTGAATCATGAATACCTCCTGGTAATTTCCATTTGAGTCTGTGGCCCAGGACTGGAAAGGTGACAGCCATGGAGGTCAGTAAAATTGAAGGTTCTGTACAATGCACAGGTGGTTTTATTCTAGTCACCCTTGCCTGTGCACCTTTTTTGTACAGAGCCTGGGTGCAAGTTTCCTTGGGTTTCTGGTTGTTAATCAGAGGCAGGGAAATGGACTCCCCTGGTTAAGGAGTCTGACACAATAGAGAAGGAGCTGAGTTTGTCCCAGAGAAACCGAGGCATTGGAAATCAGGGAGAAATTTGTGATGGGCCGAAGTACAGTATCACTAGCATTGTGGCAAATCCAGCAGTCATTTGGAGGTTGGATTACTCCCCCTTGCAATGGCCTGAGATATGTAAACAATGCCATTATCTTTCCAAGCCAGAGCAAGACAAAAGAAGAATCATAAAGACCTTCCTGCCGTAAGAATTAGGAAGAGTACGGCCAGAAAAGGAGGGAGGAATGGAAAACAATGTTCTTGATCTACTGTCTTGGGAGGAAGCAGTTTACCTTGATGTTGGCTGCTTCTCTTCTTCTATTTGGAGTTCTCCAGTGTTCACATAGGACCAGATGTCACGTGGGGCCTTCTTCAGTTTTGAAATACACACCCAACTTTCAACAGCTTGAAATTCGGCAATGATGTCAGTGGTTAAGAGTACTTGATAGGGTCCTTTCTGTGAATCTCACTTTTGCAAAAGCATCAGAATAAAACAGTAACTGTCTGTAAACTACAAAAGACTTAAAAATGCCCATGGTTAAAGATCTGATGAGAGTTCATTATAATGGAACTGATAAGGAAATTTGGTTATTTCTGTGACATACAGCATTTAAGAGTAATGACTGGAATTATGACTGATAACATACCAGGACGTACTAGATTTTGAGGAATTTCCTACAATTTCTAGAACACTTATTAATAACATGCATCCGTACAAATATAACTTAAGAAGGCTTATCATCACTTATTTGACAATGCTTCCCATGTAATTGAATATACTGAATATGCCTAATTGGTTTAACAGCTCTCTTTTACAAGGTGAGAGACAAATCCTTTGAGATTTCCAGGGATTCTTTAGGAAATCTCAAAGTTACTTTGAGGTCAAAAAGACTCCTTTTAGAATTTGGTTTTGGGAATTTGTCAAAAGGTCAAAAGGTTTGAACATTTGACTAGATAGGATCATGGATGATTATGAAATAATACTTAATTATCTATTTAACCAAAGTGACAATAGAAAATTTTAAAGGCAGATACTGAAAGTTATACAGTTCTGAACAAAACTTAGCTCTTTTAAAGCTAAGAAGACTGGGTTTTCTTGAGTAATTAAAGACCAGATAAAGAGAATGTGAAGCATAATAAATTATTTTGGAAAGACACAAAATCTTTGCCTTCTCGGTAGATTGTCCAAAAGGTAAACAAACAAATGAACCAACAAAAACCAACTTCTATAATCTCTTATCAAGAGCAGACCAATAGTCCAATAAACCTTTGTTGTGTTAACAGAGAGAAAACAAAATTATAACTTTGTACCAGGGACTTCCCTGGTGGCTCAGTGGTTAAGAATCTGCCTGCCAGTGCAGGGGACACAGGTTCGATCCCTGGTCTGGGAAGATCCCACATGCCACAGAGCAGCTAAGCCCGGGTGCCACAACTACTGAGCCTGCACTCTAGAGCCTGTGCTCTGCAACAAGAGAAGCAACCTCAATGAGAAGCATGCTCGCCGCAACTAGAGAAAGCCCGCACAGTGCAACAGAGACCCAACACAGCCAATAAAAAAAAAAAAAAACAGTGTATATTTGATATTAAAATTCATTATTTAAAAACAAATACATCCATTCCAATCTTAGCTTGACCACACATAAAATTCCTTTCCCAAAATTCCTTTTCCACAAACCTTTCACAACTCTTGTATCCATTCAGATTTCACCTTATTTTTTTTCTTCTTTCTCATTCTGGAACAAACAGTCCTATTACTTTCCTTACCTACTTTTCATATACAGTTGTTTCCTTTCACCCTTATTATTTCTAATAAGTTTTTTTTTTTTTTTTTGCGGTATGCGGGCCTCTCACTGTTGTGGCCTCTCCCGTTGCGGAGCACAGGCTCCGGACGCGCATGCTCAGCGGCCGTGGCTCACGGGCCCAGCCGCTCCGCGGCATGTGGGATCTTCCCAGACCAGGGCACGAACCCATGTCCCCTGCATCGTCAGGCGGACTCTCAACCACTGCGCCACCAGGGAAGCCCTTCTAATAAGGTTTAATTACATATATTGATTAGAATTCTTAACCCTTAGAATTCTTTATTCCTAGTGAAAAGTACGAAGCAATTGTGGACTGTGTTAAGCTAGCATTCTGTGTATTGGCAAATTTATAAATACATTTCATAATTTCTAGGAGCATATTCTTCCTAGTAGTAAATTTTCCATTGTGGACCAAAGCATGTTTACTGATAGACCCAAATATCATTGGTTCCTCTGTAAAAGGAAACCAAAAGTGGATAAACCTTCGTTCAGTAATTGATATTTCAGTATTTTATCTTATTTGAAAATGATCTAGGTATTGAGTGGATATCCATCATTTAACTTATCTCAGTATAACTTTAAAGTTTCAAGTTCTCAAAAAGGTTTTAGAAACTATTTTTAAAAAGACATACTGTGATACATAATTATTGTTGAAAAGTCCATTTATAAATTTTTGTCTTACATCTGTTTAATTCACTTGTTCTTAATAATTAAATTTAGATTAGTCATGAAAATTTCACAAGATTTTAAACAGCTAACCATCATCTTAAGTTACTTTTCTTATTGACAGATTCTGTAACAGAGATAACGTCAGCTGTTTTGACCTTTAGTAAGCCTAGGTAGATTAAAAGTATTGGATTTAGGGCTTCCCTGGTGGCGCAGTGGTTGGGAGTCCGCCTGCCGATGCAGGGGACACGGGTTCATGCCACGGAGCCGCTGGGCCCGTGAGCCATGGCCGCTGGGCCTGCACGTCCGGAGCCTGTGCTCCGCAGCGGAAGAGGCCACAGCAGTGAGAGGCCCGCGTACCGCAAAAAAAAAAAAAAAAGTATTGGATTTAATGCTGGTAACTCTATGCCATGCCTATTTTAATTAAACCAACAAACGTAACCTAGCTTTTATTTACTAATGATTATCCTAGATCATGTGAACTTGAAAAACATTTGGGTTAGTTTCTATATTTCTGAAAGTGTATTTGATTTATATAAACACTTATTTTTAAGGCAATTAAACAGAGCTCTTTACAAGTTAACTTTGGCAATGCCATTGGAGGTGAAAAAAATCACACGTTTATAACATACATACATAGAAATACATAAACATACAAGCAGGGGTAAACAGAGATCTTACAGCTTTTGTTCTAAAATTTTAGCCACAAAACAGGTATGATAATGCAAACTCACTAGGTTATAAAAGAACAGTTGCATTCAAATTGTGTTTCTGGCAGGTGATATAAGTTAAGGTCATCTGCTTGGATGGCTTAAACTTTTTCCTAATATTTGTAGAAGAGATTTTAAGGTTTTTCATAGGCCAGGTTTTCAGGATAGCCTTTTTTTTCTCCTTCTGATAAGAATTACCTTCATGGAGAAGACCAGGGAGAACACTTATATCTTAAAATACACAGAGGAAGAATGCAAGTTCCACCAAGAAGGACTTTCGTTCCCTAAGCCCAGGTCTTTTACAATATCCGCAAGCCTTTTGAGATGATAGGGGAGGATATGGGATTGGTAAAAAGGATAGGTGGGCTTTGAATTGTTTCTAGAGCCGCATTTCTGTTCTTGTAAAGACTTGATTTGTAAGACAGTATAGTTGTGTTTAATTCCTCAAAAAAATTGGTTTGCAACCTGAATGATATCAAGGTGCCGACCCACTCATCCAACTACATCACCTTTAGTTTACTTCTTTATATCAGAGAGAACATCTTCATTTGGAATGTTTTTTGTAAATCCTCCCACAAAAACCTTCAGAATGTTTTTATTTCCCTCTGGGTACATAGTTTCATTTTAGGTTAGGGGAGAAAGTCTAAAAAAAAGTTCCCTTCAGGCTCTGAATATCAGCTTCCAATATGGCCAACTTCTGACCATAGAGCTACTTAAAAAAATCCTTTTGAATATCTTTTTCAGGTTTGAGCCAGGACAAATAGTAAGTACCCCTGGCGGTACTTAACAACTTCGTGAACATGAGAGGTATCCTCAAATAGGGTGCAAAAAATACTACCTTCTCAAGATGGAGAGCCATTCCCAAAGATAACAGAAGGAAGGAAGGGAGGGAGGGAGGAAGGGAGATTTAGATAATTCCTCTGAGAGCTGGCAACAGTTGGTAGGACCCTAGCTGAAAATAGAATGCAGGGCTTCCCTGGTGGCACAGTGGTTGAGAGTCCGCCTGCCGATGCAGGGGACACGGGTTCGTGCCCCGGTCCGGGAAGATCCCGCATGCCGCGGAGCGGCTGGGCCCGTGAGCCATGGCCGCTGAGCCTGCGCGTCCGGAACCTGTGCTCTGCAACGGGGGAGGCCACAACAGTGAGAGGCCCGCGTACCACAAAAAAAAAAAACAACAAAAAAAACCCCAAACAAACAAACAAAATAGAATGCAACTCACTTTTGTGTCTGGCCATATTTTTAGGGCGCCCAGGGTGATGGTTGCCAACCTAAGTTCTCAGGACACAAAATGAGACAAACAAGGGCAAAAGCTGTCCCTAGGAGAGAACAGGGCAACAACCAGTGGGTACCCAAAAGCACAGTCATGAGTCATAATTCAAAGATCTAATTCTTATATTTTTTGCCTGCCAATCTGAATTTGGAAAGAAAGGGACAACGTAAAACTTTACCATCCTCTCTCCATCAGGCACTGCAGTTAGAGATCTGGGAGAACTGACTGACTTTGGTTCGAATTCTCACCCTTTGCCGGCTTCTGCCGGTTTTCCCAGGATCCCATCGACAGGTCTGGAGAGAGTGGGTGTCCCAGCGGGTTTCATCCTGGTCACCAGATACTGTAGGTGAGGAAAGAGAATTTTTCTTGTACTCTTTATGGTGAGTGCTTAGCTGAGACCCTCTAGGGCACCTCCTAAATGGATAAGCTTATCTAGGTTAAAAGTTCTCTACTGTGGCCACTGTAATTCAAGATTATCTTTGGTAAGGTTAACCTACCTGTTCAGCCTTAAAACAAAATTTTATTCACCCGAGGCCTCACACTGGACCTAGTCCAGCTTATAGTCAGACCTAGTCTGACCCTGGACCCCATCTGGTTCCTGAGTCAGCCCAGTCTGACCCCAGATCCTGTCTTGTTTAAGTCAGACTCAGTGTGAGACCAGCAGATTTCTGGATCCAGTCTGGAAAAAGAGATGCTTAAATAAAATCTGAAAGCTCATAATGCAGAAACTTCGGAACTAGGTTCTAAAAGGGACTTACGCATACCTCCAGAGACAGCGAGAAAGGAGCGAGCTCAAGCAGTCACAGGTGCCTACTACACCTGTTTGTTTGCTGCTTCTGGGGGCCTTAGGGGTCTCCTCAGTTTCCTCTTTGACACCAGAGCTATCAGAGCTCTTGAATTTAATTTGTTAAAAATTGGGCTTGCCTTTTCTGTGTTTTGTTTTGTATTTCATTTTTCTAACCATTTGTATTGCTTTTTTACAAAAGTATTGACCCATGACTGATTGGAAGGGGGAGAAAATGGACTCTTCATCCCAGATAATTCAATAATTTGGGGTGTGTCCACAGAAAGCTTAAATGTGTGGGCTCTGGAGTTATAGGTCCTGGATAGGTGACCTGGTTGTCTGGATGACTGTGTGAGCGTATTATCTGCATGACTTTGGGGAGCTTATCCTCTTCTGCCTTGATTTCTTTATCTGTATAATGGAGGTGGTAGTGATTGTACCTACATCATTGGATTGCGAGGAATAAAGAGGTTAGTAGTTTCAAGACTCTTAGAAAAGTGCCTTGTGCAGGGTAAGGGGTCAGAGTGTTCTAGGTATTGTCACTTAGCCCTTCCAGACCTTACTGCTCACCTGTGTCGTTGTGTAAGCCAGGGCTGATGACTTACGCATTGTGACTTTTGAAGGCCCTAGGTATTTTTGCCTTTATGGGCTTCTTGTTCCATTAAAAATAATTAAGCATTATATTTTATGACCTTGTTGATAAAAAGCTGAGTAGAATCCAGGCTAGATTCATTATTATATATTCATTATCATTGTATTCATTTTTTGCTTTTGCTTTTAACATATTTTTGACCGGAGTCATATTAAGGCCACAGGCGTTAGTTTCTGCAAAAAATCCCCCGGCCAATAATGTGTTAAAATAAATGAGAACAAAACCATTTCTGCAGTCCCCTGAAAGCAGGTTGGGTCCTGGGCACTGTACTTACTGTGGAGGGTTCAGACAAGCTGGAGCTATAGGCCGAGCTGTCCTCGGTGCAAGCTCTTCCTTCCCTTGCTGGAATGCTCTTCTTTCGAGCATCTTCTCTTGAGCATCATTTCTTCTCCTCTTGAGCAGCTCCTCTTCTTCATTTGAGATTCCACCCAAGCTTCCTTCTCGGTCCATCCTATGTGTACTGCAGTTTTATAATTGCGCGTTTACCCATCTGTCGCCCAGGCTAGACTCTAAGTTCTTCAAGCTCAAGGAACACCTCTGTCTCCCCAGGACTAAGCACACTGTAGTCACACCAGTTCATTACTTAATGTGGTTGGATACAATGTGTCCTTGTGGAGGGAACAGCATGGATTTGGGCCTCAGAGAGTCTTCAAAGGAGGTTTATTTAGAAACCGGGGGACTTCCCTGGTGGTCCAGTGGTTAAGACTCCATGCTCCCAAGGCAGGGGGCCCGGCTTCAGTCCCTGGTCAGGGAACTAGATCCCGCGTGTCACAACTAAGAGCCTGAACGTTGCAACTAAAAGATTCCACAAGCCGCAACTAAAGATCCCACGTGCTGCAACCGAAGATCCCACATGCTGCAACGAAGGTCCCTCTTGCCGCAGCTAAGACCCGGTGCAGCCAAGGAAAGAAAGAAAAGAATGAAAACAGTAGAAGGTTAAAGACAATCTTTTTATTCTCATTTTGGGCTAGTGCCTGAACACTGAAAGAAAGAAGACAGAAAGAACATAGAAGAACACAGAAGACAGAAAGGATTGGAGCATCAAGTAGCCAGAGCTAATACAGTTGTCTGAGCAGAGGATACTCCCCGTTGATTAACATTAATGGGAGCTCCATTCATACATCACTTGGAGAAGAGACCCCTAAAAGCGATCTGCTGCCTCATTAGAAGCCAATCAGATGCTTTCAGTGTTGAGTAATAGGTTTGACTGAGCTGACTCCAGAAACAGAACAGCACCGAGGTTCTCTGCTAATTTCAGATGTGGTGGCGAGGCTGGTACAGAGTGGAGCCCTGGCACACGGATGTGGTGGCTGAGCCACAGGATAAAAATCTCTACGGGGAGACGGTCCAATTCGATGAGGTTGCCTGCTACAGCATATTCCTCACAAGGCAGGCACATGCTTTATTTCTCAGCATTGCCCAGTCTCACCATCCACTGACTCTTGCAGGGGTGCTCCGCTTCAGGTGCAGACTGAGCACCCAAGAATCTTGTCGAACACGCAGACCCTGGGACACTGCCAGAGCTTGTGAGTCAGCGAGTCTAGGAGGGAGCCTAAAACTCACAGGTTTACCAAGCAGCTCGGGTAAATGACGTTGCGGATAAATTAGATCAGACTTTAAGAACATGGACACTGCTGACTAGGTTATCTTTGAACAAGGGAGAATCCTTCCTTCTATGTTCTGGCTCCAGTGGTCTGTATCCATAGCTCTTGGTGCCCATGTCTTGGATGCCTGGAAACTAGCATAGTCCTTAAGCATGAGAGGAAACAAGAAATACTCCCTCTCAGCCCCTAGACATCTCCCCTGCAGATCCCAAAGCCCCCGTTTTTCTTGCTCTTCTGGTTTTAGGGACTGGCATGTGGGCATCTGCAAGATAGGGTCATCTCGCTTTTTTCCCCCTCTCAGAACTAAGTCTTGTGCTGTGAAACCAGCTCTCTGGAACTCTGCACTGGAGTTTCATTTACTATTAAGGGCTCTAATGAGGAGGGACAGGCAATTATTATTATTTATTCCACTAATTAGCCAGATAATCATTCATTTTGAAACGATTCAGGGTTGGAAATCTGTTCATTTTGTGCCCTTTGTGTAATGTGGATTCATTTGGTTTTTTTTCTTTTCCTTTACAAAAACGGCTGCTTCGTTTAAATGAGGGGCAAAGGTAGGGAGTGAGAAGAGGGGAATTAAAAAAGAGAGAGATAATTTCTGAGCTGTGAAGATAATGCAACAAGGAGCCAGAGTCCATAAAAACGTCACTTTTCAGTCTCTGAAGGCATAATGCTTGATGATAACCATAAAACACGTTAGTGCAAAATGAATTGCTGTTCTGTTCAAATCCTTAAACGTACTACTGTGGATGTCACTGGAGATATGCAACTCTTTTCTCCGATGCCAAGGTATATTTTATCATAATTTGTGGGGTGGGTGACAGCCTTGTACACATGATTGCCTTTTCCTGCTCAGTTAGCTTGTCAAGGTCAGAGTCCTTTGGCCTTTTACGAATGTAGGACTATTAAGAAATGAGCAGGATAACTGAACAGCATGGAGAGGAAACTTTATTTTTCTTTACTAATCAGTACCTTATGTTTTCACGGTGTTTGCTTATAGCGAGCTACCATTCCACTCTCCAGGTTATTTTGGAGGTGGGAGGGGATGCTGTTGTTGTTTCGATGCTCTGCATCTTATTTTTGTTGTGAGATGCAAAGAACTTCTGGGAGGCTGGGATTCATCTTCAAAAATAAACTGTTCACGGGCTTCCCTGGTGGCGCAGTGGTTGAGAGTCCGCCTGCCGATGCAGGGGACACGGGTTCGTGCCCTGGTCCGGGAAGATCCCACATGCCGCGGAGCGGCTGGGCCCGTGAGCCATGGCCGCTGAGCCTGCGTGTCCGGAGCCTGTGCTCCGCAACGGGAGAGGCCACAACAGTGAGAGGCCTGCGTACCACCAAAAAATAAATAAATAAATAAAATTAAAAAAACTGTTCAGGAACACTTGTAATTTCAGGTAGCATTTTTTTTAGATGGATATTTTAATTAATTTATTTATTTTTGGCCTCACGGCATGCGGGATCTTAGTTCCCTGACCAGGGATCGAACCTGTGGCCCCTGCAGTGGAGGCACAGAGTCTTAACCACTGGACTGCCAGGGAAGTCCCTCAGGCAGCATTGTTTTACGGTAGATCATTACCGTGGAAGTTGTGCTTCTGGAGGGTACAGGTGCAGTGTGGCACGCTCTTTGTAAGTCAGGTCTCCTAGATATAATGAGCCTGGTAGATTAGGCTGAGAGTCTGTGTGTTTGTTTGTTTGATTTTTGGTTTTGTTTGTTTGTTTCCTGTGACTTCCATTTTGAGAATTAAAGCCAGATCTGAGGACGATAGAAGCTGTAGCCCAGGATCTCAATCCAAGGAAATGTGAGATGGTGGCCATTTCTCATAGAAATGGAAACCCTTGGTAAGCATTGGGGTCGGAGAAAGGATCCTAGCAAAAGGTAGAGGAGGTTTCACCTCCCTGAAGGATGTCTTAGCTAGCTCCCATAACTTAACAATACACTTTTCACCTTGGAATACTCGATAGGTTAAAGGATTCGGTGTAGGAACTTCTGGTCTAAATGACTCTTTTCCCTTATGGGCTCCTGTGTTGTCACTAACACTGCAAATTGCTCAGAAGTCTTGATGAAAGCAGTCACTAATGCATAAATAAGTCTTTGTGCAGAAAGTTCAAGGAACCATTGTTCTCAGATCTTCATCTGCTTTTACTAAACTTTCAGAAGTTCTATCAGAGGGACACTTTTATACCCCAGAGTGGGGGAGGTACCAGGGTTAATTCTGATAGGAGCAACAGCAGGAAAAATGTCCTAGTATCTGTTCTACTCACCACCACAGTGATAAAATGTTTACTGAAAAGGATAAAAGGAACTTTAAAAATAAGAAGCCCTTCACAGCATTGAATGTTTAGATCCTAACAGGTTAATTTACTGGATTTGATCTTTATACTTTATATAGAAGAAAAATAGAAGAAAATAATGTAAATGAAAGAAATGTTTACACGGCTTAAGAGTGAGATACAGCTACTGAATCCAAGAACCACTTTAATATAGTGCTGGCATATTAAAAATGAATTTGATTATTTTAAATAATTCTGCTCTATTCTTGAAAGCACTTTCAAGAGCTCTAGGGGAAGAAAAATGTGAAGGTACTAAAAAACTAGTCCAGCTGCATTTTTAAAAGATTTTAAATAACCTAGACTTCTGAAGGTCATCTTACTGAGTCACCCGCACTGCATGATGACGAAGAAATGGAGATAATGGACAAATGCCGGAGGTCAGGGTTGGATACGAGACACTTGCAGGGCCAAAATTTCTTAATAATCGTTTAACATGGCTAAAGGATAGAAATGAGAAGTTGAGAAAGAAAATGGCTGAAATAGAAAGCAAAGGTGGAGCTGGACAAGGGCAGCTGGAAGTTTTCTTCCTGTTGTAAGATCCTATGTTTAGCACAACATTTGGGTGGCTATGGGAGCATCACCTTTTAGTGTCGATGGGGCTGGATAAAGGCCATGGCAGCAGCTGGGGGAATGTTTGCTCGCCTTACGAACAAGCCCCCAAAGTGGCAGTTTCTCAGACCTTGAGACACATACACAGGGTCGTCGTCAAAGTAAGCTTTGGGGTCATTAAAGTAAGCTTTGTAGGCAGTGGTTCCAACTGGGCTGAAATTGAGAACCTGAGGTCTATGTGAGACCAGCATTTCCAGGTAAACCTGCTTGTGGAAACCAAAATAGGTTTTCCTGATCAGTCTCATCAATAACGGGTTCCCTTCGACCTGTCAACGCTCGCCTGCATCAGGGTATTTGCCCTTGCTGTTCTCTCTTCCTAGAATGTTCTTCTCCCAGAGATCTGTGTGGTTTGCTCCCTAACTTCATGAAGGATTCTGCTCAAATACCACTCGTCAGCGCTGCCTTCCTCCCCAGCCACCCTATTGAGAACAGCTTGCTATCACTCTCTAACCCCACTCTTTTTTTGGCTGCGCAGCGTGTGAGATCTTAGTTCCCCGACCAGGGATCGAACCCTCGCCCCCTGCGCTGGAAGCGCAGAGTCTTAACCACTGGACCACCAGGGGAGTCCCTAACCCCACTGTTTTTTTTTTTCCTTCCGTAGCATTTATCATCACTGGGCATAACATTTTTGTTTGTTTGTTTGTCTCCCCTGTTAGAAATTAAGCTCTGTGAGGATGGGGTCTGTGCCATATGGAAGCTCCCAGCAAGTTGAGAATTACTCACTGCTCTATTCCCAGTGCCTCACCAGTGCCTGCCATAGCGCAGGAACTCAGTGAATGTTTGTTGAATGAGTGAGTAAATAAAAACAATAATAGCATCCCTTTTTTGTGCACTCTCCCTGTGCCAGTGTCCACACTGAGTTCCCCACACACTGCAGTGCCCTATAATAGGTGACCGCTATTTTATACCCCATTTTACAGACAAGAACGCCCTCCTAGTGATCTGACATGCGCAGGCCCTGCTGTAAGGAGTACAAAGCTGACCTGAGGATAGTAGCACTCTACACCTTCTTCCTAATAAGAAATTTGCTGTCACACGCAAAGTTAAAAATAAAATGAAATTAAGAAAGCATCCACATTACAAAAAAAAGTTAATAGGAAAGGAGAACTTGACTCAGAAGGATTTCACTTTCAGCAGGCTTCTTGGAAGGGACCTTTTGCTTAGGGTTGCCATTTTGGGAAAAATGGAGATGCCTAGTTAAATTTGAATTTCAGATAGGTAATGAGTGATTTTTTTTTTTCAGTATTGAGCATGTTCCATATATTGTGTGGGACATGCTTATGCTAAAAAAATTATACATTATTTATCTGAAATTCAAATTTAACTGGGCATCCTGTACTTTATCTGGTGACTTTACCTTTTCTGGTTTCCATTTCTTTGTTTTTCTTTTTTTTATTTTATTGAAGTATAGTTGATTTACAATGTTGTGTTCATGTCTGCTGTACAGTAGAGTGAGTCAGTTATATATATATTCCTTTTCATATTCTTTTTCATTATGGTTCATCACAGAATATTGAATATATTGATAGTTCCCTGTGCTCTACAGTAGAACCTTGTTGTTTATCCATTCTATGTATACTAGTTTGCGGCCGCTAATCCCTAACTCCCACTCCTTCCCTGCCCCCCCCACCTTGGCAACCACAAGTCTGTTCTCTATGTCTGTGAGTCTGTTACTGTTTTGTAGATATGATCATTTGTGTCATATTTTAGATTCCACATATAAGTGATATCATATGGTAATTTTTTAAAATTTGCTGGTTTCCATTTCTAATGAGACAGAAAAAAAATAATAATAATGAAAATAATAGTAATGCAAACCATTACAGTTACCACTTCTGTTCCCCAGGAACTATGTGCTGCCCTTTGCGTATATCATTTCTAGTCCTCACAAGAACCCTGCATGGTAGGTAGTGTCTTCCATTCTTCAGATAAGGAAATTGAAGCTCAGAGAGGATAAGTAATTTGCCTAAAGGCACACAGCCAAAAAGCCAGTTTTTCTTCTGTAACACTTATCATCATCTAACATAAAATATTCTGTTTGTCTCCTCCACTAGAAAGTAAGCTCAGTGAGGGTAGGGTCTTTGTCCCAAAGAACATGTTACCAGGTCTCTCTCTTTGCCCACTGTTTCCTCTCTATGACCCCCCTCTGTTCTCGGACGTACTAGGTTAGAGCCAATGCACGAGCAGAGAGGAGCCGTTCCTAGCTGGACCCCAGAAGGAGCTGCCCGGGATCTGAATGCCCATCTCTGCCTCCTTGGTCCTCACACCCTGAGCAACTTTTGTGCCAAGTCTGGCCAGTTCCCTGTGGGATCACTGAGACATGGGACTTCCTTGTTATTACTCTTTTTCTGTTTTGTTTTTTGGTTCACTGGGAAATAACTAAGGATAAACAGAAAACAGCAACAACTTGTGCTATCTCAGTTCCAGAGTCACATTCACTTTATTCTAAATGAAAATATTTAACAACAAAATTGCTTCATTTCAACCTCATTGCGTTCCTTGAAGCGGGAGTACTGTAATTTAAAAATAATAAATTCAAGAGTGAATATAGTGCTTTCATTAATCCCCAATACTGCTTATTTTCAGCACTTTTTAATTATTTGGGTGTGCTCAATAGATTTAGCTGAAGTGGAAAAAGAATCATTCAAATTTCAGACCAGTTGCAATTATCAATTTATCTGCTGTTTTCCAGCCAAGTAACTGAACTTCAAAGTAGCATGTGGTTTGAATGATTTCCTCCCCACCCCCTGCCTGGTATGAAACAGTGAATTAGTCAAGTAAAAATGTCTGTGGAATTGAAGGTGCTATAAACAAGGGCATCATATCCTCTGAATTATCAGCCAGCACAGGTGATGTTGATTGCATGTCATGGTGTCTCAAGGACATCCAGAGTGACAGTGGAAACTTTCTGCCTCTATGACTAAAGTAAAGTATTAAGGTAATAATCTAAGCATTTCACTTCTAACCTGCACTTTGCTTGATTCCCAAGTATTTATTTAAAGGATGATATGCAATTGTAAGGTCTTTAAATACCAGAACTTAAGCCAGATACAATACAGAATGCCCCCATTGAATTTGAATTTCAGGTAAACACTGAATAAATTTTTAGTACAAGGGTGCCCCAACTATTGTGTCCTGTATTTTAATTTGCTACATCTGGCAACCCTTTTGAGGACCAAGATGCTGTATCTTATTAACATGGAATGTTTTTTAAGCATGGCATGGTTGTGACTAATTATAGTGGCTGGAATTATTCTATTATTATTATTTTTTAATATTTTGCTGTTTTATTTTATTTATTTATTTTTGGCGGTATGCGGGCCTCTCACTGTTGTGGCCTCTCCCGTTGCGGAGCACAGACTCCGAACACGCAGGCCCAGCGGCCATGGCTCACGGGCCCAGCCGCTCCGCGGCATGTGGGATCTTCCCGGACCAGGGCATGAACCCGTGTCCCCTGCATCGGCAGGCGGACTCTCAACCACTGCGCCACCAGGGACGCCCTGTTTTATTTTATTTTATGTTTATTTAATTTATTTATTTATTGGCCTCACAGCATGTGGGATCTTAGTTCCCTGACCAGGGTTTGAACCCATGCCTTCTGCATTGGAAGCATGGCATCTTAACCACTGGACCGCCAGGGAAGTCCCAGTGGCTAGAATTTATTGAATGATTACTATGTGCTCAGCGTTCTCCTACATGCTTTACATTTATGATCATCCAGGCTTCACAATAATCCTGCCATTTAGGTGTAGTGTTATTCCATTTTATAAATACAGGAAAATGAGGCTTGGAGAGGCTAAGGTACTCGCCTAAGATCTCAGCAAACAGGCGGTGGTGGTGGGTGGTGGCTGAGATTCTTTACAAAGACCTTTCTGTTTTCACTACACTATGCATTCTAATTAAATGAAAACAAATGACCGGCTGCAGATGAGATCTTGTGTCTCACTAACTTTTCTTTAAGGATACAAATACAGTCTTAAATTCATATGGACAGACTCAAGGTTGAGTTTTGCAGTGTATATGTTAAGGCGTACATGCAGAACTCATCTGATGGGCGAATGGACTGGCCCATTCCCTTACTATTAAAAGGAATTTCTTAACTATGGCAAAAATATAGATTCAGAGTGTGAAATGGAATGGCAGTAATTGGACAAAGGAGTGAAAGCGGCTCCCAAACAATTAGTTGTTTTGAACTCAGTAAAGTGGCAGTTCTTTCATTTAATTTTAATCTCATTATGAGTGGCCGGGAGGTGTTTACATTTAATTTGGGGGTTTTTGAATTGTGGGTTTGCTTAAACATAGGCTCCATCTTCTAATTGGATAATGAGCAAGTTCATTTGCAGATGGGCCCAGTTCCATGCTGAGCGTCTCATCCTGACATTTCTTCTTAAATATCTACTGTGCGTGATTATTGAAAAGATGATGAAACAGCATGGTGAAAAAATTCAAAAGAAGAAAACAGCGCCCACGACACAGCACAATTATTTTCATTTTTGCACATTCCTTTCCTGTTACTAATTTCTGAAGTGTCCAGAACTGACAGAGATTCCACGGTGCTCGTTAGAAATGAACTCATGGTTTCTGTCAAGAAGAAACTGCCTACATGGAAGAAAAGGCAGATCAGGGAAGAAAACTCATCTTGTAATCTGAAGCAATTCTATTTTTTGTTCTTTTTTAAAATTCCATAAACAGGGCATGCAATGAAATTTTAAGTGGTTTTTTTTTTTTTTTTCCTCTTTCACCGTAATTATTTTCTTTATTTTGGAGGCACCGAGGTCCTAAGACTTGCTTTCTGGATTCTGAGATCAGGAGGTTCAAGCACCTGCCACTGAGTTAGAAAGGGACTGACATTCAGGTGGGACTTCTTGGTCCCTCCAGCACTGATTTATTGAGCACCCACAAGGCCCTTGGCGCTGGGCACTAGGTTAAGTACTGGGAATGAACAAACACATACTGAACTTGAACTTGCCGCACCGTGACAGAAGTCTGAATTATTGTGGACAGGTAGCAGCATTGTGCTGATGGACTAAAATGACTGATATGACGGGAAGCAAGATCAGAGGGTTGTGATTCTTCCAAGAGAAGTGCCCCCACCTAGGACCAGCGTTCACTCGTGCCGGGAAGGACTGGGGGTCATTTGGTCACAGTTTGTGCCCTTGATCAGTTGACAGTAGTACAGCCTGAGATGGGAAAACTCGTAAAACATTTAAAGAGAACAGTGATTTGCCGGGAAACGAAGGGAATTCAACTGCAGCCCCCATAGAGCGGCCACATGATGTAATACAAATTGTTCCACCACAGGATCAATGCAGGGACCTTGCAGGAGCTCGCCACACTAGCAAAAATGAAATGATTTACATTTGGAAGCCACAGCTGGTGTGAAAATAAACATCTAAGTCCATGTTCCATTAGAATAACTACGGTAGGGGACATTTTTCACATTTTAATTGGTGTTTTGCTGATTTTATCAGAATTTCTGCTGATCAAAGCAAATTGGCTATTTATTTATTTTGCGATGAAGCTAACTGTTCAGTGTAAGTTTAATGTACTGTAATGAATTTTAAATATCCTCCTAGTCAGATTACAAAGTGTTTGAATCAAGATGGCCTTGTTATATACTTAAATTATTAATTACTCAAATGGACAAAAGGCAACTTTCAGATATAATGTCACATTTTAAATGGATCTGAACTGGATGAAAATGTTGGGCCTGCATTAAAAGATGTCAGAGAAACAATGTTTCCCCCTGCAGTCTGCTTAACCCCCTCATTCCTGCTTGGTTTTAGATGTATGATAAATACTTTCATTATTAGTTTATTTTCAGTAGCTTACAGAACAATAAGTTTTTATGTTATTTACACTCCAGTGACTTTGGTTTAATTGGCTCCTTTTATGTTATTTATATAAATATAAGTCATACTGGGTTTTAAAGTATTAATGATGCATTTTATGTTATAATGCTGTTTTTATCCAGACTAGCACTCCAAGAATTCATACCATCCATGGGTAACAGCTAAGGATCTTTACAAAATCTACTTCAAAAGTTGAAGCAAATGCACTCTGAACCTCGACAGAATTCAGGCTTAGGATGAAAAGATCCACTGAATTGCACTTCATTTGCATTTGAGTTAGCAAATTAATTTATTCAGATATTTCTGGAGGGCAATTCTCAGGTCTGTATACTTGGGAAACTACATAGATTTGTTTTTCAAGGCACTGTAACAAAGCAAAGCAAAAAAACCCATTTAAATAAAACTGAGTTTTAAGTATCTGCTTCCACCAGTTGAGGGATCATGGGTTAATCTCTGGAAACCCTCAGAGACGGCATCTGTCAAGTAAAGAGGCTGGTTGAGACACCTTTTGGCTTTATTTAAATATTTGCAATTGTAGGTTTTTATAAACACTCATTTGGTGATCGCTGGGCATTTTTTGCTCGCATCCTAAGATGATGTTATGAGTAAATAGAATTTTCTCAGGTAGCTCACATTTCTAAATACACTTTAAGATTTTGTTGATACTTTGGTTTTTTCCAAGTGACTCTCTGTATACTGGCCTCTTTCAATGATGAAAGCCATGTGAAAAATAAATAAAAGAGTCAGTAAAAGATGTTTTTGAATGGACAAGTGATGTTATTTCAATTGTTGGTCAAAAGCATATGCCCTAGGGATGGGGGTGGGGAACAGATAAATCAATGTGATTAAGTTTAAACAAACAAACAAAATCCCCCAGTAGGGGCTTCCCTGGTGGTGCAGTGGTTGAGAGTCCGCCTGCCGATGCAGGGGACATGGGTTCGTGCCCCGGTCCAGGAAGATCCCACATGCCGTGGAACGGCTGGGCCCGTGAGCCATGGCCGCTGAGCCTGCGCGTCTGGAGACTGTGCTCCGCAACGGGAGAGGCCACAGCAGTGAGAGGCCTAAGTACAGCAAAAAAAAAAAAAAAGAAAAAAAAAATCCAAAAAAAAACCCCAGTAATTGTGTAACATGATGAGAGTGGTAATTTAATTTTGGTTTATTTAGGTAAAGTTAGGTGCCCACCTGAAACTCAACCTTGATCTTTGGTTGAGGTGAAAAAGTAGTGAGTAGAGAAGGATGAAATGCTTCTTGAATTCCTAAAATGTCACTAGAAGTCTACCCAAACACAGGTTTTCTTATTGAGAGGCATGTGATATGAGCTGATTCATTTGTCTTTGTCCTTGTCTTAGCATGTTTAGTTTTCAAAGTGCCCAAAGAGTTCCAGGAGAAGATGGGTTTATTATACAGGGTGGGCCATTGAAAGAACTCTAGGAATCAAAGAGATCTTCCTAGCTGGAAAGCTTTGGTCAAGTTAATTACCCTTATATAAACCCTTATATAACCCAAGTTAATTACCCTCATTTATAAAACAGGGATAGTTGTAGTGCTTGCTCCATGTGGATGTTTTGAGGAATGAATGAAATGAGGTATGTGGAGGCTTAGCACACAGTACCTTGTTCCTAATAGTTGCTCAATAAATGATTATTATGTGTCTTCAGTATAATTACTCTATACACGTTCGACAGGATATCAACAAGTGAGTCATGCTGCTAGCTTTGGCATATTTTCAACTCACGTGGAAACCACTGGGGGAATAACAAATATTTATTTAGTGAGAATGATGTCACCAAAGAGGAGAGAGAATGTCTAGTATCTAAACAAGTACTGCAGAAGACACTGGAAAAGTAGCTTGTAGACTGTAGCAGCTGCTCTCATTGTGAATTCAGTGCTCAGTGTGAATTGACAGTTCACTGGATTTATACTGCAGTGATGGCGGGGAAATCACAATCACGTCGGTGAATGTGGCACATGTTTACTACTCTGCCTTATATATCGCTTTCGGTTTACAAAGAACTTACACCAGCCCAGTGATGCAAGTGGTTCAGATGTAATAGTCCCATTTACAGATGAAATCACTGTGTCTTAGGGAGGTACAGGGGTTTGCCCAAGACAGAACTTGAGCCAGATCTTCCTTCCTTAGGAGAATATTCCTCAATAAGTAGTTTAACTCTATAATAGTAGCTAACAGTTATTCAAACAGTTCATTTAATCCCTACAACCAACCATTGGAAAGGTATACTACTATTAACCCCATTTTACAGATAATAAAACTGAGGCACAGAAAGGGGAAGCAGTTTGTGCCATAGCATATGGTGAGCCGGAGAACTGGAATTTGAAGTCGGAAAGTCTGGCTCCAAAATCCACACTCTTCACACTATTCCACCTCCAATGAACCAAAACTGAGAATAATCTATGGTTCTCAAACTTTAGCAAGCATCAGACTCTCCTGGAGGATTGGTTAAAACACAGAATCCTGATCCTCACGGCCGGATCATTAGGTCTGGAGTGAAGCTCGAGAATTTTCATTTTTAACAAGTTCCCAGATGATGCTGATGCTGGTGGCCTGGAGACCACGCTTAGAACCCTTGGTCCAGAGACACAAAACCCTGAAGGTCTAGACGCCCTATACACCTCAGCATTCTTTGGCCTATGAAAGAGTGTTGTTCGCTGGGGGAGGGGATTGCACCTGGGGCTCCCCCATAGGCTCACACCTCCTGGTTTCTCTAGCATCCACAGCGTGCCAAGGTGAAGCCGCTTGTTTGGATGCTCATAAAGGATTCCCCTAAAAAACTTAGTTTGTATAGTTACGGCCATTCTCAGGGATAGCGGATCGGGGTGGGAAGAAAGGAAAATCACATGGATCCCCTTCCGGTTACTATTATATGTGCAGTCAGTTAAAGTGATTATCACAGAAAGTCTGGAAATGGACAAGAATGGAGCAGATGGAAGGGAAAATAGGAACATCATCCCTTTGTCAGGGAGAGTTATAGGAGGATGTATGCGTTCAGATCCCTAGAACTATGGCTGCTTTTCTGGAATTTTTAGCAATATTATTATTTTAATGACCAAGGTGGCAGTTTGGTTACATCTGCTTAAAAATGCCCAAAGGGTAGTGAATGTGTTTATTCATTTGCTGATGTGTTTTAATGAAAATAATATAGCAATAAAAAATACAGTAAAGACATTGTGCTCTTAGGCTCTGCTGTTTAGTATTTAATGTAGTTGCCCAAACTTCTCCCTTGTTTTATGCATTTAGTAAACCTAATACAAAAAGACAGTAACAGTTATCATTGGTTAAATTGTCCACTTGAAAGAGAAATTAAGTCTAAAATGGTAGTGATCTGCATGGAAATTTGGTGCCTTGCCCCCTACCTACCTGGAGTCCAGGCAGTCTCTGCCCACAAGGACCCTCAGCACTGCTTTTATTCAGGTGTTTGTCTTTGTCAGGTTCCACAACCCTCTGAGGAGAGCAGATGTTCTATGCCAGCTTGGCTGAACTTAACAGAAGAAACAAGTACTTGGCAGTGAATAAAACTTTGAACCCAGGGCTGTCTGTTGCTCATCCAACATGGTACTCTCCATCACTGGGGTGGCCAGACCACCAAAGGCCAGACCACCTTTGGACTACCAGAGGTATCCAGTTGGCATCATTTTGACAACCTCTCCACCTCATGGAGTTATTTACACTGAATTGCATGTCTTTCTGTCATTGACATTGACTTTCATCAAACAGTGTTGAAAAGAAAGGGCTGAAAGACCTTGCACTTACTGTGTTTACTTTAAGGTTGTTGAAATACATTGCTCGTTACATTCCCCATGTAAAGTTCAAATCCTTTTCTTTATATTTATGCAATATCTCAAACATACAGAAAGTAATAGACCTCAAAGTGTCATGAAAAGTTTACTTTTTTCCTTTATCTGTCTCATTTTTGAAAAAGAAATACAGTGTTATAAAGACGGTTTAGTATTCCCCCCCGACCCCATCCATTCCCCTTTCTCACTCCTTAGAGGTAACCATTGTCCCAGAGTTAGTATATATCTTTCCTGTCCACATTTTGTGTGCTTGTTAGTGCGTAGCCAAGTGTCTGCAAACAACATGTAATATTGTTTTTTTTGTTGATTTTTTTTTGTGGTATGCGGGCCTCTCACTGCTGTGGCCTCTCCCATTGCGGAGCACAGGCTCCGGACGCGCAGGCTCAGCGGCCATGGCTCACGGGCCTAGCCGCTCCGCGGCATGTGGGATCTTCCCGGACTGGGGCACGAACCCGTGTCCCCTGAATCCGCAGGCGGACTCTCAACCACTGCGCCACCAGGGAAGCCCTGTAATATTGTTTTAAAGGTTTTCAGAAGTTTTCGTAAACGACACAGCGCATCTCTGTTTGCATGCGGTAGACTCTTCACGAAGACATATGTGAGAAACTTTTATCACCTATCAGGCTGAGCATCGGTTTTTCTCATGGACACCACGGAACATAAAAATGGTGTTCCCTTCTGTGCGGTGATGATTGGGAATCTGAATTCTAATTTCTCATCCACTTTCCTTTTGCCTACTTAGCTTCATCTGAATAGTTCCTTACCTTATTTTCTCTCTGCCTACATTTCTTCATTAATTTCTTAAAACTTGTTACATTTACATTCTTGTAACAAGATCCTTTTTAAAAATTATTTTGAGCCCCACCTCTCCCTCTCCCATTCCATGACTCCTCCAGTTACATACTAGTTACCAGCAGGCATCTTTTGCCACCCTACCCACCTCAAGCATTGAACTCAAGACAATTAGCAAGGTTTACTATATGCTAAGCATGACATTGTGTTTAGCAAACTAAATTGGTTAATTCTGAAATCCAGATGTGTTACCTGTCCATATCCAAGAAATCAGATACAAAATGTGCAATGGATTGTCTTGTTAAAATACTTCCTGCCCAGAAGTGGACCCCTGTCGTTTATTCCCCAGTGCCCAAGTTGTTTTCAGTAGGACAAAGAGCCTTAAGATTGCAGGCTGATGAGCACACATTGCAATATTTTCATAATTTGGAGCCAAAATGACTGCACAGGAAAGGAGCAGAAGCCTGGGGAAACTATTAACAATTTAAGAATTTACCATTTCCAGTTACTGTAAGAATGTTAATTCCATTTCTAAAGAGAAGCATAGAAATGGTGTGTGTTACGACTCTTAGAGAAGTATTTTGTACCGTAGAGTATTAAAATGTCAGATTTTGGTGTTTTACCCTTTGAGTCTTTGCTAATTTTCCCTCCAGCTTACGGTTAAGCATGACTCTGGGATTTTTCCTAAAGGCAGTCATTCTAAATGTATCTAGATTCATCTTTTTGGAATTATAATGGCCATCTTGAATGGTTGTGTTAGCATCAAAGGTAACCAAGTGATTCTCCAACTCTAGGCAGGAAACAAGAGTAGTTATATATTAATTTTAGCATAAAAGAGCATTTTCAAATAGCAGAGAAATATTTGATAGAATACGGGAACTTTTTCTACAAGGCATACAGGGGAATGAGTATCTACAATTTGTTGTTTAAAATAATACGAATTTTAATATCTTATTGATAGTCATCCATGTATTCATTTAAGTCTCTCTATTTTCAAGCTATGTCATAGCTACAATATCTGCACAAATTGTTGTGTTGATTAATATAGCTTTGTTAATACAGTAGTTGTGATAAGCTGTACATTACCTCATTCATCCATCTATATGTGTATACACTTACATACAAAAAAATTTACTAAACTCTTATTGTTGACACTCTTGGGTACTAGAAATACAAAGATGAGTAAGATCTGTACCACCCTTTCAAGAAACTTACAATTTCATGTTAGTGATAGAGTTATAAACAAACTAGTAAAATGTGATAACTGATATGGTTGATGAATATAAAGAGTGTTATGGAAACATTGAAACACTGTAAATTAATCCTACTTGAAACTATTGAGGAAAGGAAGAAATAGAGGTTATATGTGAATAAAAGTAGCTTAAGAAAGCATTTCCTGTCTCCCTAGGGCAGATTTAATCTTCCTTCATCTCTCTCCCAAGAATAATATATACTTATCTCCATTGTGTATTATCATATTTCATTAGAGTTAGTGGTTCTCATATCCTTCTATTTTACTAGATAAAACTTGTTGAAGACAGAAAAAATGTTTTATTCTACTTTGTATCCTTAGTATCTAGCACAGGATAAGAAGCTCAATAAAATGTTTGTTGAATGAATAAACACATGAATCAAGAAATATCCAGAGAAATTTTAAATTTTTTGAGCTAAATGAAAATAAAAACAAAATTTGTGGGATGCAGCAAAAGCAATAAATTAGAGGAAAATTTATAGCATTGAATGCATATATTAGAAAATAAGAAAGATCTGAAATCGATCATCTAAGCTTTCACCTTCAACAATTAGAAAAAGAAGAACAAATTAAATCCAAAGTAATCAGAAGAAAAGAAATAATAAGAATTACAGCATAAACCAATGAAGTTGAAAACAGGAAATCGATAGAATTAATGAACTCAAAAGATGGTTCTTTGAAAAGATGGATAAAATCAATAAACCTCTGGCCAGGCTAACTAAGAAAAAAAGAACAATGGCACAGATGACTAATATCAGAAGTGAAAGATTGGGCATCACTACAGATCCTATGGACAGTAAATGGATAGTCAAGGAATACTATGAAAACTATGCCCACAGATTTGATAACCTAGATGAAATAAACCAATTCCTTGAAAGATACAATTTGCCAAAACTCACACAAGAAGAAATAGACAATCTAAAAAAGCCCATATCTATGAAAGAAATTGAATCAATAATTGATAACCTTCCAAAACAGAAGGCACCAGGCCCAGAATTAATAAATGATTGTAGGAAGTTTGCAAGATACAAGATTAACATACAAAAGTCAATCACTTTGCTGTATACCAGCAATGAACATGTGGAATTTGAAATTAGAAACCCAGTACCACTTACATCACCATCCTCTACCCAAAAGAAATACTTAGGTGCAAATCTAACAAAATATGTACAATGTCTATATAAGGAAAACTACAAAACTCTGATGAATGAAATCAAAGACAAACTCAATAAATGGAGAGATATTCCATGTTCATGGATAGGAGGGTTGAATATGGTCAAGCTGTCAGTTTTTCCCAACTTGATCAATAGATTCATTGAAATCCCAGTCAAAATATTAGCAACTTATTTTGTGGATATTGACAGACTGATTCTAAAGTTTATATAGAGCAGCAAAAGACCCAGAACAGTAAACACAGTGTTGGAGGAGAACAGCAAAGTTAGAGGACTGACACACCCAACTTCAAGACTTACTGTAAAGCTACAGTAATCAAGACAGTGTGGTTCTGATGAAAGAACACGCAAGTAGATCAATGGAACAGAACAGAGAGCCCAGAAATAGACCCCATAAATATAGTCAACTGATATTTGACAGAGGAACAAAGGCCCTACAATGGAGCAAAGTTAGTTTCTTCAACAAAAGGTGCTGAAACAACTAGATATCACATGAAAAAAAAAAAAAAAAGAATCTAGACCAGACCTTACACCCTTTGCAAAAATTAACTCAAAGTGGATTGTAGGCCTAAATGTGAGACACGAAACTTTAAAAGTCTCAGAAGATAATGTAAGAGAAAGCCTAGATGAACTTGGGTATGGCAATGACTTTTAGATACAACACCAAAAACACCATCCGTTAAAGAAATAATTGATGAGCTAGACGTCATTAAAATTAAATTTTTCTACTCTGTTAAAGACAACGTCAAGAGAATTAAAAGACAGGCCTCAGACTGGGAGAAAATATTTTCAAAAGATACATCTTATAAAGGACTGTTATTCAAAATTACAATAAGAAAACATAGAACCGGATTAAAAAATGAACCAAAGACCTTAATAGACACCTCACCAAAGAAGATATACAGATGGCAAATAAGCATATGAAAAGATGCTCCACATCATATGTTGTTAAGGAAACAATAGGGTGATGTACTTAAGTATGTTAATGTTGTCGGGAATCCAGATTTTTAGTACAAGAGGAAAGAAAGAATTATAAAACATCAAAAAACTTACATAAAATTCTTTTTCCAGTTTTACTGAGATATCATAGATATATAATGTTGTATTAGTTTAAGGTGTACAATATCATTTTATATGTATATATTTGTTTATATAGTGAAACGTGTACCACAGTAAGTTTAGCTAGCATCTGTCACATCGTGTAGTTACAAAGATTTTTCTTGTGATGAGAACTTTCAAAAGTTCTCTGTTAGCAACTTTCAGATTTACAATACAGTATTATTTACTATAGTCATATGCTGTTCATTACATGCCCCAAACTTATTTATCTTATAACTGGAAGTTTGTACCTATTGACCTATTTTCTCCATCCCTTACCCTCTACCTCTGGCAACCACCAGTCTGTTCATTTCTATGAGTTTGGTTTTTTTAGATTTCACATCAAGATAGTGTTTGTCTTTGCCTGACTTACTTCATTTGGCATAAGGTCCTCAAGGTCCATCCATGTTGGAAAATGGCAGGATTTCTTTCTTATTTATGGCTGAATAATATTCCATTGTTTACATACCATATTTTCTTTATCCATTCGTCTGTCAATGGGCAGTTAGGTTATTTTCATGTCTTGGACTGTGAATAATGCTGCAATGAACATGAGGGTACAGGTATCTCTTCAAGATAGTGATTTCATTTCCTTTATATGTAATACCCAGAAGTGGAATTGTTGGATCATATGACAGTTCTCTTTTTAATTTTTTGAGGAAGCTTCATACTGTTTTCCATAGTGGCAGCACCAATTTACATTTCCACCAGCAATGCCCAAGGGTTCCCTTTTCTCCACATCCTTGCTAAGACTTGTTATCTCTTGCCTTTTTGATGATACCCATACATAAAAATCTTGTAATATTACATTTGAATAGGCAATACCAGTATAAGATGATTATTTTTTTTCTTTTTTTAGGTACACATTTTCCTAGCTTTTTTTTTTTTTTTTTACAGAAAATGTATGAAAAAGCTAAGAAGCCCAATGACAACAAACATCTCACTGTCAATGTGGTTTCTTAATACCAAAAGGAATCAGAACTCTTTGGGGGAATGATTGAATGCACGTCTGGGATAAGAAATTTACAAGATGTCTCTGGAACATCTTGTGCCTGAAAGCAAGGGTGCTGTCAAAGACTAATGGTTCATGTCAGAGGGATATGGGAGTCAACAGGAAGGAGCTTCTCTGTATAAGGATGGGAAAATTTTAGCACCAGAAACACCGGTGCATTGTATTGAATGAAAAACATTGGCTATATAGATTCCATAATGGTCTTCAACAGCAAAAGAAGAAAAGGAGAACGCCAACAAACAAAAACACCTCAGTAGGTACACATTGTTGAAAGTAATTAGGACAATAGTTTCTTACTCTAAAAGGTGTCAATTATAAAGAAAGATTAAGTATTTATCTTGTCTTTCGTGTACGAACATTACATTGGGGTAATCAAATAGCGCTAGGTGATGAGTGAAAGCTTTCCTTTACAGAAAAATTTCACATTAAAAAAAAGTAGAAGTAATAGAAAGTCAGCATTTTTAACCTCTAATGAACAATGGATTGGGGCAATAATCATCAATAAAACCATTAGATGAAATTTTGTTGGAAACTCTACAATGGAGGAAACAGACTATCGTCTCCCAAACCCACTGATCCATCTTTGCATCAGACAGTGCATGCCTCCTGATATGATGCAGTTATGATTTACAGATTGTGACCTATAAAATACTATTTTTTTACATAAATTTATTTATATATATATTTATTTATTTTCGGCTGCGTTGGGTCTTCGTTGCTGCGTGCGGGCTTTCTTTTTAGTTGCAGTGAGAGGGGGCTATTCTTCATTGCGGTGTGCAGGCCTGTCATTAAGGTGTCTTCTCTTGTGGAGCACGGGCTCTAGGTGAGTGGGCTTCCGTAGTTGTGGCACATGGGCTCAGCTCTTGTGGCTCGCGGGCTCTAAGTGAAGGCTCAGTAGTTGTGGCACGTGCGCTTAGTTGCTGTTGCTCCACGGCATGTGGGATCTTCCTGGACCCATGTCCCCTACATTGGCAGGCAGATTCTTAACCACTGCGCCACTGGGGAAGCCCTGTGACCTGTAAGATATTCTTGCCAAAGAGTTGGACCTGAATCTGATCCAACCTTTAACGCCAACTTCCATTTGGAGGAAATACAAGGGATGAATGAACAATCAATTGACACTACAAGGAAGTAAACAGACAAACCCCAAATGTTAGATCTTCTAGAGAACAATACATTCGTTCCTTCACAAGTCGATTACCTGAAAAAAAGGAAAAAATAAAGGGGAGGGAGGAGAGACAATTTTAGATTGAGAGACTTTAGATAATTAAATATAATGTGTGGATCTTGTTTGGATCCCATAAAACCAAATGTAAAAACATTTTAAACAGAGAAATCTGAATATGCATAAGTCTTGGATGATCTCAAGGAAATTTTTACATTTATCTATGTGTGTAAAAATGGTAACATGGTGGGGCTTCCCTGGTGGCGCAGTGGTTGAGAGTCCGCCTGCCGCTGCAGGGGACGCGGGTTCGTGCCCTGGTCCGGGAAGATCCCACATGCCGCGGAGCGGCTGGGCCCATGCGCCATGGCCGCTGAGCCTGCGTGTCCGGAGCCTGTGCTCCGCAACGGGAGAGGCCACAACAGTGAGAGGCCCGCTTACCGAAAAAAAAAAAAAAAAAAAAAGCTCTTGTCTAGAATGGGTAAACAAAAAGGAGGAGGGAGAAATGGAGGGGGAGAGGCAGGGGAGGAGGGAGAGGAGGGGGGCCGTTAACAAGAGAGATGATGAAGACAGAGAGAGTGAGAAAAAAAAGGAATTAATCATAGCTACAATAAAATAAAATTTTCCTAAGCTGAAGAAAGACCCAAGTGTTCACATCCCTCAGGAAACAACATACCAAGTTGACCCAAAAAATCTGTACTTGTTTGGGTGACGTTAACTACTGAGTATGAATACGTATGTGTTATTTTTTAGCCAACAAATAGAGAACCTATGTTCCATTCAGATAACTTGTAAACTTTCTGTAATTGACAGTTGGTCACAAAGAATATGTAAACTTTATTGGCTGATTTTTTAGTGGTCATTCTCTGGAATTTAGATTAGCAAATTTATCTTAAATTGGATTTTGACTGTTTCTGTCTCTCTCTCTCTCTCTCTCTCTCTCTCTCTCTCTCTCTCTCTCTCTCTCTCTCTCTCGCTTGATAGCTTGCTTGCTGAGGCCTCCAGTCCATAAACATGCTTATTCTGCTGGCTCTGGGCTCTGATGTCATGGTGATATTAGAGATAAGGCACATTTACTCACCAAAATTGAGGGAATCTTAGCTGTGTCTTCTTTCTCCTCCCCAAATTTACTTGGCTATTCCTCACACTTAATGTTCTAGAATAACTTTACACACAATTTGTCAAGTTGTATAAAGTATCCCACTGCTATTTGTTTGGGATTGCATTGATTTTTATAAAGATAACTGAGATAATTGATATGTTTACAATATTATATCTGGGAACAAGGTATATGTCTCTACCGTTCTAGTCTTCCTGTATATCTGTCAATATATTTTACAGAATTTTTAATATTGTTCTTACACATTTCTTCTATTACTGTGAATGGGCTTTTAAAAGGTTACATTTTGTGATTAGTTATTGGTGGTATGTGGAAAGCTCTTGATTTTTATATGTTGCTCTCATATCTGGCTGTCTGAGGAAATTTATAATTATTTAAAAATTGATTGGAGATAATCTAAATCTTCATCAACAGAAGAATGATTAAAGTCATCAGGATAGATCTAGTCTATGGAATATTATGCAGCTCTTTTGAAATTATATATATAATATATAGTGAGGAAAAGAACCATCTCCAAGATAAAATGAAAAAAGCAATGAACCAAAAAAAGTTTCAACGTAATAATATAATATGGTTCAGATGTGTAAAACTACTACATGTGGCTATATGCACATACTATATAAATGCATAGAATAAAGTCTAGAAAAATGCAGCCTAATGGTAACAGTAATTAGCTTTGAGTAGAGGAAGAAAGGAGAGTTTTCGGGGTTTTACTGTATATATTTTTGTATTCAAATATTTTCTAAAACGTGAATTTATATAATGCTTTTGTAATTAGAAATTTAAAGAAAAATGTGAAAATAAGATGTTGGGAAGTAGACAAGTTGATAAAGATTGACATGGAGGAAGCCCTAGGGAGGGTGCATGTAAGTCCATAGAAAACCCTCACGGGTCATTAATTTCCACAATATCTCTAAAGTCACTTCCATTTGGCTTTGGAAAATCTTTGGCCCTACACACCCTGTCAAGAAGTATTACTGGCATCTATTAGAGCAGAAAATGAAGATAAAATGTCGCACAACTGACCAATGAAGTCAGTGGAGACATCCTCTCCCCGACGTTTACCTCTTGTGATTTCTTCTATGCAAGGGCCATGGACTAGTGAAAGACCCAAATAAATGGGCTGGCTAAATGAATTGGATAATTCTCCTTCTAGCCCTCTCTCATTGCCAGCTGGAATCCAGATGAGACCAGCCTTTATTTCCTAGGTCTTCCTAATGTCTGGAGTTGCTGTATGGGAAACTCTTCCAACCTGAATTTAGAAATGGAAGCCCTGTTGGTTTATGTGTATCAGGTGGGTCGAGGCACACTTGTTTGCTTTGAGGTGAGCCCTTCCTTGGCTTGGTATGTGAGGTCTTTATGAAAGGCCCCTGAGTACCTCATATCATCGTAAGTGCCTGTGCCATGTCCCTTGCAGTGAGTTAGTTGTGACGAAAGCACGTGTGACCTAGACTTCTACTTTTATAACACGGTAAATGGAGACTGATGGTAAACACGTAACACAGTGTCCAGCAGTGCTTCTCAAACTTTAATGTGGGAATCACCTCAGAATGTTGATTCAGTAGGTCTAGTTAAACCCTTGAGCTTGTATTTCTCAGAAGCTCCCAGGTTATGTCAATGTGGCTGGTCCAGGAAACACACTTAAAGTAGCAAGAGTGTAGAGCACTGGCTTGGCACTTAATAAGTATTTGTTGAATGAGTCGTCTTGTGTCTTAACCCCTGGCAGTGTGAGTCCTCCTACAGAGGACACACCCTTCCTCTTTCTTCTCCGTGTAAGACTGTGGGGCATTTTTACTTTCTGGAAAGCTAATTCTATCAGGCTATTATGTTTTACATACTTAAACCCACGTCCCAATATTCTACCCACGTGGAGACAGGACCCAGGGCTGTTTTCCCGTATAGCCAGCATTGCTGTGCACACCTGATTGAGTCACCCTTTCCCAGCCCAGTGTAACATAATGAGCAGTCTCTGCCCTGTAGAGATGCCCCACTGGGGCTGCAGGCCAGCATCACAGGCACAGTCAAGCCTTTTGGGGTCGTTTTCCTTAGGGTTGGATCAAAAGCCAAGTGAGAAAATGATGGAAATATGTATGTTGGAATATTCTTTTGGAGTAAACTAGGCATGTTTTGGACAGATAAACATACTAGTTTTATTGTGTGAAATCATGTTGAGTATTTTAAGAAATGTCTTGTTCAAGATCACTGGATTGTGTAGACAGAAAAATTCTGTTGTCTTACGATCAGTTTAACAGTTATCCTCGCTTATTGGCTACTTAGCTGGGGACTCGGTGGCCGGGGGGGTACAGTGTTAGTGGAATCCACCTGGGGATTCTCGCATGTGCACATTAGCAGAATAGACTGGGCTGTGATTTGCAGCTCCAGCATGATTTTACAGGGGGCATTTTGCACCCACCCACGGCTTCGTGGTGACGTTGAAATCTGTCTAGTTGGTGGAGGATCAGTAGCTTAAGGAGCTAATGAATATTCATTTCTTTTCCCTGGGTACAAAGTAAAATAACCAGTAATTAGTATAATATTTAATACTTCTATTCAAAATAAATAAATCTTTTGTGAAAAAAACCCTAATTATTATAATGTAGCGAATTCCACATATGTAACTGGAATGGGATGTGGTGTTTTGAAAATGCTTCTAAGCCCTCATTTACATGTTTTGAGATTAGTTAATTATTCCCCTTGTATGCATAAAACAGAACTCTGAATTTTTACCTGCAATTTATTATTCATTTTCCTCTCTCCCAAGTTCAACTGATTCTAAAGTTTACTTTTTTTTGGATACTGAAGATATTTGTATGTTGAAGTAATGTTTTGAATATGGGTTTGTTCTTGTCCTCTTCTTCTCTTGCCCCACAGACAGAGGATGCAGGTGGCTTACAGAGATTCCCAGGTGGTGTTTCTTATCTGATCCTAGGTTCATGTGACAAGGTTTAGCTGTTCCAGTTTTTAAAAATACATGTTTTTGAGCACAGAATACATGGTAGGCACTGTGCAGGGTGCTTTCACATATGTCATCATGTTTTTATTCTATGACAATCCTGTGGGGTTTGTTTTTCTACCATCAGTCTATAGACAAGGCAGTGAAGCTCGAAGCAGTTAATTCTGCTCGTGCAAAGTATAGAATCCTAAATCATCCGTCTGTCTGAGTCCAAATCCAGTTTATACCGCAACTGTGAGATTCTCAAGCTTATTCTACCCAGTTGCTGAGGGAGAAAGGTTTGGAGGAGGTGCTGATATGCTTGTTTGCAAATAAATGCTCCCCAGGGTGTCATCATGGGGTTGGGTGCTTGTGGGTGCTAACCTCTGCTGGGGAGAGGGGACAGCGCCCAGGATTGGTGGCCTCACTATAGACAAGTACTTTCTGAGCCTGTGATAAGCAGGGAAACTTCTCATCCACTGCCTGGAGGTTTCTCAGTAATGCTGGTTAGTACCTGCCAGACAGAATTCACATTCTTGCCCAGATGCAAATGGAGCGATCTTTGTCAGAGACAGTGGTGATTCCTGAAGACCTGCGTAATTCATAGTACTGCTGTTACTCATTTCTATGGAAAAATGCAAATACTGCCATGCGGGGGTTTTGTATGACTCATCCGAGGTGGGGATGAGGCAAGAGCTTCTATTTCAGATTCTTTTAAGAGATTCCCAGGACGACTAGAATAAAATTCAGACTTCGGACTATGGCCTTTCAGGCCCCAGGTGGCCCAGCTACTGCCTGCCTCTCCCAGCCCTCATGTGGTCCCTTCTCCCCTCTGCGCTCTGCATCCTCCTTTCTGTCCCTCTGACTCTCAAGTTTGTTCCTGCCTCACAGCCTTTGCATTTATTGTTCTCTCTGCTTGGGGAACTCTTCCCTCTGTCTCCACATGGCTGATTCTTCCTCATCTTCAGGCCTTTGTTCAGGCACCCCCTCCACACAGGGCCTTCCCTGCCCCGTCTAAAGGAGCCTCTACCCATGACCTCCACAGCCCCACAAAAATTCATCATCTTATTGGGCGATTGGGATTGACATGTATACACTGATGTGTATAAAATTGATGACTAATAAGAACCTGCTGTAAAAAAAATAAGGAAAATTTAAAACAAAACAAAACATCATCCTGTGACCCTGTTCACTTAACTTCACAGTTTTGCTTTCTGAAATGATCTTTATTTCCTTTTTTATTAGCTGTTTTCTCTATCATTTTGTCACCCAGAGAAGCTTTGACACGTTGCAAGTACTCAGTAAATATATGGTAAATAAATGGATGAATGACTCGATGAACGAATGAAAGTTAGATGTATAGAATTACAAATGCTAGAGTTTGAGGGTGCCTGCTAGCTAATCTGTCCCAACTTTACATCCACTATCTTTATTTGATTCTTTCTAGTGAGAGAAAGCTCATGACTTGATAAAACAAGTGTCTCCAATTTTTGTCTTGCGAGGCAGTGTGGGACTGTGGAAATCAAGTCAAACTCACCTCGATTTAAATCCAGATCTGTTACAAACTAGCTGTGGACCTTGGTTAGGTCAGTTAACCTTGCCATATCCTGTTTCCTGATCTGAAGAGGGGGTGACAGTACCTACTTGGCAAGCTATTGTGAGAAAGAAATGAAGCCGGGTCTGCAGCGCGTCGTGCGTATTTGTATGCACATGGTATAGGAAAGGTTAGCATGTCAAAGGGGACACGTAAATGTTACTTTGCTTTTTATTGTTGTTCTCTGTGCCAGTTAGTCCTGGATGATGCATCTCACACGTATTCACATTGAGTCTCACCCACGAGGGAGGTGAAATCTGCATCCATCCGCCTCTCTTACAGATGAGGAAACTAAGTGACCTGCCTGAAGTTTCCCTTCTAAGGAATGGTCCAGCCCCTATGTCCACAGGTTCTCTTTCTATCCCACCGAAGCTCCTTCTTCCTCTGCCCCCAACACCAAACAGCCTACAGGTTGCTGAAATGGAAGGAAACAAGTCTCCTGGCCAGTTTAACTCTCAGAATGGCAGAGCGCATCTGCTTCACCGCCAGGGGCAGCGCAGCCTGAGGACTTGAGGGCCTGTGCTGAGGAGATGAACAAACGTGGGCAAAGGAGGAGGTGCTAACCTCTTATGTCCACCCCCTCCCAGGCCTTTAGAGCACGGCAGCCTCTGTGTCAGTTAATTGAGGCTTGGGCTGTGAAATGAATCAAGTGACAGGCGAGTTATTAGTGCTGCTTGTCACTGTTCTTCCATGTCAAGGAACTCTAGCATATTGCTCTTGGGCCCTGTGATGCTCCAGCTGTAGCTGTTGGGTATCACGTGACCTCATTAGGACGTGGTCATTTGGGAGGGCAGCAGAGCAATGTAGGGCAGGGGTTTAGCATCAGACGTGAGCTCAAACACTCGTTTCATCGTGTATCAACTATGTGACTTTGGGCCAGTTCTTTTCTGGATTTTCTATTTGCTCCTTCTGTATAATAGGAATAATTCCATCTCCCTCATCAGGTTTATTTGGAGAATTAAGTATGCCTCATGCATGTCAACTTGTGATAGATGGTAGCTACTACAACCATCCCTTTCCTGCAGATAGCATTATTCTCCAGGCAGAAAGGTGACGGAGGTGGTTGAAAGTAATTAAGGGCTCTTACCGTGACCCCATTGTAACAGGGCCAAAGTGTGGAGGCCCTTCTTGTTTCCTCCTTGTGTTTTGTCTTCTGAGTGTGATACGTGAATTCTAGGAGCATTAGTTTACTTCTGAATACTTAGAGCAGAAGTAGTGTGAGTGAAAATTATCCTCTCTTCCCCAAGATCTCCCTGGTCATTATTCCCTAACCTAATTAGAATGCCAGGTGCAGATCCTTCCATTTTCCTCAAAAAGGAGTGGCAAACTGGGGCAAATGCTTCCTGCAAACGAAGGATGGATTTTCCGGGGAGCGGTAGAGACTCAGAAACTTGAACTGACTTCCCAAATCAGATGTGTGGGCTTTGTCGTGCTTTCTTCTCAAATATGCGTGTCTTGGTACTTGCCCTTTTTTTTTTTTAAACATGCACTTACTTTCTTTTTTTTCTTTTTTTAAATTAATTAATTAATTAATTTATTTTTTGGCTGTGTTGGGTCTTCGTTTCTGTGTGAGGGCTTTCTCTAGTTGCGGCCAGCGGGGGCCACTCTTCATCGCGGTGCGCGGGCCTCTCACTGTCGCGGCCTCTCTTGTTGCGGAGCACAGGCTCCAGACGCGCAGGCTCAGTAGCTGTGGCTCACGGGCTTAGTTGCTCCGCGGCATGTGGGATCTTCCCAGACCAGGGCTCGAACCCGTGTCCCCTGCATTGGCAGGCGGACTCTCAACCACTGCACCACCAGGGAAGCCCTTGCCCTTTTTTTAAAATAGCCAGTCAAGTGTCTATGTTAGAAATTTTGCTAAGGTTTCTCGAGTATATTTTTGCTTATGTGGTTTTCCTCCCTTCAGTGTGACAGGAAAACGTCTATACTTCCTTGGTCTCCCTCTCACCACATCGCTCAAACTTTCTAGAGCTTAGAATCTAGTCTGTCAGGCACATTTGTAGTCATTCATGACATCTTTGGCTTTTGGGACACTTGTGTGGCTCACACATCCAGATGATGTAGCAGTCAAACTGTCTACCAAATGGACCTAGATATTGCCAGGAGAAAATCCATACTGATAGAGAAAGTTCTATCTCTGTTGAACCTCCAAAGGTAAGTCAGTAAAACCCAATAGTCTATATGCTTCTCTCTATGGGGACTGTAGTCAGGTGGTTTAATTTGAGGACCCAGCTCAAAATCTTTCTCTCCTAGCCCTAATATATTCATCAAAATTCCTGTATTTGAATATCCCTCCTTCCCTCCCTCCCTCCCTCCTCTGTTCCTTCATGAGAATGGCTGTAGCTTGGTGAGGGTAGGGGTCCTAGCTATCTTGCTCACTATTGTTTCTCTAACACTTAGGACATAGAGTAGGAGCTCAACTAATTTTTGCTGGATAAAAGGATGAATAGATGTTTACTGAGTACCTACAGTGTTCCTAGTTCTTCAGTCCTTAGACTTAAAATTATGTTTTCCAAATTCAGCTATTTATGTACTGCCTTCCCAGAATTTGCCAGATCTATGAACTATTTTTCTTCTATTTATTTGACATTTTCCTTTGAATTGACTTTTCTTTATACTTAGCATCATCCAAAGCAATAATATCCATGAAATTATGGATTTGGTGTCTATTTACAATCTTTTTGTAACTCACATTACATTTGTAACTATTAAAATAAAAATGCTTATATCACTTAAAATCATCCGAAGGGCCTCTATAAAATACAAATCTGGAATCAGTTTACATTATCGATCACATCCACGAGCTCTGAACCTCTAAAGTATAGGGGGCCCAGGAACAGAGATGTTTTGCAGAGGAAGGACTGCGGGTGGGGGCCGGTGCTCAAGGGAGCGGGTAACCTGAGCATCCCAGAGGGTCAGTGGGTGTGTGGGAGGCATCTGCACTGGTGCTTCTAGCTCCTTGTGACTTTGGGTCAATCGTTTGCTGAGCCTCTTGTCCTTCAAATCTACTGTGAAAGCAACGACCACAGCCATACCACCTTAGGGCTTGGAAAGCTCTGAAAACGTGTGAAGAACCATTTATATCCAGTAATCACTGTATGGCAGATACACAATAAATATTTTAAAATTTGTATTATCATGAGGTTGGTAGCAATTAATCTGAAGTTGAATGTCACCAAACAAAATAAGGTAAGGAAACTGGCTGGAATGAATTTCATTCATTCATTCACTCATTTCGTTCAGTTGTTCAATAAATACTTAACTGTGTTCTAGCCCCAGAACTAGGGACTGAGAATATTGCAGCAAAAAGACATAGTCCTTCCTTTGGGACTTCCCTGGTGGTCCAGTGGGTAAGACTCCCCACTCCCAATGCAGGGGGCCTGGGTTTGATCCCTGTTTGGGGAACTAGATCCCGCATGCATGCCGCAACTAAGAGTCCATGTGCCGCGACTAAAAGATCACACGTGCCTCAACGAAGGTCCCGAGTGCTGCAACTAAGACCCAGCGCAGGCAAAATAAATAAATTAATTAAAATAAATCTTAAAAAATAAAAAAAGACAGTCCTTCCTCTCCTAGTTTAGTGGGAGAGACAGTTATACCAACAGTTACATATGTAATTGTTTGATTATAGCAGTGATCGATGCCACAGTGAGAAATACAAAGTACAATAGTAGTGTATAGCAAGGGAGCAAATAATCTGAGGAATAAGAGCATTTTTGTAGAAGTGACATGTAAGCCTAGAACATCAGTAGAAGTGAAGCAAATATATATAGGAGTGCTGAAAACCCACTTTACAAATTTCCATGAGATGAGGTTCCTCCTCCTTATTGCTTAATCTGCTTGTTACCAACCAACTAGAGCCGACATTCTGGTGGGTGTATCTTCTCATTCCCTTGACAGTTGGTGGAGCACACTGGGTGCCACTGTCTTACCAAAGAATCTGGAAGTGTCACTTGAGAAAAGATCATAGAACCCAGAGGATTTCACACTTCAAAGTACTAATGAGACTGTGTCTCCATTCCCAATGTTAAGGAATTAACTGTTAAAAATTCACTGTTTCTACTTCTTGTGACAATTCCCTTTGCCAAAGAAAAGAACAAGTTTGGTAGGCACAAAAGAGCAAATACGGTAGATTCAGAGTTTGGAAATGGGAAAGGTCAGAGTGTGAAATCTATACTATGGAAGACATGTTTATTGTAACCTATAAATATCATGAGCAAGACATCAAGCCCCTGAGTCCTAAGGAGGTGTTCCCTGACAGGCCAGCTAAGAGATGGGCCCATTGAACATGGGTCAATGAAAACAAGAGTTGTTCTGCTATTGTAGGCAGCCTCCCTGCTGCTTACAATTCCCAGAATGCTTCGATTTGTTTATTTTTCTTGAGTTGATTTTTTTCTCTTTCTCTCTCTTTTTTTTTAAACAAGGAATCCATTTATTGTAGACAGAAATAGCAAATACAGATTGGTAAAAGTGAAATAAAAATGAGCCGCTATCTCACTATCCAGGAGATATTAACAGCTGTAAACATTTTGTGCTATGTTATATGTATATATACCAATTTTATATATATATACACACGTATTCAATTTGACGTCATATTGATATCACCCTGTTAGTTATGTCTTTTACAATTGTTTCCCTTTTTTAAACTTTCAATGAGTTGCTTTTAGAATAAACCTTACGCCTTCTATGAAACCAAGTCTCCTAAAACAATCATTTGAGAAGATTACTCATCCTAATAATCCACAATTCACACTCGCTCTCAGGAGAATTCGTTAACCTTTGGGATTAACAGTAGGGCCCGCATCACAACGCCACACAAATAGCTGCTTATGTGGTAGCTTGGGGACTGCTGGAGCTGGGAAGCGGTTTTGGACATTTGCACAGGAAGGTGTCACTTGGGCTTTTCTCCTTTGTCTCTTTTTTTACGATTCAGAATCACACATGTAGCATACCCTCAAGCAGAAAAGCGACTTCCCCTGTAGTTGTTAGTAGCTCAGTATTTTGGAGGATGGCAAGAAAAAATTCATTCTGTATGAATTTGTAGATTAATGAACATGAATTCAAACTCTTAGTATGCCAGGGTTAAAGCATGGGGCTCACCTCTGTAAGCTGCAGTTGGCTTGTTTCTCCTGTTGCAAGTTTCCAAGGCGGGTCACAATGCTACCACACTGTCAGTGTGCTCAAATTAGGTGACTCTGCTTTCCTCTTCCACCACCAAATGCTTCCAAACTCATCAACATCCCCCCTAGTCCCTGCATCCCTCAAATTTCTGGAACGAGTATGCCCTTGAACTTGCAAGCATGGACACATCAGGGGGGAGAGCTGGCTGTAGAAGGGACTGTGGGCAGATTGGAAGGACTCATGCTAGTGAAGGCTGAGTTTGTTATGGAAATGATGTAATTAGTATACCTATTGGGGAAGGAAATGATTGCTTCCTTATTCTGGAAGTGCCTACTGTGATTAAAGCAGAAAAGGAATGCCGCGTTGGTAAGTACATCCAGTGTGACACACTACGGGGAGAACAGACTAACAGCCCTGCCAAGGTGCCTAACTAGAGCTGAACTTGGTTTGAGGTCCCATTAAGATTTAAAAAAAAAAAAAAAGATTTATGGTAGGAAATTTACTGCTTTCATTATAACCTTTGTCCAAAATTTCTGTTGGAATTTGGATACCTAAACGACTTGTGAAAGGGAATTACGATTATCTGGTCTCTCCAAGACAAAACCAACTAAAAGCAGTTCAAGCACATAATGCATTTGTTTGCCTAGCTATAATTATGCTAACTAATGTCTTTTTGGTACTTAACTGTGTCCGGGCATTATCTTGTTTATCATCTCATTTCATTTGAAATGAAATAGGTGTGAAATAGGTGCTGTCGTTTGCTCGGTATTTCAGAAGAGGAAAATGAGTCAAGGAAAAGGTTCCCCCCGGGTCTGGTTTGACTCCGAAGTGCGTGTTCTTAACCCAGGACTCTACCGCTCACCCCAAGTTCCTTCGTTTTGCACTTGTGACATTCCTGCAAGAGCCTGTGCTCTCTTGCACCGTGAGAGAGATGCACTTGGTGCTCTGAGTTGCTCCTTAGCCAACTAGAGAAGCTTTGCAGAGCATACTGCTAATGGACCTACTCTGGGTGCCTTATTTCTTCTGGGCTCCTAATGCCAGGACAGAAGGAGAGATTTCACTTAGACCAGCAACTTGGAGTGGAAACAACGCATCTAAAGTCATGGTGCTCAGAGATGATACAAAACATGATTTAGTAAGAGCTGCAGTTTCGCTTTCACTTGAGGGTGAGGCATCTTAAAGGAGAGGAAAAAACACTTGGGCTCGGCCTGTTCCGGCCCGGCGGTCTGGCTTGTTTCAAGCTCTGAACATCCCTGAGGCTTCATTTCTTCCTATCTTAAGTAACACGGTTGAGCCAGATAATCCCCGGTGTGTCTCAGCTTCGAGTGTGAGCTGGGTCTGTCTCTGCTGCGGCGGGGAAGTTACAGAAAGAGAGCAGCCTCCAGTTGCCTTCCTTTTCCCCCTTCTCCCCCAACTCCACGTATTAGGGAACAACAGCCCTTTGGAAAGTCAGGGTACAGACCAACTTGTTCTTTAGAGAGAAGCGTCACAAACTCAATAGCTGTAGATGTCGGAGAGGGTATATGCTTAAAAAGCCCCCAGATCGAAACAGAAGGTAGGGCCCGAGGTAGGCTCAGTACCATTTTCCTGAAAACATCTCCTGCCCTTCATCCTCTCTCTGATTTTCCCGCTTTTGATAAAGACAGTGGCGTGGAGAAATATTTCCCGATTAGAAAAACACCTGGGCAGGGTGCCCTGTGCCACCTACACGGAGCACGACCAGTGAGCTGGACTGGCCACGTTTGCTTTCTCTGCTCTGGGGGTTGCACATCCTAGTGTTGACAGAACATCCGTTTTTAAATCTTGAGAGAATTATTGTATTGTTTTCCTGCTGATCCTTTCTGTTCACCCAGAAGTTTCCTTATGGTCGAGCTACAGTTATTCTCACTTACTTGTGCAAAAGGAGGGGAAGGGGGAAGTGGAGCCTGGCAAAGATAATTCAGGAGTAATCTCCACGGCGTTTGAAGTCTGTCGTTTTCTGGAATCAGACATGTTTTTCTAGTGTAGTGCCTGGCAAATACCGGGCACTCAAAAAACACTTGTGGCCTCAGGGAATCGATAGATTGATAGATATCTAATACATGAGAAAAGGCTGAGTCCTGTGTTGACGACAGGTAGCCAGGTGAAGGCAAAACCAGGACTAAAACCCAGGTCTGCCCATTCCAAACACCGTGCTCCTTCCATAATCATCTTTCTGTTTTCTCTCATGTTCAGTTTAGCTCCTTAAACTCATGCAGTGATGAGTCCGAGGTTTCCTAGATATTTTCTCATGTTCACATTTGTAGCCTTTTCTCACAAATTAGGGTGTCCTGGCTCTCAGCAGGTGGGGTGTGATCGCTACAGCCACACAGAGAGATGCTTCCCCTTCTGTGCGTAAACCTGGAGACGTATGTGCTCAGGTTAAAATAGGTAGGAAGGAAAGCAGAGCTCTCTTCTCCATCCCCTCTTCCCAAATTGCTGAACAGCTGAATTCTTGGAGGTCAGCAAAATGGTAAGCAGAAGCCAGTTGCTGGCCCTCTCTGCGGCACCCTCTTAGAATTACTATTCACATGTGATGCAGAGTACTTTAACTGAAGGCCGCATGCTTCTCCTGACGTTAGCATCAGCAGAAAGCTGAAGTCTGCTATAGCCTGGGGTTTACTAAACTCAATTGTCCTTGGCATCCTCCCCCTTTGGTTTTTGTTGATGGAACATCACGAGGAGAAATATTTCCAGCACAGTGTTGGAGAAACGCATCTTAAATATTTTCGGACACTTCAGTGTCTTCTCAACTATTTATTCAGGACGTCATGCTGTGCAAATGCATGTGATTTGATGGTGTTCGAGAATACGGTTATTTCTACTACCAGGAATTAAGTCAATATTAACTTTAAGGTTCTTAAAAAGTAGCTGTTTGAGAACTTTTTCTTTTATATCATTCATATCCTAATTAGGTAAAATTGAGGAACATTGAGAAATGAAAGAATTCCAGACTTTTGCTGGTTGGCTCTCTACCTATCTCTCTGTCTAATCCATCTGTCTGTCTGTCTATCAACCAGTCATCTTTCTATCTGTCTTATTATGAACATTTTCAAATAAATGAAAGAATAGACTAATAAATACCCACGTACAAGCGGTCCAGTGGTTAGGACTCTGCACTCTCACTGCTGAGGGCCTGGGTTTGATCCCTGGTCAGGGAACTAAGATCCCACAAGTGACACGGCCAAAAAAAAAACCAAAAAACAAAAACCATGTACCCGTTTCCTAGATTTAATAGTTATTAACATGTCACCACTAATGCTCCACCAAGTTCTTTGTGCCAGAGTATTTTAAAGAAAATTACCAGTGTCATGACTTTTACCCCTAAAAATTTTGCTATGCATCTCTAGAAGATAGGGACAGACCACTTCCTGTGTAACCACAATAGTGTTACCTCACCTCATGCCGTTGTCAGAGATGCCTCTATGTCATCTATTAGCCAGTCCCTGTTCAATTTCTCAGTTGTCTTCAAAATGTGTTTTGTAGTTGGTTTATTCAAAGTAGGATCCAACCGGGAACCACACATTACATTTGGTTGCTGTGTCCCTTAAGGATTGCAAAACGTAGGGCTAAATTATACACGAAAAAGCAAAAATAGAGGATTATAGAAGAAGGTTAGGAATGGATAGATCAAGTTTTAGAACAAGCTCTGCCACTCACCAGCTGCCTGTCCTTGAGCACAGCACTTAGCCCTTGGAGCCTCTTTGATCTCATCTATAGAATCCATTGACTGACTTATTCATTCTTTCATGTAACAGATATGTATTGAGTACCCAATATGGCCTGTTTCTTGCAATGGGCACTGTTCTAGAAAGTAAGTTGGCTTCCGGAAAATGATAGAATTCCATAATTCTGATCCTTGTGGATTATCCGTGCTAGGCTTCATCTCTTTGTCTCCTCTCCATTTTCATGACATTGATTTACTGAGGATACAAGACCAGTTGTCCTGAGGAATGTATCCTAATTCTTGAATCGTGTGAATTTTTTTCCCCTTGTGGTGACATTTATCTTGTTATTCTACTTCCTATATTTCCTATATTTAAAGGCAGTGACCAGGGACTTCCCTGGTGGCACAGTGGATAGGATTCTGCGCTCCCAATGTCGGGTTCGATCCCTGATCAGGGAAATAGATGCCACATGCATGCTGCAACTAAGGAGCCCACCTGCTGCAACTAAGACCCGTGCAACCAAATAAATTAATTAATTAAAAATAAATAAATAAATAAAGGCAGTGACCAGATTTGGGTGAAATATTTCTGATGAGAATATTTTATAGGTGGTGCTGTGCACTTTATATTGCAAGAGGTCCATAATGTCTGGCTGTCGTACTTTTGTAGTGCTAACTATCATGGGTTTATGTCAAACACCTGGGTGCCCCATTCGTTTTCCCCTTGTGACTGGTGAGGAATCTGGTGTGTGTGTGCGCGGGGGGTAGTACTTTGACACTATGTGAATCTAATTCCCTATCAACCTTTCCCCTATTGTCCATAGATGATCCTTGGTGGAATCTGTTATTTCTTCAGGGATTGCAAAATGTTGATTTTTCTAATTTTATCATTTCTTCTACATTTACTAACCAGTATTCACCCATAAAGACGACCTTACCTCATCAGCTGGGGTTTAATGGTTACCCTAAATAGAGTTATTTACAATTTTCTTAGTAAGGAGCTGGTGTAATAGCCTACTCCAATGATAACAAATGAGGATTTGTTTTCTTGCTTTCTCTTTTTTGAGTGTTATTATAGATTCTTGGATTTTTAGATATTCACTGTGTTTCAATCCATTACAGTCCGCTATTCATTTTGATACTTAAATTTCCCAGCTCTGTGGGTGTGCCTTCAAGTTGGGTCAATATTTGAAGATGAAAAATGATGGAAAGACATCCTCAGCAGAAAACACAACTAAAAACTTGGCTGTGTCTCATATTGGACTAGATGCTGGGCAAAGACATTCACAGACTCGGATTCTTCCAGTAACACTTACTAGATAAGTCCTGAAAGTCTTAGTGAATAATCAAGAGCAAACTGTGGAGTGAGCAGGTTTGCCTTTGAATGTGCCCTCCTTCACCAGGCACATGGAGCAAAGTGAGTCAGCCCTGGCCCCTCTCATCCGAGGATGCAGTCAGGTAGCAAATTCAGCAGGTGGTAGCCAATGACTCAAATCTACAAAAAGGTAAATCAGACCCGAGATGTGCGGTGGGTTTCAGTTTTTCTGTGTTTGTTTTGTTTCAGCTGTTCTCCTAACTGCAGTTACCAAAGCCAGATCAAAATGATCTCAACGTCTGAGGCATAGGAGTTGGGATAGGGTGGGGTGGGGTGGAGGTGAAGGGGAGTTGAGAAAAACAGGTGTTGGGGAAAGGATGCTGTGCTCTTCCCTCAGTCCTTCCTGGCTGTGCGGTTGAGGGTAGGCAGCTAGCTTTCTTTGCTGGGCAGGGCACCAGTTCCCTGTCCACAACATGGGCCTGAGACCTACTCTGCCTGGGCTTATGGCGATGACCAATGGCTACATAGCAGATGTAGAAGCATTAGACTAATTGGAAGACTCATTGCTGGATAAGAATCAAGAGGAAGATACTGGCCACTTGTCCTGTAGAATATATCACAATTCTGGAACTGTCTGATGTTTTCCCCTTGTAGTATCATTTATCTTGTCCTTCTGCCCCTTGTATGTTCTAAAGCCTGCAGGTAGAAGCAAAAGCTTGGTTAAATTCTGGTGAAATGTTTTTGACAAGAATATTTTGGAGGCCTAATTACCTCTCAACTTAAAATGATAATAGTAGGTATCATTTATTCAGCACTTACCTCATGTAACCCTTTCATCTAACCTCTTTGATACAGATGCTGTTGTTATTCCCATTTTACAGGTGAGGAAACTGAGACACAGAAAAGTTAAGTAACTTGCCCAAGATCACACAGCTAATAAATGACAGACACAGGATTTGAACCTGAGTTTTCAGGCTTCAACATCAGTACTTATAACTACTGTGCTGTGAATGAATCCTTTCTGGAGAAATTGGTAATAAATGTCTACATCATTTGATTTCCATAGCACACATTTGAATTTTTTATTTAGGCTTTTAGGGAGCAGAAGGATGTCGGAGTTTGTACTTCAGCCAACAAGATGTCTAAAACAAAATTTCCATCCAAGATAGAGGCTGTTCATATCTTTTTTTGTCCTCTAGTTCCCTTCTCCAGTGGGTACCTAGAGGGACTTGACTTCCTGCCTAGAAAAGCAAAGTGGATGCTTTCTGTCATTTGCTATACAGTTATTTGAAAGACCCAAATATGTACTTCAAACGGCTCGGTCTACCCATTATAGATAAGAGCATCTCATTTGGGGCAATATATCTCAGTGGTCACATGCACAGGCTCTGCACAGAAGGTTCGGGGTTGAATGGGGCTCTGCGGCTTTACTTGTATGTTAGGAGAGCTTGTCTAGGGTAGTGTTAAGTGTGTGAACTTGAGAACAAGGCTGCCTGCTTTTGCAAACGACACACACAAAGCTTGGTGCATGGTAATCACTCAATAAAGGCCAGCTATTGTTACTGGGATGAATGGCTTTCTTAGCTCAAAAGTGGGTTATGAAGAGAATCTTTGGGCTCTTCTCTGGAGATTAAGACCAAGAAACATTAGGCCAGAGATTCTCAAGGAGGGTTCTAATACCACCTGCTGGGTGCAACCTAGTGCAGGCAGGATGCGGGGTATTCATAACAATGATGAGGAATTCCCCTCCCTCAGCCCCGCACACGTGTTACACCTGTGTCCCGGCACAAGCTGGTGTTAATCCCCGCTCCCCCTGCCAAACAGCCAGTGTCTTTGAAGCACCACTTCCTGTAGATCCTTCCTGCTGTGCTGCTCAGTGACTTGAAAAGAGCTATTGAGTCCCAGTAACCGGGCTGGAATCCCAGTCTCCCTACAGAGTCGCTGTGTGACTTTGGGCAACTTACCCAGCTTTTCTGAGCTTCATCTTCCCATCTGTGAAAGAGAGACAATACTCATCTCACTGGTCACTGTGAGCCCTTAGAACTAATCAAGTATGAAACATAGTGCCTGGATCACAGAGGCTCCCTCCTTCGACTGTAATCATCTGCCAAGACCACTGGGGCATCTGAGAAGTACCTGGGAACAAAGAAGTTATTTTTAATGCTATTCTTAGCAGGCAGAATGGACATCTTAAAATGTAATAGTTAATTTTTTTATCTACTTCTTTTTTGCAATCTGCTAAGCGTTTACCCCCGCCCAACATCTTAAACAGAAATAAGATAATGTGAGAATTGCCAATTACTGAACCAGATGATTCCAGTAAAGACATAGTTCATCCTTAAAGAGTAAAATGTTTATCTTTTTAATCTTAAAATGTGTAAATTGGCGTGTTTTTTTTTTTTTTAACGCTCTATCTAGAGTAGTCAGATTCAGAGAGCCAGAAAATAGAAAGGTGGCTGTCAGGGGTTGCTGGGGCTGGATGGGGAGTTAGAGTTTAATGGGTACAGAGTTTCAGTTTTGCAAGATGAAAAGAGTTCTGTGGATGGATATTGGTGATGGTCACACATCGATGTGAGTGTACTTAAGGCCCCTAACTGGACACTTAAGAACAGTTAAAAGAGTACATTTTCTGTTATATGTATTCTGCTACAATGTCAATAAATAAAAACAGAAGATTCATGTTCAGAACACGGGGGAGCACAATCTTCGTTTCCTTAAGCCTCCGAACCCTGACAAGGAGGCTACAGGGAGGCACATCTGGCCCCGTGTTCTAGATCCTAAAAGCGAGAGAGTTGCAGCCCCTTTTCAGAAGCAGTGTCCCCGTGTGTGGTCCTCAGCCGCCGGCTGTGGCCAGTCTTGGGCTGTTCCTGGGATCTGGACACTTTTGTTTCATTTCTAAACCTGAGCTCCCTGAAAAGAAGGAACCTCTTTTGTTGAAGACTGTGCTAAAATCAGGTCGGGGGACATTTTCAGCGAAATAGCTCCATAAATTGTGTGTAGATACAAAACTAACAGGCACGTGAAAGATTCGTATTTTGAAAACAAAACCCCAGTGGGATTCCCTCAGCAGAAAACAGAAAGGTCTTCTTAACATGCAGTTGAACTCTTAGAGCTATTTTTGCTGTGGCAAAAGCACTAACGCAGGTACAGCCACTGCCATAGCCCCAGATCGCGGCGCTGCAAATTAGCACGGTTTTAACTTGCCTGCAAATATCAAGCTGGCTGCTCGTCATTATGCAAAAAGGGCCGGGGGTGGGAGGGGGAACGGCACCTAGTGGCAAAGCACATTATAATTGTTTAAGCAGGCCCCACAAGTCATGCATTTCAATTATTTGTTCAAAGCAGCCTGCAATTAGGAGTTGCAAACAAGGCTTTTGAATGCAAAGTCAGACAATTAAAATGTTTCATGAGTGCATTAGAGAAAGAAGTTCTGAATTAGCACTTTGAATACACAAGACCTCTTTTTTTCCTAATCTGTAGTCCCTTTCACTGTTTGAGGAAAAAAAAAAAAAAAGAAGAGTGAAAGGGGAAAGAGATGTTTTGGACTGTGGTGGAGGTGATTTTGATGTTTACTTATTTATATCAAATGCCTGACTAATCCAGGGAAGATGGGACCATCCTAATGGGCCCCTCGTACATTTCAGTGTCTCTTGTTACTAGCCAGATCCTTGTCCCAGCATAATGGCCCAGGTGCCAAAACCCCTCTCCTAGGGGAGTCGTAAATCACTCTAAGCATCTCTCCTCCCTCTTCCCTCACCACTCCCCACTCTGTCCTTTGAAGAATCGAGTCTATTTGAACCAGTGATTTGTGACTTTCCAGTATTTAGGGCACAACCCTGAGCTGGTTGCACGGACACACAGGATGCGAGGAACGAGGGCACTGGACAGTGTGAGGGTCAGAGGGGAGAGTCTGTGTGTTTTGGGGTTGCTGGTGAGCAGAAGCCGCGGCTCTGGGGAAGCATGAAAAATACACTAACCTGCCTTATGGCTTTGAAGGAAGACCAGCTGCTAAACCCTTTCCCCTCCCCCACGGCACTCCTATGCACACAGTCCCTTCCCTAACCCTTAAATACCATACTGATATTTAAATTTTAGTTTATGATTTATTGTACTTTAGGGCATCTTTAACTTTTTTTTTTAATCAGAGAGCACACTTTTAGGAGAGGAGGAGGGTAGAGCAGACATAGGGAAAATGTGAATGTTCCTCCTTCAACCTTTTTTCCCTAAATAGTAAGATTTCCTAAAAAGCATTATTTGTGCAAGGAATCAACCATTAATATAAAGTCAGCGATTGTACCCCGAAACACTTTATATTATTATTCAAAGTGTAAGATTAACCAAGAACATCCAGACACTTAAAGGTGAAGATTGCCAATATATCAGTTAAATGCGTGTGTGTGCGTGCCTAATTTGAGAGTCTGGTGGGTAGTAGCCTTAACTTATCATTTCCGGACTGCAGCTGATTATGAAACATCATTTAAATAATCCTGTGTATCCTCCTCTATAAAGAAAAAACTTCTTTAAGAAGTTACGTAGTTCAGGTAGGGGAAAGTTATTAAAAAATAAAAAGCCTCTACATGGACATTTTGAATATTCCTTACGCAGTTCTTTTAAAGTTACTTTGTCTCCAAGCAATCTCTGAGGATTCAGGGCACTGTTAAAATGCCAGGTATCTGCTAGGCTTGATGAGCCTTTATATGAACACTGCATTCTATTAGTTGGAAATTTTTATGTTTTTCTATGGAAAATATTTCTGTTTTATCAGATATAAACATAACATTTTTTTCAGTTAGGTCATGCACAACTAAGGATGCTGACACGATAAGGATTACAACTCATGGCATTTTAATGCTTGAGATCTGTAGGTACAACGAAGTATTGCTTTCTCTTTTTAGTTGGCACAGTTTTGAATCTCTGGCTTTTTTTTCTTTTTTTAACAGTTCTGACATTTTAAATTATCTTTTTAAATGCCCAAAGTAATCACCTGAAGCATTTTGGATTGAATGGATTTTTGCCAATTTGGTTTTGAAAATAGTGCCATTAAAAAAAAAAAAAGGACTTTTAAAGTAATAATAACTCCAGATTCTTTACCACGGGCTTGTCTCAGGTAATTTACAATAGAAAGAGGTGGGGGACCCGGCAGCTGTGGGGAAGCCCTGCATAAAATCACACTTTGTTGCAGCGTGATTCTCCTCCCAAAGTGCCCTGAACAACATCTGCCTGACAGGAAACTTGAATCTGAAGATGAAACCCCCTGAATCAACAGTAGCCAGGTCATATGATAAACTATTAGAAAATAACAAGTAATAAATTATATCTGATTTGATGGTTTCTATATTGTTTCAGAACAACTTTTGGGCCTGCTCATTTATTTACTCATTAGTTTTATGAGCGTTAGTTCTATAACTGGCTCTTTTTCCCTAAAGAGGTAGTTCAGTCAGAGAGTGTGCCTATAAATTGTACCAACACAGCTGGAGTTAAACTCTGCACAACCTGAAAACCAGCTTTCAGGCCTCCTTCATTTGACTCAGGGAGGGAAAACAGAAAAGAAATACCCCCCAAAATGTTTCCCTCTTAGGCTACTGGCTCAAAGAGATATTCCTCCTGAGGGTGAGTAAAAGAGAAAAAGCAGTTGCTACTATAAATAAGAAAGAGAGAAAAAAGACCTTCCAAGCCCCACTTTTCTAGATCTTGGTTGAACCTTGGATCTGACAAGCTGAAAGATTCAGTTGAAGCCAAGGGGAAGCAACTCCACTATCCTTGTCTTACTCCCATTTACATTGAACATTTCATTCCAATCCATTTCACGATCAAGAAGTAGTGGGAATTTTGCCATTAAAATGCCACCATCTCTGGAACCCAGGGCTGGAAGCCAACCAAACCCTTTGGATATCTCAGTAGGAGGCAGAGAGAAGTTTCTGCTGAAGGACACCAGTACAAATGCCTTTTATGCAAGGAGAGAGACATGGGAATACTTCAAATTATCTACCTTCAAAAGCCAAGTGTTTGAATTGGTACCCGAGAATGGATTCCTGGGTCTGTGAAATGGAAAAACAAAGGTGTTCAGGGCTGGGTAACAGGACGAAGGCTTTTCCCAGCTGTAGAATTCAAGGATGATGAAAGGGAGACACAACAGAATATAAAACCAATTGTGCACTGGAGGGTGGAAAATACAGATTTGAAAGTTAAGTGTCTGGAACGAGAGAGATATGAGTCACTGGAATTTACACGTTACTATAGGAAACAAAGATAAAGAGATCATGAGAGGAGGAGAAACGCTGGTAGCAAAATGGCATTTGTTAACTGCAAAACTAGATTATGGCACAAACTGTTCATCAGCTCAGGAAAGGGGTAGTAATTATGGAAGACAACAGCAGATAATAACATTTACGGAGTGACCTACAGGGACAAAATTGGGTGTTCGGCAATTATGTCAAATGGTAGCACAGATTTTTCTTCCCCTTCAGAATGGTAAATCAGAGAAAATTAGGTCTGGAGGGTGTTCAGTTTCTAGAAGGGGAGACAGTGAAGCTTGGTTTGCTAGAGGGCAGTGGTGTTCCAGCCTCAGGGAAACTGCTTTTCTCTGTACCGTATAGCATGTTTCTCTTACGTTAAGGTAGAAAACGCATGGGGCTTTTGGAACTTTTGTGTGGGGATGTAAAACGTAATGCATGTGAAGAAAAGTGCGTTAAACCCCTGTGTAACCACTACAGTTGTATCCTTCCCGACCGCAAATTCCTCCTTCCCCCAGAGGTATTGTCCCAACTTTCATTGGAACAATTCTCCTGCCTTTCTTTATACTTGTATTACCTATGTATAGTCCCTAAACTATACAGTTCAGTTTTGTCTATTTTGAACTGTATATATTTATATAGATAGAAATGAAACCACATTCTAAGTATCTTTTAGGTCTGGATTCTTTTGTTCAACACTGTTTTTGTTGGATTCATTCACGTTGCTGTGTGTAGGTGTAGTTAGTGCATTTCCATTGCCAGATCACGTCCCATTGTATGAATGGTTTGTGGCAGAGGTTAATAGTGAATCACCACCCTTGTTTTCTCTTGGGTACCTCTTCTTCCCTGAGAATATCCGGACTACATTTCCCAGCCTCCCTTCCAGTCGGGTATGGACATGGGTTCTGGCCTGGCTCATAGGAAGCGCCCACGTATGATCCTGCATGATCCTTCCTATCTGTCTAGACCAGAGATGACCTGTGGGTGACCTTGGAAGCCACGTGTGGAAGATGGCAGAGTCACAAGGTGGAGAAACCCTGGATTCCTAGATCACCATTAGGATGAAAGCTGCCCGAGAAAGCCCCTGACTAGGATCACCCACGTTGGGCTATTATGTGAGGAAGAGAGAAACTTTCAGTGTACCAAGCCCCTGAGATTTCACTGGCTATTATGAACAGCAACCACCTTAACTAATATAGAATTATTTCTGTCTTTGGCAATTATGCACAATGCTGCTGTGAGCAGTCTTTTTTTTTTTTTTTGCAGTACGCGGGCCTCTCACCGTTGTGGCCTCTCCCGTTGCGGAGCACAGGCTCCGGACGCGCAGACTCAGCGGCCATGGCTCATGGGCCCAGCCACTCTGTGGCATGCGGGATCTTCCCGGACCAGGGCATGAACCCGTGTCCCCTGCATCGGTAGGCGGACTCCCAACCACTGCGCCACCAGGGAAGCCCTGTGAGCAGTCTTGAATGCGTATCTTGCTGTACGTAGTCTGCATTTCAACAGGGTATACACTTGGGAGTAGAGCCACTGGGTCAAAGACTATGCATATCTCCAACTTTATGAGGTCATGCCAGACTACTTCCAAAATGTACATTCTCAACAGCAGTGTTTCAGAGTTCCTGTGCTCCACATCCTTGGTATGATCAGAATTTTTACCTTCTGCCAAACTGAACGGAGTATAGTAGTTTCTTACCATGGTATAAAATTTGCATTTCCTTAATAACTGAGATGGCCCATATTTTCACGTGTTTCTTGGCCACTTGGATTTCCTCTTATATGAGGTTTCTGTCCAATATTTTGCCAAATTTTCTCTGAGAGTGTCTTTTTCCTGTGACGTGTAGGATTTCTTTATATATTCTGGGTCTTCATTGATTTTATAAGTTGCCAATTATCTTCACCCATGCTATGGCAAAACCTGTCTCTTCAGGGCTTTTTAATGCTGTCTTTAGTAAATATCATTTTAATGTAGTAGAATTTATGACATTTTCCTTTATGGTTAGTATTTTTTAAGTGTCTTGATTAAGAAATCCTTCTCTACCTTGAGGTCCTAAATACATTCTCCTGTATTATCTCATAAAATCTTTATAGCTTTGTCTTTTACATTTAGTTTTTTAATCCATTCATAATTATTATCTGCACATTGGATGAGATAGGAGTCCAGTTAAAATTTTTCCTGTGTGGATATCCAGTTGTTCCAGTATCATTAATTGAAAAACATGTCCTTTTTCTGCTCCTCTGCTTTGCTACTTCTATCATAATATCTCATGTCTATGCATGTAAGGGTCCATTTTGGTGCTTTCTAATTTGTTCCAGTGGTCTATTTGTTTATCTCTGCACCAATTCCACAATATCTTGATTATTATAGCTTTATAGTGTCTTAGTGCCTGATATAGCAAGACATCCCAAGAATTCTTTTTCAAAAGTGTCTTGGATTTTTGAAGCCCTCGTATGAATTTTACGATTTTCTTAACTTATTCCAAAATAACCTGTAGAGATTTGAACTGGGATTTATCATTAAGCCTGTAAGTAAATTTAGAGAGAATTGACAGTATTATAAAGGACCAACCCATGAATACGGCATATCCCTTTACATATTTAGATTTTCATTAATGTCTCTAAATTTATTTTTGTATAGTGATTTTGTATCTAGAAACTTCCCATATTTATGTTAATTCTAATAATTTATTAGAATAATTTATTTCTGTAGATTAAAAACTTTTTTTCTATTTAAACAATTGTATCATTTGCAAACAATGAGCTTCATTTCTTCCTTTCCAATCCTTTTAACTTTTTTTTCTTGCTGTATTATCTAGGGCCTCCAGTACAAGGTTTAATAGAAGTGGTCATAGCAAGCACCCTCAACTATTTCTCAATCTCAAAGGGAAAGCTTTTAATATTTCACCATTAAATATGATATTTGCTTTAGGATTTTTATAGACATCACTTGTCAGATTAAGGACTTTCCCTCCTAATTCTGGTTTGCTAAGCATTACTTTGATTATCAAGTATTGAGTTTGCAGACTGGTATAAGGCCGACTTGATCATAATGCATCATTATCCTCTTCAAACACTGTTGGATTTTTTTTTTTTTAATAAATAATTTCTTAAGAATTTTTGCATCAGTGTTTTTATGAGTGAGATTGGCCACGATTTACCTTTCTTAGCTCTGGTCCTTGTGAAATATTAGAATCAAAGTTATATTAGTTTCATATAAGCTGGGGATGTGTCCATTTAATACGTCATCAAATATATAAGCAGAAAATAGCTCATACTATCCTCATTCTCTGTTAATTATCTGAAGAACATAAAGTGATGTCCCCTTTTTCATCCCTCATATTACTAATTTGTACATTTCCTTGATCGATCTCATTTGTGACTTGTCAATTTTATTAGCCTTTTCAAATGATCAACTCTCGTTGTTGATCTTCTCTATTGTATATTTCTTTTCTATTTCATAAATTGCCCCTTATCTTTATTCACTCCTTCCTGTTGCTTTCTTTGATTTTTTTTTATTGCTATTCCCTTACATTTGTTTTTATGGATGTTATTTAATTTAATCTTACTTGGTAAAAGGAAATAATAGTGACATCATCTACTATCTCATGGGGTTGAGGAGAGATGAAATCTTGCCTAGCATGGACTCTCATTAGAAGTTGTACAAATGGAAGAATCATGAGCTCCAGCATTGGAGATGCTCATTCAGATATCATTTATTTTAAGAATAAATGAGAATATATTCAGGTGTCATTTATTATGAGGCTTAGAATGGAATACAGAAGTCTCTCTACAGCTTAGGGGTTTGAATCCTGATAATTGCTATTGGAAGAAAATTTGAAATTAAGTAATATGGGACTTAAGGGGAAAAATATTATTGGAGAGCCAAGTGAGGAAGCAAATCTATAAAAGCCCACCAAATAGTGATGTATTTACAAAGCTACAACAGCAGAGACAGCACCTTCAATAAAGGTAATCTCAATGACGTTTTATATACTTCAACTAGTAATAATGAAATTGCATCATTGGTTTTCAGTGACTGTCTTTTGTTCTATAAAAACTTTTTTGGGGCAGTTTCAGCAGAAGACATGTAAATTCGTTTTGTATATGCGTGCATGTCTGTGTTCGTGTATTTATAGATATGTATACTAAGCAGACTTCTTTTTTGATGGGGAATTGCATTAACTTTTTTTTTAACATCTTTATTGGAGTATAATTGCTTTACAATGGTGTGTTAGTTTCTGCTGTATAACAAAGTGAATCAGCTATACATATACATATATCCCCATATCTCCTCCCTCTTGCGTCTCCCTCCCTCCCATCCTCCCTATCCCACCCCCCTAGGTGGTCACAAAGCACCCGGCTGATCTCCCTGTGCTATGCAGCTGCTTCCCACTAGCTAGCTATTTTACATTTGGTAGTGTATATATGTCCATGCCACTCTCTCACTTTGTCCCAGCTTACACTTCCCCCTCCCCATGTCCTCAAGTCCATTCTCTGTGTCTGCGTCTTTATTCCTGTCCTGCCCCTAGGTTCTTCAGAACTTTTTTTTTTTTTTAGATTCCATATGTATGCATTAGCATACAGTATTTGTTTTTCTCTTTCTGACTTGCTTCACTCTGTATGACAGACTCTAGGTACATCCACCTCACTACAAATAACTCAATTTCGTTGATTTTTATGGCTGAGTATTATTCCATTGTATATATGTGCCACATCTTCTTTACCCGTTCATCTGTCGATTGACACTGAGGTTGTTTCCATATCCTGGCTGTTGTAAATAGTGCTTAAGCAGACTTTTTGCTTGGGTCTTATACTTCTCTTAATATCTGATGCCTTTATGAATTTATTGTTCAGGCGAACTGAGTTCACCTCCAACAATTGTTCTTAAATTTACCATGCCACAGTTACTGGAGTACATTTACAAGCCCTTAGTTAGTGCTTTCATTCGTTCCTTCCTGCCTCCCACAAACCTATTGAATGCCTACTGTGTACTGTCTAGGCACTGTTCAAGGGACTGAGGCTCTAACAATGTACAAAACAGAGAAAAATTCCAGCTCTTTTATAGCTTGCAAACGTAGTGGGAGTAGGCAGACAACACCCAGATAAATAAATGCCATGTAAACATCAGATGCTGGTGAGTGTCATGGAGAAACACAAATCAGGTAAAGGGGGCGGGGATGGGGGTACCAGGGAGTGGAAAATAGGGCTGAGGGAAGTTGGCAGGTTAGATGGTGTAGCTGGGAAGACATCACCGGGAAGGTGATGTACAAGCAAAGACTTATGGAGAATGAGGGAAGAGCATGTGGATGTGGAGAGTACGAGCAGCGAACATTCCAGATGGAGGGCAAAAGTGCAAATGCCAGGTGATGGTCCTGGTAGACCATGATAAGACTTTTAGTCTGAGGAAAATGTGAAACTACGGGAAGGTTATATAAGCAGACAAGTGAGATGATATGACACGTTCTCAAAGTATTACTCTGGCTATTGTGCTAAGAGCAGGCCATAGGAGGGCCAGGATGGAAGCAGGGAGACCAGCGAGGGGGCTGTTGGGCTCATCAGATTCTAGATATATGTTCTGAAGACAGACAGGACAGGACTTGTTGATGGATCAGATGAGGAATGTGAAACAAAATACGGGGTCAGAGAGTACGCCACAATTTGGGGGCTTGAGCAGTTAGAAGAATAAAGTTGTTAGTAATAGAGATGGGAGCAGCTGCAGAAAGAGTAGGTTTGGAAGAGTGGATCAGAACCTCAGTCTTGGATATGCTAAATAAGTGTGTAAGGCAACCAAGTGAGGAAACTGGATATTCGAATCCAAATTGAGATGCAAGGTAGGACGTCAAATTCGGGAATTCTAAGCGTGTAGATATTTTTTACAGCTTTGTTATAAAAATATCTTCTTTCTCCATCCCTGACTCCATCTCACAGCTTTTTCCTCCAGATCCCTACCTTCTCTCTTTTTCTAATTATTCCAAAGAAGAACAACTTTGTTCTCCTGGAAGTGAAAGTCTCCTAGTGTGGCTAATAGTTAAGAAAGAGTTCAGATGTTCACACTGAAGTATGCATTCCCTATAAAACATATATGCATTCTCCATCAAAAAAGAAATATAAGCTTAAAAAGTAAAACATAGCAAGACAAATATGTAAATCCTAATAGTCTGTAAATCCATTCCAAACTTAAGTCCATCACATATGGAGCAAGAATTTAGAACTCTCAATCCTTGGGCTCCTTTGGTGGCATCTCTCTAATTTCAACTTAGTATCAGTTCCTGCTCACCTAAATGTTGGTTTTCCATTTTGCTTCAAGAAGAGCCTTCATCTTCTTTCATCTGTGTTGCTCGTGGTTTTTGCACCGGTTTTCCTTTCGACGGCACCTAGTGGCTGAGGCTACCTGATTCAGCTGTGGAGCCAAAAAAGTCTTTGGTTCTTCTTCCCACTAGTTACACTGTAAAAAGTGTTTCTCACACGGAATTCTTACTCTTACCTCTCACTGAATAAACACATTCAGATAAAGCATCTCCTTGCCACTCTCTAACTCTCTTTCCTGATACTGGCCAAATTAGAAAGTCAGGGGAAAGGTCAGAATACTTTCCTTTCCCCTCATCTGCCTAATGATGCAGCACGGATAGTATTGCAGTCAGGAGACGTGTTTGAAATATTTCAAATATTTGTGTAATATCTTTCTATCTTTCTTCTCTTTCTAGGTACCCAGTTTACTTTTGCATCCGTCTCTCTAGCCTTTTTATCCATCCGTCATGTACCCATCTACCTACCCAGCCATACAACAACCCAAGGTTCTTTATAGTTTCCAAGCTGCTTTTATTGTGGTCTTCTCACAGGAACGAAGGAAGAAAAAAACTCTGTATTTATGCAGCCTAAGCCCAATAAATGTGAGAGCAAAACTGTGTTTTTTACTCATCTTCCCTCTAATTTACTCCTTCTTTTTCCTTTCAAATGCCCACAATCCATGGGCTAGCTGATCCTGTTCTTTTTTCCATATTGCCTGGTATACGCTCTAGCCTTCTAGCCATGGCCACCGGCAGCTGCTTAGAATTTACTACTCTATCTTTTTGTCCAAAGTTACTCCCAAACGTTCCCCGAAACCCACTTTTAGGGGTTTGAAATGTGGCACTTACTAAAGTCTCTCATGCAGTCTTCAATGAAGAAGTTGAGGAGAACTGGATCTTACGTTAATACCGGAGATTCCAGTTCCCTCTGATCCCAAAGCCTTTCCATGGTCATTGTCTCCTGTCCCCCTTTTGTCTCATCTATTAGTGACAGGTGTCCTTTACCCTGCCAAAGCTAAGCCCTCCACTTTGCCCTTGAGCCCACCCTCACCCACTCTGCTGGGAGCAGACCTCTTACATCTTCTGAGACTCTCTCTTAGCATAACTGCATCTAGAATCTCTACTTCTCTGCTATCTATTTTCCTCAGCTCTACAACACGTTTAGGTGTCTGCAGTTCTAGCAGATACCTTCTCTGTTAGTTCCTGCTAATATCGCCATTGCTGCCACACACGTTACCTGCTGCTTCAATTTGCCCACCCACCATCTTCTCTCTCCGTAGCCCCTTGCAGTCTGGCTCATATCCTCCCTGCTCTCCTGACTTCCTTTCCACTTCGTCAGGGACCCAGTGCAATGTCCTTTTCTTAAGACTTGCCCTCAACTCTTATCTGTAGCATTTAACACCAGGTGAAGTTCGACAGAAGGAACTCTTGACAACTGAAGCAGGGATTTGGTAGGGAAAGGCTGCTTGCTAGTTGGCAAAGACTTGGTTTACTTATGCTGATCTGGTCCTCAGTCTTATACAAGAAACTGGACTTTTTCTGTGTATCCAGAGATGCAGATAGGTTGACACTCACTCTCAGGTGGTATGGAGGACCAAATCATTAACATCGTGGTAAGGAGAACATCTTTCTTTCCTGGTATTCAACATCCAGCAAAGCTGGGTTATTTGCCACGACGTACCTTGCAAGTGTTAGCTGTGATGTGCTGTCGCGGAATGGAAGGCAAGTGAAATTAAATAGACCTGGGCTTAAATCTGGCTTCATCTCCTTGGCTAGTTATTTAATTTGGGAGACTCGTTTTGCTTCTCTCTGGTCCTCAGTTTCTATAAACTATATCTGTAAATATATGTGTATTACTGATTGTGGAGTATTGTAAAGTTTATCGGTAATTTATCAACATATCGCAGTAATATCACATACAAGGTGCCTAATGTCATCACCATTATCACCAACAGACATTGGAACACTCAGGCGTGCCAGACATAGTAGCTGACCACATTACAAACTGTGGCTAGCTCACTGATCCTGTGCTCAAGAAGCCCTCAGTGTAGTACACGCAGCAGAGATAACCAGTCCAGTGCACCAGAGGAACTTGCATGGACATATGTCTGAGGCATTATGCATGCACAGAAGTACAGTAGTACTGCTTATCTGCTTGGGGTTTCCCTCTCGTCTTTGCTAGACTAACTCGTGCCACTCTCCACGTCTCAGGTTAAATGTCATACTTTTCCTAATGCAATTTGCTGCCTTGTGCTCCTGTGCTTACTGTTTTGTACTTGTCATCTTGCGGGTAATTACTGGTTTAAGGTCTGTTTCACCCATTTAGCTGCATGAGGCAAGAGCTGTCTGTCTTGTTTGTTGCTATATCTCTGCAACTAACCTGGCACATAGTAGGAGCTCAAGAAACATTTTTTAAAAACTGAATTGAGAACTGTAAGGGATTTTGTGGGGTTGTATGAAGGAATGATTGGAGATAAGGGGAAAGATTGTAGAGAAGATAATGAAGAGCCTTTGATTCTTTTGCTGTAAGGAATTTGGGCCTTAGGTAGCAGAGTATGAAAGCCATTGAAAATTTTAAGCAAGCGATATGATTAGATCAGAGTTTAGAAAGTTACTAGTGTATTGTGTTATGGGGTGTATGGGTACGTGGGTCAGGGGGAAACAGCATCCAAGAGTTCATTTAGGAAAGTCTTGCTAAAGACCAGGTAAGGAGTAATGAAGACCTAAACCAGGAGAATAGCAGTGGGGTTGGAGCAAGATGTTTGAGAGACAGAGTTGATGACAAGAAGTGAACAAGTAGGTGTGAAAAGGAAGGAAGAAGAGTCTGTGCTGACTTCCAAGTTTCTATGTTGTATCGTGAATGGTGGGAGAGGGGAGGTTCATTGTAATCAAAAGATGAGCTTTCAGACAGATAGGATGTGACATCAGGCGACAGTAGCCTTAGTTTCCCCATCTGTAAAACAAAAATTTTAATGTCTACCTTTTGGGGTTGGTGTGCTATGAAATGGCTGGCACCCAACTGAGACAACACTTAAGTTAGTCCATTTATTCCCACCCCCCTATAACCAGGCTCTGACTAAAAGAATACAAGTAGATTCAGTGAGGGGAAGACAGAGAATACGGTTTCGCAAACTTTAAGTTTTAGACATCTTTGCGATAGTTACCTTTTGAATACACAATAAGAGGTCTTAAAACTGAAACTAGGTCCTACAACGTTATATGCTTCTCTAGCTCTTGGTTTAAAAGATTCTTCTTAGAGAAGTCATGCATTTTTTTTTCTCCCTTGATAGACTTTTGGAACCTGTTTTGAACAGAACTAGTTGACACAGGTCTGCCCTGTGGAATATTAGAACGAGCAGAGACTTTGGGATCAGACCCGATAGAGGGGTCTAACTCTTGACTCCGATCCCTCACTGGAGAATGGATGGAACTGAGGCTTGTTATCACTCAGGATGTGCAAGCATGAAATACCTCGAGATAGGATACCCAGCAGCACGCTCGGGTCATACAGTCACTCGATAAATGTTGGTTTCTTTCCTTCCTTTACAGTCCGAAGTCACACCATACCTTTTGTTTAAATGTTAAGAACCACTTAAAGTCCCACTGGCTGACCTGCAGTCAGTGCACACATTCTTTCAGCCAAATTTCTACTTCCTACAACTACACTACTCACCAAAGATTGTTTATACTATTGGGTTAACAGTGACAATGTAAGAGATGGAATTCAAGGCCAACTCACGAACACTGGGGGGAAATTAGGATACTAAACTAAAAATTCGGGTTAGAATTCAAGTTCAATATGAAGAGTTAAAATGGAAGGTGTAATTCAGTTATCTGTCGATTACCCAGAAAACAGCTTGTCACAGTGCCTCAACGACCCCCAAGCACTTTGCGCAGTTGAGATGACAGGGCGCTCTGTATTAGTTTGCTTTGCTGCTAGTTTTGTGTGGTGACATCATCCCTAAAGTCATCCTCATCACAAGGGTGCATCACTTTGCAGAAGGCACACTTTTCCCACAGGAAGAGAAGAATGTCTTTTTCTTTCTTTTAATTGAAGCATAGTTGATTTACAATATTGTGGTAGTTTCTGTTGTACAGCAAAGTGATTCCGTTATACATATATACATTCTTTTTTCATATTAATTTCCCTTATGGTTTATCACAGGATATTAAATATAGTTCCCTGTGCTATACAGTAGGACCTTGTTGTTTATCCATCCTATATATACTAGTTTGCAAGAACGTCTTTTTTAAGCCTCAGATCTTTTTTTTTTTGGTTTTTGTTTTTTGCGGTACGCAGGCCTCTCACTGCTATGGCCTCTCCCGTTGTGGAGCACAGGCTCCGGACACGCAGGCTCAGCGGCCATGGCTCACGGACCCAGCCGCTCCGCGGCATGTGGGATCTTCCCGGACCGGGGCACGAACCCGCGTCCCCTGCATCGGCAGGCGGACTCTCAACCACTGCGCCACCAGGGAAGCCCTCAGATCTTTTAATTCATAAAGTTATGAACTGTTACCAGTTATCACTCTTCAGTCAGCAGTTCCTGTTTTAATCCACAGTAACAAAGGGGTTGGCTGTTTATCTACAAACTTTTTCAACGCTTAAATACCTCTCATAAAAGTCAACTTAAACCATAGATGCTGTTCAGTGAAGCCATTATTTATTTTTTAAAGAAACGAAGATAAAGGCTATTGGATACCAAGAACTCTAGCATTTTCACTGGAATCTCATAGAAGCCAACATTTTGGAGCTTATCGCCAATAATTCAGGCTGTGGTGAGAATTAAAGTCCTCTTCCTTTAGAGGAGGAATTCCAGGCAGAATTAGGCATTCCCTCTATCAAATTAGTCTGATTCCAGAGTCTGTGCTCTTTCTAATACATCACATGTTAGATCAGTTTAAGTATGTTCTCTTTAAAAAAGGTTTCACAAGCCTGCACCTGTGTGTGTGCACGCATGTGGGTGTGTGTGAGATGGCATATCAGGCCAAGGTATCAAAACAGTCCTTTTTATGAAGAGATTAAATGCAGTAACTTTGAGGAAAATGAATAGTGTTTTTCAAAAGATTAAGTTAAAAAAAACCTAAGACTGTGATTTCTATGAAAAGACATTCTTGGTTTGAAATGGGGTAAACGGCCTAATTTTCTCACTCTTGTAGTCACATAATATTGCAGTTGCCATTTCATGAACTGACAAGGTCCTGACTGAGGAGAAGAGATGTCTAAGATGACAGCTGGTAGTTTTATTACAGCAATTTTAGGAGAGGTATCAGAAATGGCTGATATAATTTGACTTTATTTGTGATGGTAAGGAGCTGAGTAACTTTGGTAGCAAAACAGAAAGTCAACATATGTTGTTACACCAACATGATCTCACTTCTTATATATCATTAGCATTTACTTTCTTTATAACTAGGGTGACCTACTGCCTGGTTGGCCTGGGCATTTCCTGGGTTTAGCACTGAAAGTTTCCCTCAGTCCCAGGCAAGTAAGGATGATTAGTTACTCTATTTATAACCGTAGATATAAAGTAGTCAACATCTCTTAAGCAGCATTTTAGAATATTATCCAAATTTTCTTTTCTGCCAAGGATAGGATGATGTGCAATATTTGTTGGTGTTGAGGGGGCAGAGTTACTAAAGTGTTTGTCATTTGAATTTGGCAGGTGATACCAAAATAGATGACATTTTCTTTTCTAATCTAAATATTTCTGAATTTGAATCGGGGGGGGGGGAATCCCTATGGTGATGCCCCTACAACTCTCCCTCCCACCCCCATTGTTTTTATGATCTTGTTTTCTCAGGAAGCATAGCCCAGGGTGTACCTTAACAAAGCAACTGAGACGGACAGATTCTTGAACTGCTTTGTTCCTGGAATGAGAAAACCAGCATCTTAGGCAGTTAGTCCTGAATTCTCTGCAGAACTCGCGACACCTTATCAAACCCAAGACCCTTGAAAGCATCAAGCTTAAACTGGGCACTAAAGAGACCGCCTCCTTTGGCAACAAAGTCGTCACGTCCCCTTTGCGGGGGACTTCCAGTTCCTCAAATTACTCACGTCGCTGTCTGTGTTTGCTCTGAGTCCCAGCCGCAGTTCTCTCCCTGATTCCCAGTCACTTTGCTACAGAGTGCGCGAGTCCCTGGTAGGCAGTCTGTTCAAAGCTGCCTTGGGCTGGGAGTCACAGAGGTTTATGGTCCAGCATTGCTGGCTGGCCCTGTTCTTCCCAGCTGTTGAAGCAGCGCTCCGGGCAAAAGGTGACTAGGTCACTTCTACTCCACCTGCTTCTGTTGTTGTTTCTTTTAAATCCTCTTAAATGGACTTTTAAGTGTGAACTTTGCAACCACGTCCTGGCCAAAGAACAACCTCAGAGGCAGCTGCAGCCTGTTCAAAGAGATGGGCTGGGTGGGAACCCAGACTCCCTGATTTCTGTTGACAAGCTCTCACTAATGTGACAACCCGGCGGTGAGTGCCAGTGTTAACTGTGTGGACTTGCAAGTGTGTTCCTTTGCCCAAACACCGAAGTCTGCATTTCTCCCATCCAGGGATAAACTGGGAATTCAGAATTTTCTCCTTGCCTTCTACTTAAAGTGCTAAAGCGGGGATGGATTTCAGAAATCAGCTAGCCAGAATCACAGCAACTACCTTTAAGACCGACAGGTTGCCGTAGTGGTCTATTGCTGTGTCACAAATTACCCCCTTTACAGCGGAAACTGAGGTGGTGTGGTGCCTGCAAGCAAGGACAGTGGAGCTAGTCTGCCTGGGTTCAATTCCTGGCTCCCCCACTTATTAGCTGTGTGACCTTGTACTTAACTTCTCTCTGTGCCTCAGTTCTTCCACCTGTAAAATGGGGACAATGATAGTACCTACCTCAGAGGGTTATTTTTGTTTGTTTGGTTTTTGGCCGTGCCATGTGTCATGTGGGAACTTAGTTCCTCAACCAAGGATCAAACCCGTGCCCCCTGCAGTGGAGGCACAGTCTTAACCACTGGACCACCAGGGAATTCCCCAGAGAGTAATTTTTGAAGACCAAAGTGAATATCTGTAAAGCACTCAGAATAGTGCCTGACATAAAGTAAGAGCTACATACTCCTTAGCTGATATCAGTATTATTAGTTGCAAACCTAGCAGCTCATCAGATAACCTGATAGGGGCCTCAGTTCTTAGGATAACATTCGTTAGGTTTGCCATTATTGATTATTTTTGCTGCAATGGACTGAATGTTTGTGGCTCCCCAAAATTCATATGTTGGAATCCTACCCCACCCCCAACGGTGATGGTATTAGGAGATGGGGCCTTTGGGAGATGATTAGGTCACAAGGGTGGAAGCTTTGTGAATGGGATTAGTGCCCTTCTAACAGGAACTCCAGAGAGGTCTTTCACTGTCTTTGCCCTGTGAGGATACGGTAAGGAGTCAGCAGGCTCTCACGGCGCTGGCACCCCGATCTTGGATTTCCAGCCTCCAGAACTGTGAGTAATAAATTCCTGTTCTTTATAAGCCGCCAAGTCTTTGGGACTTTGTTACAGAAGCCCAAACAGCCCAAGACAGTTGCCAGTATTTTTGGTCTGCTTACTCTGGGTCCAGTTCTAAATAAACATTTAACATATGTTATCTAATTTAAACTTTATAAAACCCAGTGAAATCAGTGCTCTATTATTTTCATTCTACGTAGGAGCAAACTGAGCCTCCGTTAAATATGATGCTCCAGTTCACCAGCTAGTAAATGACAGAGCTGAGACTCACACCCAGGCGTGATTTGGGGTATGAGTCGATGCTCTAAGGGGTTGAGACTTCAGAGGATATTAAGAAAGGGGTGAATTTAATTTGCGCGAGGGATGAATGTGAATCTTTGAGAATTGACTGTGATTGAATAATAGTCCCTTGAAGATATCAGGTCCTGTAAATAAAGCCTTATGTGGTTAAAAAAAGGCCGTTGCAGGTCTGATTAAATTAAGGCTCTTGCAATCAGGAGATCATCTGGAATTAGCCAAATGGGCCCTAAATGCGATCCCATGTATTTTTATAAGAAGGAGGTGCAGAGGGAGATTTGCCCACAGAAAAAGAGAAGGCAATGTGATCACAAGGAAGCCCTGAATGCCGGCAGCCGGCAGCCGGAAGGGGCAAGGAGTGGATTCTCCTCCTGAGCCTCTCAAGAGAGTGTGACCCTGCCATCACCTTGACTTCCACCCAGTGATACTGATTTCAGACTTCTGGCCTCCAGAAGTGTGAGAGAAGGAATTTCTGTGTGTTTTTTTTGTTTTGTTTTGTTTTGTTTTGTTTTGTTTTGCGGTACGCGGGTCTCTCACTGTTGTGGCTTCTCCCGTTGCGGAGCACAGGCTCCGGACGCGCAGGTTCAGCGTCCATGGCTCACGGGCCTAGTCGCTCCACGGCATGTGGGATCCTCCCGGACCGGGGCACGAACCCGTGTCCCCTGCATCGGCAGGCGGACTCTCAACCACTGCGCCACCACCACTGCGCCACCAGGGAAGCCCCGGGTGAAATAGTTTTTAACATTGTCAAGAGGACCCACTTTGGGGGTCAGATTTTGCAAGAGTAGCCAAATGCTGCCGCAGTGGCTGTCAGCTTTGTCCTCTTCATGGCCTGCCTGAAAGAGATCATTAAAAACTCACTTATCTGTTGATCTGGCTCTCAGCTGCAGGACTGCCTTCTGCTACTGAGCCTCATAATGGCAGCTTTGAAGTCCAGCGCAAGTGTGAATTTATTGTTTTGTAAAGACCAGATTCCTGAACAGGTCATAAATTACCTTGTTAGACAAAGGCTTCTGGGGAAACATAATGTGTTGAAGTCCTTCAGTGGGCGATTATCCTCACACATTGCTGGCAGAGCAAGTAACTGGTACACAGGCACCAAAACCCAGCAACTGCCGACCTCCAGAGAAGCTGCAGCCAGGCCAGGCTTTGAAATCCTAGTTAGCCTTTCTCCTGGGTGAGAAAGAGGGGAAAATGCGAGAATAGCAATCTTAAAAAGCTGACTTCTCATTCCTGACCTTGTTTGGGAAAAGTCTTGTTTTGGCAACCCAGTGAACTAGAGCTAATTACCATCAAATGGACTTTGTGGCCTTATTCTCCTGGATCACAAGAAGATTCCCTTTCATTGTTGGTTCATTCTTTCCTGTGCTCACCCCTTTCCTATCTGTCTGGGTGACCTTCCCAGGGTCATAAGTGGTACAGTTAGCTCTTTGACACTAGTCACTGATAGCTCGTTATCTGATGATACTCACGGCCGACTCCCTTCTCTCCAGACCTGGGTATGAAATATCAGCCTCTGTTAGGAACCTTCTCATCCTCTCTTCTCTCCTACAGTAGAGTTTTTGCTATTTCTAGCTGGGTGACAGGCCTTGAATAGAAGCAAACTGCAAACTGAAAATAAAATCGGGTCAGAATCTGGATTGTAATCTTTCTTTTAGAGTAGTAGTTTTTTTAATGTGATTAGGAAAGTAATATGTGCTCACTGTAGTGACTTTAGATAACACAGTACACGAAAGGAAAATAAAAACCATCCCACAGCCCACCAAGCCGAAAGAGCCCCTATTTACATTTTGGCTTAAAAATGGGCTTACGCTGGACATAATTGCTTTGTAACCTGCTATTCGATGCAGCTAGATAACACAGATACTTGCTCACATCGTTGAAAATTCATTGGCAACATCTTTTCCAACGACTACAAAGTGGACATGCTCCTAAATTTGTTGGTTAGAAGAAAATGCTAGTATTTCTCAAGTACTTACTTGGTTAAGGGATGTGGACGGTAATTGCCTTCCTCTCTGTGGGTCAAGGGCATCGTTCATTTGTTCAACGAACCTTTATTGAGCATCTACTATGTAACAGTTGCTATTCAAGAGGCTAGAGATCCAGCCTGAATAGGATAGACAAAAATCTCTGCCCTTATAGAGCTCCATGGGAGTGTAAGAGGGCACACTTTTAAAAAATTGGTGAACTGCCTTCTAAAACTGAGGATATTGGTTGTGGACACCAAACTCCCATCAAATAAAGGCCACTGATGTTACATGAAATCCTCAGGAATTAATGTTAGTTACATACAATACTATGTTTTTTGTTGATACTGCATCAGCACAGTTTGGGTACAGAGTAAATACTCAATAAATATCGGTTGAATGAAAAATTTATGAGTCGGTGTGTCAAACATAATTGAAGTTGGTTTGCTTGTCAATAGTTAGGACTCCTTCCTGGAATTCGGGAGGGGAAATAAAAGCTAAATGCCATGGTAGCTCTTTGCTCAGACATTTGTCCATGTTGAAGAGGACAAATCTAATCAGATAGATGTGTCAGGAGTCCTCTCCAAGGCCGAGTTTTCTTCTTGTGGGCTGAGAGTGCTACACTCAACTTCAAGAGACATTCATATTATGGCGCTCACTGTAAATGCCCCCCGGAAAGGAAGGGGCTGGGATAGCTCTGCACTGTTCAGACATTCTCGGGTGAGGAAGGAGAATTGACTTGTTAATCTTAGCAGCAAAGGAAGCAGTTCTTTGCGGAGAATTGTGCGATTTGGGGAATGCATTAAGGTATGTGCTGTCGCAGAGCAAGACAGAGGCTTGATGTATGTGGTATTCAGAAACTTAGAAACTAGAAAAGGCAGAGATTAGATCAAGTTCTTTTCACCTATTTGATTTGTGTCTGATCCCTACATTTTGACAGATAATTAGCAGGTCACATAGAGTACCTGGAAGGCACCGAAATATTACAGTTTATGAGTACCTGCCTCCCGGTGGCAGACCGTACGTTAAGAGTCAAGAGTCACCCTGAAGTTGGATTGCCAGATCTTTGACACTTGCAAGAAATGATCATAGAAAATGTTAGAATTTGCTTTAAGGCAGAACCTAATAAACACGTGGGCATTATGGGAACTGAAGCAGTAAATCTATTATTTTTGCTAAGGACTAGCAGACTCTTTGAGAGCAGAATGGGATGGATTAGAGAGGGTGGGATAAAATATGAAAATGTCACTGAAAGTAACGGTGATGAATCGGAGCTGGATTTTGGCCTCTGGAAGGGACTATTAGAGCTGGCTAGTGGTTTGATGGTCAAGGTTTCCTTAATAGAAGAGGGAGACCCAGTGAGGGTTCCTTCCAGGTCTATTCCAAGTCAGATTTCCCCTGACTTTGGTGCATTCTTGGGCAATAATAATCAACTTCTGTGTAGAAATGGCGAGGAGAGAGGGGCTTACAGTGAGTGAGTGTCAGAACTGGAACTCAGGCTTGGGGCTTGTGCTCCACACCCTATACTCTGTACCCAGCCGTTTCGGGGCCAGACCCTGGCCTCACAGTCCCAGTTTAACCCTGGGGCTCTGCCACTTACTTGTACCGATACTTGGGTAAGTGACTCACCTCTAAGTTCGATAAGGAAAGGGAAATGTTCTCTTCTGAGTAGAAGCATCCAGATAGTGGTTAGGCAAGCAGGCTTTCTTCAGATCAAATGAGTTTTAGAAATTCTACTTCTGTGTTTAAACTTGCGGGAATGCGTATTGACTCTAGGCCTCCTTGTACCTCTCCACGTGGCTGTTTCACAGACATCTCACATGCGCCGTGTTGAAAACACTCCCTGCGAATATCGTAAATCCAGCCGTCCCCACATCCCACTGGACTGCAAGTGCCAGGAAAGACATTGTGTCGACTTTCTTCACTGCCCTCCGTGCATGGCAGAGCGCCAGGCACATTGCATTCATGAACAAAGGATTGTCTTGTCCCTCTAGCTCTAGTTTCTCTCTTTTTCCAAGACCTCCACATGCTGTCACCAGCACTGAAATCCCAATCCCACGTATAACCTGCTTAAATACCTTAAACGGCTCCCCTTGTCATTTAATGGGAGGACATATAGGGAGAGCCTCCTGAGGTGAACTCAGCCGACCTTTCTGACCTCATCTGCTGCTGCTCCCCTAAGCCCTTCTCTGGCTCCTGCTCAATAGAAAAGCCCAGTCTTTCCAGGCACAGCATGCCTTTACCCTTCTGTGCTCTCCTGTGCCCCTCCTTCAGGCTGGAGGCCAGTCCGTGAGCAAAAAGAAGATGCCTTCCACAGCGCTCCAGAAAACCCCCAAGAGTTTTTCAGTGCTGGTCAGCATCAGACTCATCTTGCCCTATATATTTTTCAGAGGAGATGGTCATGCAGGTCAGCTGTACTGTATTTCCACATAAACAGGTTGTTGGGAAGTGCGTTTATTAAGAGGGAAATACTAATTTATTTGAGGAGGCCTGTCAAGGTCACCTTTAAAGATAAATGACATTTTTACTCTTGGGGAAAAGAAAAAAAAACCCTTCATGCAACTGACCGGCGAGAATCGCTGTGCTGCAAGATCCATGCTTGGAGGAAGGTCGCATTCTGCTGCCTTTTGTCAGGTCTTACGTGGGCACAGAAACAGGTTTGGAACCAGATGGAGTTGTGTCTGTTAATGAAGGACATATGTTGAGGTGACTTGGGGATAGAACTACTATGGTTAACAGGGTGGCTGGGAGAGATTCTCCAGGAAGCTTCTGGAAGAGAGGTGGAGCAGACCAGGAAGATAAGAGGCCCAAGCTCTAACTCACATCTTAGTCTTTTGCCCTGTGGTCCACGTCAAGGCTCGAGCTCAAGTCCATGGACATTCTTCAGGAACGCCCAGGGCTGCAGAATTTCTGTTGCCCATGGCGCCAGAAAACCTACCTTCCAATTTCTGGTCAGCCCTCTCCCCCAAGAAGAAGGAAAAGACCAGAACAAAACTTCTGCTCCCCACCCCAGCCTGCTTTCCTCCTCCTCTCCTGCTCCACTAAGAACTTACTTCTAATTCGCCACACCCATTAGTTGAGCCTCAGGCAGAGCTGCATCCCTTTTCTCAGGCCAGCAGTGTGTGTTTGGTCTCGCTTTTGTACCCACTGCCTTGCCAATACAGTGAGAAATTCATTGTGTTCCTGTCTCGACGTAGGGATCCTTCTCCTAAATTCTAAGAAGAGGAATTTTGTCAGTCTATAGGAGGAAAACCTGAGCTCCCCAAAGAGGTTAGGTTATTAATCACTGGAGTCACTGGCCAAATTCTGGGGGAATTTTGGACTCCATCATCACAGAGAGCGTATTTTTCTCAGATTCCAAGTGACCTCGTCCTGTCTGTATGTTCTTACATTGGGAAGTTATTTTTGCCTTTGCTAGTTTCTCAGTATGGTTCCTCACCCTTCCTGTGACTGGCCCTTTATCTCTCTTGCTCTCCCTTGGGCCACTGGATGACAGTGAGAAAAGTCTAACAATGACTTCTCTTTTGATGATGCAAGCCCCCGTGGGTATCCAGCAGGTAAAGAGGAGGTCATGGCCGCAGCAGCCTCGCTGTCTCGGCAATATTTCCTTTTGAAGGTGTGGAAGTCCCGGCTCACCAGCCTGCCTTTGCTTGACAAATGATGGAGATAATGAAAGTGAAGGTGCCACGCGGAATGGCCAGGATAGTCTGGGCACGTCTCTCATCGCCACCTGTTTGGTGAGCTTGTGTTGATTCTCCACCTTTGAAGCGCTGGCAGGCTGTGTGAACTGGGCCCGGGCTGCGAACACCCAAATCCTGAGCATAGCAAGGCTGGAAGACAGATGAAGGGAATGCTTTCAAACAATATTGCTTTCTCTAATTAGTGCAGCCGGAGCACCCCCCGAGGAGCTCCAGGTGACCTCGGCCAAGCAAGGCTCAGGTATTTCTCAGAACCGACAGGGGCTGGAAACCTTTTCACTTTGCTCAGACTGGTCTGGGAATCTTGAAAGAATCCGTTTTCTTTCGACCCATGATGCTTCTGGGTGTGCGTGAGGGGGCGGGGGGGGAGGGGTGGAAGAGTCTCTGAGCCGTTCGTCCTCATTGTTCTTTTGGTTCTGACATATTCCATGCACCGAAAAGTCCGCCTTCCTAGGCCCTTCTGTTTAAGACTCTACTGGGACGCCCAGGCTGACCTGTGCATGACCTCTTCTGATCTTGCCCTTAAATATATACTTTTCCACCTTTACCTTTGCATCACATGGAGGAGAAATCGTAATAATGCTTACTGGGGGCCAAGGCCTTTGTCATGCCCAGGGCTTTGGGAGGCAGGAATTGTCATCACCATAATACAGAAGAGGAAGCAGAGGTTCAGAGGCTGGAAACACTCCAAGGCTTCACAGCAGGTTTCTCAGAGTCAGGATTTGCACCCAGGCCTGTCTGGCTCTAAGCCCTCACGCCATCCTGCCTCCCTTGGGAAAGCGATGATTGATACGGCGTGTTGGTACCAATCAGCCTCCTGAAATCAACTTTGCCTTAAAAGACAGAAGCAACAGGGGCCAAACAGTGCACATTTCACAGTGGCCCTTTGAAACCTCAGGACTGGCAGATTGGCAGGGGTGTACTGGATCAGAAGTCAGATGCGTCAGATCCTCATTGGACTGTACTATTCCTGACCACAGGAGCTTGAGAAAATCACCTCAACTTCCTGAGAAGATTTCCTCCTCTGGGAATGGAGCAAATAATACCTGCCCTTTCCACTTTATCAACTGGTTTCGAAGGAGCTTTGTGGACTGAAAAGTACTTTAGGAACATAGGGCCTTCTGGAGGAGACATTTTCAAGAAAGAGCTGTGATTACAGGAGTACTTTAGGCAGCTTTTATTTTCTCATGATAGGTCAGCGATGTGCTTTTAGAGATGACAAAACCTTCAGAGTCTCCCCTTCAAAGACACAGTCCAGTAAGATCCTAGGCTTCTTTATGCCTGAGTTATAAGAAATAAATGAACACCAGTCCTCTGTACTTGTTAGGAAATATAACTTCTTCAAAAGTCTTCTCATGCTGGGTCTCCTGGCTCAAATGCTTCCCAGTCTGGTTAGATAAAAAAATTTAGTATGACCTTCTTTTGTGTTGTTTATTGGCCAATATGTTTCATGCCTCATTTGCCCTCAAATTCACATTTTTATTCATCAGAGTATTTGCTATGCTTGTGTGTGTGTGTGTGTGTGTGTGTGTGTGTGTGTGTGTGTATGCTTCCTACCCAGTTGTGGAAAACCTTTGCACTTTAAACAGGAGCCAGGTGATAGGATATTTATTTTATATTTTGCCAAGCTACATGATTTCTACAGATGGTTTTAAGACTAAAAGAGCAAAGGAAAAACAATTAAGAATTTTGCTTCAAATGAGCAGCCTCTGACATGCCTACGATGGCAAGGGTCAGTTTTGACTCCGTGCAGGCCTTTTAATTGCATGCAGCCTGAATCGGGGGTGGCCATCGGTGACCTGGAGCCTCAGACCCCTCATCCGGCGCTCTGATGGGTGCCGTCCGCCGGTGCCCATCCTTCACGTGAGTCTGTAATTCTGTCCTGCCCTCCCAGCAGGCAAGGGGGCTGGAGCCAGGCTGGTTTCCTTGTAATTAAAGAACAGCAAGAGCACATCATTATGAAATTTCTAGGGAGGACTCCCCCTTTCGCAAGTGGAGAGTTCTTCTTCTCCCCCTCCTCTCACCAATTCTCGTACCTTCAGTCACATCTCATGAAGTTTGGGAATTTTATCATTTTTATTGGGAATCTTTTTCATAGACTTTATTCTTAAACTGCCATAAATATTTTAAAAATTTAACCTCAGGAATAGATCATTCAGTTAATCACACTTCTCTTGTTTGATTTATGCCTTTATTCCCCACTCTGATTCCCCTGCATGCTTTCATAGGTAACCATGTCGGTGTGTTTATACCGTGTGTGTGTGTGTGTGTGTGTGTGTGTGTGTGTGTGTGTGAGTGTGTGAGTGTGAGAGAGAGACAGAGAGACAGAGAGACAGAGAGATCATGTTCTTGTAAATGGCCATGAACTTTTGTCATCGATTTTCCTCTCTAGTGACTCTCTTGGGAGCTTTCAGTTCACCTTGGACGTGTTTTTGTTCTGTGGCAAGTGAGTCACATGTGTATACACACACGTTTTCCATTTTCACCTGGAAATGTGGCCAGAGGTTTTAGAAATTGTGTCTCAGTGAGTCTTTGATGCATATCTCCTGAGAACTCACCCACCGGAAGCACTTTGAAAGGCCCTTCCTATAACTACCCCTTCATTGAGGAAGACAGGACTGATGCCAAGGTGTGATGGAACGGAGATGTGAAGGTAGATGAGACATCTGGGTCTGACACGAGGTCAGTCACTAAGCATGAGCCTTGAGCAATTTATATAAACCACTCAATGCCTCAGATTTTTAACCTGTAGAATGGGCTTCGTACATGCATTATAGGGTTGAGTTGCAGTTAATTGAAATAATGTATTGACAAGTACAAAGCTCAATGCCTGGCATATACAAGGTGTCCAGTAGGTGTTTGGTTGAATCAGAACATCTTTCTTTGGAGTGATTGGAAGTTCCCTGCTGAATTCAGGTACTAAAGAAGAGCCGCGTAGCTGGGAGGACACTAAAACTCTGTAAGTATGAATTACTGCAAGAGGTTCATTTGATTTGCCTCAGAAGAAAGGCAGAAGCGCAGGGGACAGCCATGGGCCTTTCCAGAGCTAGTTAACAGAGGTGGGTTATGCAGAAGAAAGCAGAAGCAATGTTAAGATATCTATATTTACCTATTTATTTAGGTATACTGCTTCTCTTTTGCTGAACTGTGGACACAGTGACCATCTCCGAAATGGGAGTTGGGAGCTTCAATTCCAAGGCCCAACCATGGGTCTCGGTTTCCTCACTAGTCATTAAGAGTGGGGCGAGGGGGGGGGGCTCTGCATTTCTCAGTGGCGCAGTGCAGTTCTTCACCGCATGCGACAGACCCAGGACTGCAGGACTGCGGCACCCCCAGTTAATGCTCCACTAGCCTCTCTCCCCTTCTGCCTGCTCCTTGGTGGAAGGGCCCAGATCTTTGACGTGGCTTCTGGTGCTGGCTTTCAGTGAGTCTGTGGTACTCCCCCAGAGTAAGAAAGCATTTTCATATTGGTAGGAATAAATGGTCATTTCATTTATTTACTTCCAAAATCCTTTCCTGCGAGAGGGAAGGTTGAGGAAAGAAGATATGGACTGGTAGAACAGTGACCAGAGCTGACCACGTTCTCCCTGAGCCCAGCTTCATCCTCTGCATTTGAGGGGAGACCACCTTCTGCACACCATTCCTGGGGGACTGAACTGTGGTGACCTTCACGAAGGCAAAAACACAGTGCCTGGCTTTTGCTATGTGTTCAATATATATATGTATTTAAAGGATGATTGTTTGAGCCCCACATCACGACCTTTTTGGAGAATAGCCAGCACATATATCTACGTGCGTCCTAGAGGATGTTGGCAAAATGCTCTCAGTCTCACTCCCTGCCTTTGACTGTGGCCTTGCACGCCTCCGTGCTGAAGGTCCTCCAGGCTTGATGACAGCCCCACACTTCTAGGCTGGCCGAGAAGCTGCTTGTGTGTACTCGGAAATAAGAAAAGGGAATGGAATGAGGTTGGGGGAGCTATTTAGAGCGTTGGTTTACCAGCTCCCAGAAACCTTTCTGTACATCTTTGCTAGATCAAATGCAAAATAAAGTTGTTCGATGGAACAGGAAAAGGTCCTCGTTCCTTTTGTGCTGATGTCCGTGATATTTACTTTCAGATTCAGATAAACGCAAGGCCATCTCCTCAGCTGCTAATTGGGGTAGTGCTGGAGGGACGGCAAGCAGCAGCCTTTGACATTTACAGAACTAGACCAGATGCTTTTAGCACGTTAAGAGCAGACTTTGGATTTATTTTTATGTACGTACATGTCCCTTTTCCCCTCTAATTTTGTCCTTTGTATTGATACAGCTGCACTGTGCTCCGAACACGATCGCTCTGATTAGCAATGTTTATTTAAAATTAGGAAATATCTGTTTTGTTGTGAATTAATTTCCCCTCTATTTTCGGACGCAGTAAAGTCACATATCCTAATGATAAAGAAGGCCCAGGAAGGGGATTCAACCCAGTAGCTCTTATTCATTTGAGTAAGACTGTGCTTTCTGTTACTACCTCGAAAGGGAACGTTCCCACTGGCCAGGGTTTGTATCTCCAGGTACAACTTTCACCTAGGACAAGGACAGCCGTCACGAAAACTTCAAAATCCTCAGAAACCCATCGTGGGAGGGGTGGATCCTCTTCTTCTAGTTCATCCATTCTGATAAATAATGTTAAGGAAGGTCTTTTCCCAATGGTCGGAACATCTTGGCTTCCTGCTGCCTTCCTTCAGGTCAGATAACACGTGAGCATCACACCTTAGGTCTTAGCATTCTCCAAGGGTGACAGGTTGCGATGAAATAGTCACTAGGTGGCTTTTGGGTGGCATTCTGATTGCTTCCGGCTCAACACTTTGGAAAATTGAAAACTAAAAAGTGTCTTTTCGGGATGAACGTTTCCATCCTTGCCGAATGATCATGTTTCTGTGTCTGGCTTCCAGTCACAGCAGGCCTTGATGGGAAAGGCTCAGGGGTGCCTGGGGCAGGAGTAGGACCTGCCTCCTCACTGTGGTGGGGCCTTCCCAGGGGCCCCCTGTGGACTCTGAGACCTGGGCGCAGAGCTCCCTTCTAGTTTCTCTCCTCTGGGAGAATGATTAGGTATGTCATTTAATCAATTTGGGCTGCTAGCCTGGGGTTGTGAAGAAGCAGGTGTTGATCATGGGAATAATTACTCAGGGCTGCATACCCCAAATGATTTACAACCTGAGATCTAAAGCAGAAAATGCATTCTCGCATGTCAGATCTCCTCTTTCCTTCCCCTTGCCCCAAATGTGCTGCCTGTGATGAAAGCACCCCCAGCACCTCACCTGCCATGAGGTGTTCTCTGGCTGCGGCGGCCGTGAGAACTCTCTAGAGATGTACGTGCATAGCGGGCTCCGAATACTAATCCACACAAAGGGCCATCCCCACCCTTCCCCAGCTCGCATTTTATAATGCTCGGTCTGAAATGACCTTTAAAAAGCCAGATAATATTTTATTTACCTTTTTTCTCCCATTTACTGTTAAATGTTAATGAAGGTAAGAGATTCAGATTCCTGCTAATAAAACACTTTAATTGACTCAAGTGTAACCGTAACTGTAAATTGGCTATTTTGTACAGACGACCTTAGAGCTTCCCTGCCCCCGACTCTGCCGCCTGTGCAGTTTTGGAAGTTGGCAGCAAACGTGTTCTTTGTTCTTCAGCGGACTGCATGTGCAGCCCGAGGCCCTCTCCTCTAAGACAGGCAACCAGGAGTGACTTTGGGTCTCTCCTCGCCACAGAATTAAGTGCCCTTCGCCCCTCCCACGGCCTCTTTATTGAAATCCTTCAGCTTCGGGGTCTGTTTTAAGCACTGTCTCCTCCAGGAAGCCCTACAGGATCCCTACTTCCCTCTCATCTGCCTCCAATTGGTCACAGCATTTTGGGACTTTCCTTGTGAACCTTTTTACTTTGTCTTTTTTTTGTTGTTTTTTTTTTGTTTTTTGTTTTTGTTTTTTGCGGTACGCGGGTCTTTCTCACTGTTGTGGCCCCTCTCGTTGCGGAGCACAGGCTCCGGACGCGCAGGCTCAGCAGCCATGGCTCACGGGCCCAGCCGCTCCGCGGCACGTGGGATCCTCCCCGACCGGGGCACAAACCCGTGTCCCCTGCATCGGCAGGCGGACTCTCAACCACTGCACCACCAGGGAAGCCCTCCGCAGTGTTTTGACACGCATCACGGGCACTTTTCCTAAATAGGGCCTGGAACTGCCTTCCGGTTTCTGGGGGTCTCTTTCCAATCACTTTAAGTCAATGCGTCTCAACTAGGTTCCCATGAAATGTGTCAATTTTAGAGCTAAATAAAGACGTTCTGCAGCTGAGATAGAATAATATCCTTTGAATATTACTCAGCCATAAAAAAGAATGAAATAATGCATTTGCAGCAACATGGATGGACCTAGAGATTATCATACTAAGTGAAGGAAGTCAGAGAAAGACAAATATTGTATGATATCACTTATATGTGGAATCTAAAAAAGTGATATAAATGAACTTATTTACAAAACAGAAACAGATTCACAGACATAGAAAATAAACATGATTACCAAAGGGGAAAGGTTGGGGATAAGGGATAAATTAGGAGTTTGGGACTAGCAGATACAAACTACTATATATAAAGTAAATAAACAACAAGGTCCTGCTGTGTAGCACAGGGAACTATATTTAATATCTTGTAATAAACTACAATGGAAAAGAATCTGAAAAATTATATATATAATTTTGTGTGTGTGTGTGTATCTGAATCACGTTGTTGTACACCGAAAACTAACACAACATTGTAAATCAAGTATACTTCAATTAAAAAAAAAGATAGGGCTTCCCTGGTGGCGCAGCGGTTGAGAGTCCGCCTGCCGATGCAGGGGATGCGGGTTCGTGCCCCGGTCCGGGAGGATCCCACGTGCCGTGGAGCGGTTGGGCCCATGAGCCATGGCCGCTGAGCCTGCGCGTCTGGAGCCTGTGCTCCGCAACGGGAGAGGCCACAGCAGTGAGAGGCCCGCGTACCACAAAAATTAAAAAATAAAAAAAATAAAAAGAAAATAAAATTCCCAGTACTGCCAAAAAAAAAAAAAAGAAAAGAAAGAAAGGAAAATAATATCCTTTGTTTTTCCATTCAGTGGATGGTGTTTTCTCTATTTTAGGGTTTCCTCCCATAAATGTTGTTTATTCTGTCAGCACCTACCTCCACTTAATCATCTGTGACTGTGTCCCTCAGCCCCTGGCTCACCATGGGGAAGTTAACAACCCCTGGAGTCATCCCGGGAACATTAGCCACCACACTGCTCGGGGTCCACTCCTGACCAATTAAAACAAATTCTGGGGCTGGCGCCTGGCCATCTGTAGAGTTTAAAAAGTTCCCCAGGTGATTCTAATATACAGCCAGGGCTGAGACCCAGAGATCAGCAACAATCCTGTGTAAGAGAAAGTAGATCAAAGAGTAAATGTATATTAAGTGTATCAGTGGGAGATCTTGGAAACAGACAATCTAGCTTAGTTTCATAGTTTAATAAATTAATATGGCTCTACATTTACATAGAAAACATCAAATGGTCCTATTTGGGGTTTGTTTCATGGCTGTTTTCCTTTGGGCTGTGTTGTTTCATGGCATGCTCCAGTGTTCTACCTGCTGAAATTGCTGGACTTAAGCAAATATGTTAGCTGGTCAGCACTTAAGCCGGCAAAACTTTTGAAATCACAGGCTCCTGTTAGTTTGGCTTCGTCACTTTTGTCCTGTTCCTGTCGCTGCCGAGGTCTTTGCTTTTATATCCTCTTTATCAGTGTAGCCTATTGGCCACAAGAGGGATGAGCAGAAAGAACAGCTTAGCACAAACACTTCCCCACTGCTGGGAAAAGTAGAAAACACATCTTCCCTCCAAGTTGGGAAGGGTGGCATCATCTTTAAACAGAATAAACAAACTGCAGTCACTAGGATTTTTGTCAAGTGATGGCACAGAAGATTTTTTTACCTACAAAGAAAATTGGAAGTCCAGGATATGCCCGGAGTTAGAGCATTATCCAAATTATAAGGTTCCTGCTAAGTTAGCCTGCAGGGCTCAGCAGTTGTTCTGGGGCCGGACACAACTGAGTGCGGTCACCGATTCCCGTGTGATGCTTTGGGTCAGTTTGGAAGAGATAGGAAACACCACTGGCTTATTGAAATGAATGTACAAGTTAGGGTCTAACTCATTTTATGAGGAATTTAAGGAAAACTTGATAGCCCATTCATACTTTTTCATATTTGTAGAGAAACTGTGATAGTTCTGGATGAACAGCTTCAAGTAATGAATACTCAAGCATTTTGTGCCTTCCAATGATTAAGGATTTATTTGTGGCCCCGGATAAATACTCCTCGTCCTTAGAAGTGAAATTCCTTCTGCGGAGCACTCGGCATTCACTTGTTCTTGCGCCAACAAGGAGATAGAGCCTCAATCAGGCAGCTGATCATTAATCCAAACATATCTGTGGCCTCCACTTAGCCCTGGTGTTATAATGCCCATTCACTTTGCTAAACCAGGACTCAAAATCCTAGCTTTCCATCTCTTAGAAGCATGGAAAAGTTTGCATGGGTTTTATCGCAGAATCCTGGCAGGAAGAGAGACCTAGAATAGGAGGATGGTGGCAGGTGGTCTGACGCAGTTGTTGTAACTTGTTTGCCTGTTTCTACGTGCTGCTTCTTCAATACCTCACAATGCTTTAATGCCTGTGTGAGGGAAAACCACCCTCCGTGAGGAGAGGAAGCACGGCCTGGGAATGCTATTGTATGGTTTTATCTGCCCTCAATCTCCCCCTTACTACCTGTAGCTTCAACATGACAGCAACAACCCTATAAAATTAGCTTCGTGGGATGAGACAGGAAGAAAAATGTCAAGAAGCCAGCCTCTCCCCCTTCCTCTTTTCCATCTGGGTTAATACACTCTCGCTTTAGGAGGTTGTAGCCCACGAGACAAAATGCTCTGGGGCTCTTATTGGTTTAATAAATAGACCAAACTCTTGAGGACAAAAGAGGACAAACCTGCCCACTGAAAATTATGTGACTTGGGCTCTTAAAAAGCTTGTTTTGGGCTAGGCGAGTAGAGCGTCCTGAATTGAATAGGTTGACTGTGCTCGCTCCCCCCAGCCCTCTTGTCTACACAGCTCACAGGGCCTGTGAGACCAAGTGTTTACTGTCAGCAGCATCCCAGGCACACAGGATCGACCAGTGTCTCCTTAGGAAGAGGTTTACAGGTTTGGTGGCTTTGAGGAGCCATGTATTTGAGGGTAAGAGTTCCTGGACTTAAGGGACATGAGGTTTTTTTCAAAGGGGTTTCGCCTTCAAATATGGAAAACAGGCCCTTTGTGGCGAGCGTGCTTTTCCTGGTACAAAGACTGAATTTGTAAACATCTGTTTATGAAAAACTTGCATTTCTCGACATCATGGCATGATCTTCTAAACCAATACATAAATGGATCTTTAGTGCACATGGAAATCTTTTGCATTTGAATATAAAAATCCATTGAGGGAGGGAGAAGGGAGAGAAAGGAATGGGTAAATAAATACAAAAACTCTTAAGAGCTTCTGGGCTGGTTTCAAGAATGCCCCACAAAACAGGTTTTCATGGTTGTATGGGGTGATGTGATCCTATTCAAGTTCCTTTCCTTTCTTTAGAATTTCTGAAGAAGCTGTTGCAAATGGCTTGGGGGGCTGTTCCTAAAATACATTTTAGAGATGAAAAAATGAGAGAAGGCATAGACAATCTGAGACAAATGATCAGCTCTGATACTGACGCTGAGCTTGTAAGATGACCGCTGTGCCCGGCAAGAAATGAATATTCAAGATGCCCCTGCTGGGTGCCTTTTCCTATTTGAACCAACTACTGTTTGGGCCATGATTCACTTGTTACCAAATTAAACACTCTTTGCACAGAGCAGAGCAACTTTACGAAGTCGGATTTTGAAGTGCAAACATCTTTTCTGCTCTGGCCACAGAACCTGTCACAATCTTCATCGGGAACTGAATTAAGTTTAAAATATCATCAGAGGGTGTTGATCTCTCTTGGGCCTGGAGCTGTCCTCTGTACATCCGGCATTTTTCTGTTGACACTGCGTATCACTTAGCAACGGGCCTGAAAGACCCTATATGCATTGATTGCACACCATTGTCTTTAAGGGGTAGAAGTGTTAACTGAATAAGCCCCCCGGGTGACTAACCGGTCATTCCTCTCGTCTTGATAATCTGTGTACATCAAAAATATTGTTTATTCCGTTCTCTGATCTTCTGATTTTTACATCTCTGGCTGAAGGAATACAGTTAATTCCATATATGAGGGAGAACCCAAATCTACTTTCCTGATGTGGAGTGACTGATAAAAGCAGTTTTGTCCCTCCTTCTCCTGATAAAGCATTAAATGTATCTGACAGCTAACTGCAGGTGATAATGCCAACTTGCCTCTATGGTTCTCAGAGGATGCAGAGGTGACAAGCCTGCAATTGCCCCATAAAGAGAAAATATTCCTCTCGGTCTGTGAATAGTTTTGAAATGAACGGCAGGATATGTTTATATGGCTGTGAAGGTGTTAAGGCTTTCAGTAGATGGCGGGCCCTGACATCATCTGAATGAAAAGGAAATATGGCCTAACCAAGGGGTGTCTTCAGAATGAATGAAATTTCAAAGTGGGAATTCTTGCTTGAGAGGCAAGAGTAGGACACATTTCTGCATCAGTAGCCATGGCTGAAGCTACAGACTGGACTGGTGGGTCAAACAGGCATTTTACCTCAGACCTCCCCCTTGTCCACTGATCTTTTTCAGAGACCTTCCACCGAGGCCGCTTTTTCACAGCCCTCTTGGACAACGGAGGGCATTTCAGCCAAGTGCTTTTACACCGTCATCAAACTATGTAGCAGTGACATCGTGGAAATGTTGCAGCTACCTGCTTTGCAATGTCTGATTTTGAGAAATGTTTTGCACCTTTGTGAGTTGATATTATACTACATCCAGCTATAAAAGGAGAGCGGTCCATCAGTATGTCTTGAGAAATATGCCAACAAGGCAAGTGATTTCAAAAATCAAGCTACTGATTATATTGCTTTGGCATTACTTTCTGTCTGATATAAGGAGACTATAAAATAAAATAATAGTGTCAAAAGATTCTTTGGTAAATTTTAGAGTTTTTTGCCCACCCACAGCCGTTTTCATCAAATAGGAAATCTGTTTAAAAGAATCAAATGCGGGGCTTCCCTGGTGGCACAGTGGTTGAGAGTCTGCCTGCCGATGCAGGCGACACGGGTTCGTGCCCCGGGCCGGGAGGATCCCGCATGCCGTGGAGTGGCTGGGCCCGTGAGCCATGGCCGCTGAGCCTGCGCGTCCGGAGCCTGTGCTCCGCAACGGGAGTGGTCACAACAGTGAGAGGCCCGCGTACCGCAAAAAAAAAAAAAAAAAAAAAAAAGAATCAAATTCTATTAATGTTTCTCCTTCCATAAAGGCCTCAGACCTTTACTCTCTGCCTCGGAAGAAAGAAAAATGCAATCCCAGACTTTTGGACATAGATACATATGAGTGGTGCCGTGAGACTGTAGCAGGAAATGATGGGGACTGTCGTGGGCATTCAGGTTAACCATGAGGAGATGTGAGAATGCCTTCATTATTAGAAATAAAAATGTTTTAAATGAATATACATGGTTTTAAGGGACACCCATCTCCTCCTGCACCCCTGTCCCCCTAAAACCTCTCAGTATTCTGTCTGCATGTTAATCCTGTGGCCAGTCACCTTGGCCTGGTTCAACTGCTAAGTGAATGCTGCTTCTATAAACGTTTCACTGTTACAAGCTGGATTTTTCACAGCATTAACTTTAACTACATGGGTGTTTGTAATGGAATAAAACTTCGAATTGATGTTTTGCCATATTGCTAGTTAAAGAAGTGGGCCTCAAAGGGAGATAGATGTGTGCCTCATTTCATGGGAAAATTGTTACCTCGGAGGCCAAGTTGAGGTTGTAGGCTACAGCTTCACAGAGAAAGTCCTGAAGAAAAAATAGGCACAAAGCCACTACTTTTTATATGAAATTCCTCAGCAAATTTCCAACTGCATATTAATTTAAAGCTGATGTTAAATATGCACAAGCTTAAATCAATTGAGTAGAAAATAACAGGTTTCAGCTCAAACATCTGCGCAGATCTCACTCTAGTAAAATTACTTTATGTGAAACCGCAGGAGGAAGTTGGAAGAATTTGCTCACTGTCCCTTTCAAGGCATTGCCACTTCCCTTACATTGAAATTCATTTAAGGACAAAGTTCCTAACTTCTGCCCAGGAACCAAAGGCTTCCTTTCTAAGAGGCGGATTATTAATTGTGGTTTAGATTACCCCACAAAGGGCACAGCCACTTTGAACTCCGTTGAGTGGGTGGTGGTGATTTGTAAAAATCATCATTGCGTTACCCAACTCCTGAGTTTCCACAAGAGGGTTAGGAGCAAAAATCACTTGAACGGCCATGAGTCCTTTCCTGAAGGACCCCTGCCCCCACAGAAAACATCTTGCTTTTTCTTAAAATGTTATCCCACCTAGGTCTAACAAGGTGGATATTAAAATAATAATAGCGGGAAGTCTGGAAGACGGGGCCCCTCTTTATAGTTAAATGTTATCTGCTTAGACTAATATTGCAGTTGCCACCCACTGACATAATTTGTTTCACAGTCACAGCTCGGCAGCATGAATCCCATGTTGACATTCTAATTTCATGCACACATGGGCGTGTGGCTGAGCGAGCCTGCAGCCTCCAGACCAGACTCTCTCTGTACCTGTGTAAATCAGGCGGACGAGGCGTGCTCTCAACAGCCTGCTGCTGAAGTTGCCCTCTTCTGTTGGGAGAACTTCTGAGCTTCCTTCTTCTGTGGGTGTGGGTGTGTGTGCTCGCGTGTGTGTTTGCCCCCTACCTTGCGGAGTGTCATGCAAATACTCTTTTACTCCTGTAGGCAATGTGACCGTCTTTGTCTTTTTCTCCTTTGTATTGCAGTCTTCAAAACTTGCCTTTCGTTCACAATTAGCAAATGTCTCTTTGAGAAAATACCAAGGAGAATAAGTAGTATTCAGCAGAGGCACCCTGATGACTGGCAAGAAGCGAGGCAGGTTTCCTTCTGGATATGTACCCCCCAAATTCATATGCTGAAGCCCTAACGCCCAGTGTGACTGTATTGAAGATACAGTCCTTTAAAGAGATAATTAAGTTTAAATGAGGTCATAAGGGTGGGGCCCTAATCCGATAGGACTAGTGTCCTTAAAGGGAGAGGGAGAGATGGACACACACAGAGAAAAGTCCATCACGAACACAGAGAAAAGGGGGCGCGCTGCAATTTAAGGAGAGAGGCCTCAGGAGAAACCAAACCTGCTGACCCCTTGATTTTATACTTCCAGCCCCCGGAAGTGTGAGGAAATGTCTGTTTAAGCCTCCCAGCCTGTGACAGTTTGTTACAGCAGCCCTAGCAAACTAATACTCCCTCCTGGTCAAGGGCCAAATTTCCTGTGAGTGCTCTTCCATTGACCAGGTGGCCCCTAGAACCACCCAGCCCATGGTTCTCCCACTAGACTTTGTCAGTGTGAAGAGAATTTTAGGGCCACAGCCATCAGGAACTTGAATGAAACCAGCAGAGCGTTGCAGGGCAGCCCCTGTTTGACCTTCCACTGGGGAAGAATTAACGGCCAGCCCTTTGTGTTAGAAGAGGACGCTCTGTGACCGCATTCAGCCGGACATGGGGGAGTGTTGTTTCCCAGTTCCAGTGACAGGTTGTCCTCAGCCGGTCCTATGCATGCACTTGGTTCTTCTAGGTCATGAGATAGCAGGGAGTGGGCAGGGGGTCAGGAGTAAGGGTGTCACTGTCGCCTGAGGCATGGAGTAGAGCAATTGATTTGTACAAGAACGCACCCACCTCTAAGTCTGTGGCTCAGTTGTCTTTTTCCAGCTTTGATGTCACTGCCTCTCTCAGCATCAGTTTTTCCTACTTATCGGATATTTCCAAAAAGTCCAAGCCCATGCTCAGTGGGAAATTCTTCCCAGAAATTATTTGTCACTTAATCATTTGGTCGTCAAAGACTTTTATCATCGTACTTGTTAGCCTTGAGTTTTGTATAGATGCTCAGAAATAGTCTGAAGACTTTTGTCCCCCTTAAAGAGTTGATACTCTGGAATCTGTTCCATATAGAAATGTTGAAAACTATAATATTTTTCACCCAAGAGTGATTCATGTAATCTGGAGAAGGTGGTTTGGGGCCCAGCTTGAGTGCTGTCTTTGGGATTTGTCATTTACCTTTCTTGGGCTCTAGTGTCTTCACTTGCAGAAAAAGGGTTAGTTTCTCTGATTGCTTCCAGTTTAATGATCTGATGATTCTTTTATTTAAAAAATATATATATATATCATAAAAGTCCCCAAGAGATTCAAATTCAGCTCAACTCATCAAAAATATACTGATGCTTGCTATGTGCCAGACATGATGCAAAGTGCTGAGTCCACAGAGATGCAGTAGCTGTAATCCTCAAGCCTTAAATAAACAGCGAAAATTGAGATCAGACTTCAGAGGAGGGAGAAAGTCTGTGACAACAGGATTATTGTGTAGTGGCTTGTATAGCTGTTTAAGGGTAAGTGTTATTTACTAAACTGAACTCGGCTTATAGAAGAACATGGAACAGTTGTTACCCTGGTCCATGGGAATAAAACTTAATGGCTTCTACTTAACTGTGTGACCTTGGAGGGACATATAACCTTCATGGCTCAAGGTCATCTTCTCTTTTAAGTACAGGGATTGGATTATGCTATCTAAGGTTTCTTCCAGTACTAACATTCTATAATTATGGGAATGTGAACTAGCTAAACAAATAATAGTCCCAGGAACCCCCAAAGGTAGAAGAAATTGACTGATTTTCTTGGAAAGTGTTTTCTCTCATGTTTCGAAGATAACAGGCTATGATACTGTCTTCATGTTACCAAGACATGTGTAAATCAATAAAAAATATCCAAGAGACTAACCTATATGAGTGGTAATAGCTAAAGTTCTCTGAAGAAATTTGTCATTGATGGATTCTCCCTTGGCCACCATCCCAAACTTTGTATTCCTTTGTCTCTTAGTTACTGGAAGCTGTATTCAAAGTTTCCTGTTGGTGTGGTGCTGCCATAGTCATCCCCTTAAGTATGCCTGCGTGCTCCCTCAAGAATATGCAAGAGTTGATCAGGTTGAACCCAGGCATCTCAGGCTGTGATTCAAGGCAACAAGCCTGTGTTCTCCCTTTCTGATTTAGAACTGTTACCCCCCTCCCCCAAAGAATCTGACCTCCTCAGGCCAGGGCCTCCCCATCTCCCTCGCACACCATCACTCAGATCTTTCTCCAGCTTTAGTTCCCTCTCTCTCCTCCCTACACTTCAGGAGGTCTGGGTTCAAGACTCCACCTCCTCCTTGAACACTTGTCCCATACCTAACACCACAGAAGTGTCTTCCTCTCTTTTCCTCAACCCAACATTCTTTTATGTAGTTTGGCTGACTCACAGGTACTCAAATGTACATGGAGCATTTCCTTCAAATGCTTCCCTGACTCTGAATCATCTGGATTTTCCGTCACCTAGAATGGAAAGTCTCCTGACCTAAACACGGTGCCTTCCGCATGTTTTGTGCTTCCCATGATGTGTGGCTAAGTGCACGATGACGCTCAATAAATGTTTAGAAATTTCAGTTGAGAAAATCTGAAGATATATATTCTTTGAATTTAGGTACAGTCTAGCTGAATTTCAACAGCGTTTTCTCATTACTGTAGCTGTGGAAGAGGCGTGGTGACCAGCAAGAACCTGAGATTTAGAGTTAGAGCCATATCCGAAACCCAGCTCTGCTAATTTACTCTGTCAGTCATGAAATGTTTTTTGGGCAACTGCTATGTGGGAGACTTGGGGCTGGATGATAGGTAAATAGATAAATCAGATATGGTCCTTGTAGTTAAGAAGTTCAAGGTCTAGGACCTGTATTAATTTCTCTAAGCTTCAGTTTCTTCAACTGAAAATGAGAATGGTTAACTATTTCTTCGAATTGTAGCTACGTCAGTGTTTCCTCTTTTTTTCTTTTCCTAATTTCTTAGGGGCCTTAAATTAAAACATCGATTCCTTAATGGTTCTATTTTTTTCTTCTTTAAATGACTCTATTGTCATTTGATAACAGTGGCTCTCCATTTTGTTCTAACACTAGCCCTGAATTTGAACCCATAGACATTATTTTTAAACTTTAGATCATAAACGACCACAAAAAGTGAATCTAGGCATTGATCCTGAGATTGATGTTAATAATCTCACTTGCCAGTGATTGGATTCTTTCTGCATTATCTTTTATCTTTTTACGTGCCTGCTCTGGAGGCCCAGGCTTAAGGAGATAAACTTTAAAGTTCAGGGACATAAAAAGTATGCCTCAGATATGAATGATTCCTCCTTGACATAGCATGGTTGAAGGTCAGACTCAGATTGGTAAGCTGTAGGGATGCAGGTACCTTCCAGAAGAAGCTGAGAGGAGGACAGGCCGTAACCTAGAGCTCAGGTGTAGCCCAGTGTAGATCAAGGTGGTGTGATCAGTGAAGCCATCATTAGCAGTCAGAAAAACCCATCTTGCCTCTGAATTCTTTGACCCTGACATACATTTCTCCCTTGGGAGAGAGGGGTTGGGATTACATTAGAAAAGAACATGGTCTAGCTGCCACCCAAGTCCTGGTTCCCATTTATCCCAGAGATGCTCTGATACAGAGCCTTCTCCCTTGTCACCACGTGGCCTGACCAAGTTCCTCTAAGATGCTGGTTTTGTGACGAGAAGTTCCACTTGCCTAATGAACCAACCGTATTGTTGAATTTTACCCTAACGTTCGCAGAGGGTGATCTTTGAACTTTGATCCATGATACGTGCAGTAAGAAGTCAATCTTAGACAAAGTGAGAGAAAGGCCTGACTTAGTGATGACTCTGAATTGTAACATATTTAATATATGATCTAGTGATTTGGTTTCCCCATGTGTAAGATGCAGAGGTTGGAAGGATTCTTCTTCAGTGATCCTGAGAATATAACATAAATGAATGAACATTGCTCCAAACTGCCCCCCTCCAAAAGGGAAGAAATTAATGAATGTCTAAAAGGTTGTTTTGTTCATATTTGTGGGACATTACGTATATTATTAGTTATAATGCCACCAAGACATTTGAAGAAATACAAAAACCGAGGTCCTGACTAATTACGAGTTACTATGATTCTCTGTCAGGTACCGTACCCTTTGGGCTACCAGTCTCTCTCTTTCAAAGGGAGATCCAAAGGCCACCTCTTCTGGCATATAGTTGAAGCTCAATATAAATACGTTAAATTACAAGTGAAGATTAAATATAGTAATGTAGAATTATTTTGTGCTCCGTGAATACTATCTTTTTTTTTTTCATTGTCAGCAAGCTTCTGCTCTTCCTTTTCACACAGCTCAGTCATCACTTCCTCAGGGAAGCCTTCCTTGATTGCCCTCCCTATGACAAATTTCCAATTACATATTCCGATGGCACCGTATATCTACTACTTGTAGAATGTGATAGCATTGAACTTTTCCTGTTTGGCTTGTGAGATAACTTGATTATTGTCCCTCACCCAGCTAAGCTCTCGGCTCATCAGATAAAGCCCTCATCTTATTTGCCTTGCTCTTATATCCCTAGTGGACAGCACAGTGCCTGCCACTCTGTGGACACACAGCACATACTCTGTTTAATGAAGGAAGAAGGGAAAAGAAAAAAGAGAGGAATAGAAATATACATTTTCAATCACTTGAACTACAATGGCAAAATATTGCCAAAGTAGAGTTCACATGCATGGGTGGATCAGTGATAATAATTTGTCACTATCACAGAGCTTCTGTATACATAAGTGAAATCTGAGAGGGGAGACAAAGTTACCTGTTATTATTGAGGTTAAAATTTCTAGCCCTGGATTCTTCCAATATTATTTCAGGTTTTTACCAGTCTCATCGTTCTTACGAGTAAAATCAATTTCCAAACAGAGATGATCTAAAAGAAGCACACACAGAAAGTTTCCCCCCAGCATCTGGGATAATGATGTTAAACAGGTGGGAACCGATTTGGGCTTCATGTTTCCTGGCAGCTCAGGTAAAAGGGGAAACACGTACTTTCACAGAGTTTTCTTTTTCTGACCAAAGAAATCATTCAGATCCATCAGCAGACATATATTTTCCTGGCACCAAACTCACGCAGAAATTTCTGAAAGGGTGGCTCACAGTATCTTCTATCTAAAAAGGTCCATCTAGCTGGCGTTACGATATCATTACATTTCAAGCAAAACTCTTCCACATTTCGAATTTTGTTTACAGGTGGTTACTTCACTAGGGAATACCAAAGCAATGTCATTCCAAGAGGATAGAAATCTTTTGTTTTGGTTTAATGCCTTGAGTTTCCTTAACATGTCCCGAGCTCTCAAAGCCCTCGTAACTGCTTCCAGTCTTCTGTGCAGTGAAAACCCAAGGCTCAGAGTGAGAGTTCCTCCCTCCAGGCCTTCCTTCCACTGCACTGTGAATTCTTGTCTGCTCTTGACGTTTGTGTATTTCCTTTGACAAGAGCATACATTATCAGTGTTTTATTTAGCAAAAAGCAAGTATGTTTTTCCTCTTTGCTGTTATTTATTTATCTACCATCTGGCGAGATCAGTAGATGAAGTCTGGAAGGAAGTTTTTCCTGCTTCTCTTGGCTAATGAGAGTGTGGCAGAGGGGTGGAATAAGCCAGGGGCTGCATGAAAATCTCTGGATCAGGTGGAAGGAAACCAGTGTTGATGTGGCAGGTGACCCAAAGGCAGCTTGCATAGCTAACGGGCAGTTACGAAGGTCTATACTTGGGTGATGGGGAGCCTGATGTATTCCGGCTATCTGCTCCTCTGCCAGCTGGTTTGTGGGGAGGTGGTATCTCAGATAGTCTGCCACCGTGGCACAAATGGTGCTTCTCAGGCAACTGGGCTGTCAGTGGGTGGGTGCCCTTGGGTATCTGGAGTGAAGAAAAGGCAAGAACAAGTTGTGGCGCCAGCAAGGGGATGTGAGGATTCCAAATTAAATGCGGTTAAATTCGCTATCTACTTCAACACTTTTATCTCAGTTGGGTCAAATGTACAGCAAGTGGATTATGAAATGTTATAAATTAGCCCCACCTTCTAGGTCAATAGAAACTAAAAAGCTTAATGTTACGTTTAAACCAATTAGTGCATTTTTTTTTCTCCTAATTTGTTAGGAATCTTTTCTGTGCTTATAAGTAGAAAAGGGGGAGAAAACAGTCTGAACAGATAAGGAAGAAATCTGTATTGCAAGGAGGGAAATTTAATAAACCTTTTGGTCTCTCTTTAAATATTTTCTGTTGTGTAAGAGGGAAACTGATTTGGGGTCCTTCTAACACTCTTTTAACTTCTCTTGCCCAAGGTCACATCCACGGGCCATGCTGGAAGAGTCTAACTATGTAAATGCAATTTCTTGCGTGCTGGGAAAGGCAGAAGTTCCTTTTACTTATGGTGTTTTCTCCCCCTTAATTTATCATTTTGAAATGTATCTTTTTAAAATGAAGCCTCAAATCATAAGAAAAACGAGCAAAGGCTTAGAGCCCCATAACATGTGCCTAATTGAGAGGGACCCATCCAAATGAACCCACTTTGCCTAAACACAATCCCACCACCTGGCCATTTTAAATCAACTGCCTGTGGAACTTGGTAGCGGCAAATGAAAAACACACATCCTGGTAAAATCCCGCCAAGGAGATCCAGACTCCTCAGGTGTGTCCTTGGCGTGTTTTCCAGCTGGGGGGTGTCCCTCACCTTGGTACCCTTCGAAAGATATAATACATGGTGAAGCCATTAAGAGTGAAATGTTTGCAGCAACATGGATGGAACCAGAGATTATCATACTAAGTGAAGTAAGTCAGAAAGAGAAAGACAAATATCTTTTGATATCACTTATGTGTGGAATCTAAAATATGACAAAAATGAACTTATCTATGAAACAGAAACAGACTCACAGACATAAGGAACAGACTTGTGGTTGCCAAGGGGGAGGGGGTTGGGGTGGATGGATTAGGAGTTTGGGCTTAGCAGATGCAAACTATTATATAAAGGATGGATACACAACAAGGTCCTACTGTATAGTGCAGGGAACTATATTCAGTATCCTGTGATAAACCATAATGGAAAAGAATATAAAAAGGAACATATATACGTCTAACTGAATCACTTTGCTATACAGCAGAAATTAACATAACATTGTAAATCAACTATACTTCAATTTAAAAAAAGTGTGAAATGTATTTTTAAGACAAGAGATTATCCTTCTATCAAGTCAGCGTTTCTCAACTAGAGGCAATTTCCTCTCCATGGAACTTTTGACAATACCTGAAGTCAACTGGCAAGAGAGTGCCTGGAATGCTACTAAACATCCTACAATGCAAAGTCCCCACAGCAGAGAACTCTCCAGCTCAAAGAGAATCTTCCTGCCAGTGTGTGGGAACATAAGATCCTTTTGTACCCATAAAGAGGGCATTCTCACCCTAAAAGAATACTTCAGTGATGTTTTTAGTACCAATTCTCACTCTTCCCTGCAGGTTCTGATGCTCCACAGGGACTTTAGGTAGTAAATGCAGATTTCAAATGATTGATTAAAAAAAAAAAGAGTCTTCCAAACCATTTGTCTTGCCCTTGTCCTTAATCTTGATTTGCCCTGTAGGCTACTCTTATCATAAAGGCAGTATGAATGACTGTCTCAGTGTCTTTCCTCATTAATGATGCTAGAAATTGATGAGTAGCTCTCTGGAACTGTGGATTTTGGGGCAAGAATTATAGCCCTTTTTTATTTTGGAGGACCCAGGCAGTTTTCTAAGTAAACATGTGTAGAACATTCCCCCCAGAATAAATACCACAAGTAATTGCTTGACGTATGAGGTTGACATTCTGGCTTTGTGATTTGCTCTGATATGTAAAAATCTAATTTTCTCCATGGAATGATGCCACTGCAAAATTGTGACTAAATTAGAGTCAGTGATTTGCTTAGAATATGAGTTATAGCTTCTGTTCTGATGTATCAATATTTATTTACAGTTTCTTAAATTGACCCACATCCCTTTGGCAAGTGTTAAATATGTGAGTACATATGGCAACAGAGTGATAGAGGCTTGAGTTGTTCTTGTCTGAGTTCACGTGACAGTGCTCTCTTTGAGAATGTATTTGATGATTGAAGTTTTGAGATCTTGTGTACGCTTTTTTTTTTAATTGACAGAAAATAAGTTCATCAGGTCTATAATAAATTAAAAGTTTATCTAAATCAAAAGTTCTTACTGCTCTACCATCTGTTCAGTGAGACAAGAAGCTGACAGTAGCCCTAAGGAGTGCTTCTTTGAACACTGATTTCTATATCTGGATATTCTCAATCAGTATGTAAAGGGATTAGAGTATCATAGCAAACAGCCAAACCATTGGAAAAATCTACCTCTTAGATGTACATTTGTAATAATAATAAAAATGTATCAAATTAGATGTAACAGCATCTCCATGTAAATAGTTAACAAAAAGTTGCTCGCTGTCATCCCAAAACTGAAAACAAGGGCCTTTGTATGTTTAGGTTAGTCTGCCTTATGCCCTTATTAACATTCCAAAATTAATTTGAAACCTCTAACAGAAGCTGATTTAAAAAAAGATCCACTTTGGGGCTTCCCTGGTGGCGCAGTGGTTGAGAGTCCGCCTGCCGATGCAGGAGACACGGGTTCGTGCCCCGGTCCGGGAAGATCCCACATGCCGCGGAGTGGCTGGGCCTGTGAGCCATGGCCGCTGAGCCTGCGCATCTGGAGCCTGTGCTCCGCAACGGGAGAGGCCACAACAGTGAGAGGCCCGTGTACCGCAAAAAAAAAAAAAAAAAAAAAAAAAAGATCCACTTTGAGCTTTTATAAAATGGTAATTACAGAGGCCAAGGGTCTGGGACTTATATGCATCATTTTTCTGGGCTGATTTACAGGAGAATAAGTTATCTTGGATACCATTGTTTCCTCCCTTTACATTTACTTTGAAGGTAGTATGTGAATAAGTCTACGGGGATGCTTGTCACATTACTGATTATACGATAAACAAATATCAGAAATAATTAGGAGGAGGGAGAGAGATGGACTGGGAGATTGGGGTCGGTAGATGCAAACTGTTACATTTAGAATGGATAAACAACAAAGTCCTACTGTATAGCACAGGGAACTATATCCAGTCTCCTGTGATAAACCATAATGGAAAAGAATATAAAAAAAGAATGTCTCTATGTGTATAACTGAGTCACTTTGCTGTAGAGCAGAGACCGGCACAACATTGTAAATCAACTATACTTCAATAAAAAAAATAGTAAAAAAAATGTTCAAAATTATGGAATTAAATAAATTTTAGTAATCCATATTGTAGAATATTATGCAGCCACTAAAAATGATGATGTAGAAACGTACTGACGTGGAACAGTGCTGATGAACTACAAAAAGAAAAAAAAACTAGTTACTAATAGCGCACATAAAATTATATATATTTTGATGCATATATTTGTGGTAGGCAGCCTGTAAGACGGCCCCAGTCATCCTCACCTCCTGGTATTCACGCTCTTATATAATCCCTCCATCCCCACTCCGCCCACAGTGTAACCAATAGGACATACAGAATTGAAGGAGTGCGACTTCTGAGTCAAAGTATACACAGTATTTCAGCTTCTGAATTCTTCTTGGATCAAACTCTCTGGGGGAGGCCAACTGCCACATCACTGAAGACACTCAAGCAGCCACGTGAGAGGTCCACCTAGCAAAGAACTGAGGTCTCCTGCCAATACCAGCACCAAGCCAGGATGTTGAGTGTGTCTTCTTAGTAGCAGGTCCTCCAGCTGTAATCATGCCTTCAGATGACTACATCTTGACTGTAACCTCATGAGAAATCCTCAAAGAATGTCATAAAACCTGAAGAAATCACCTTAGTTTTTCTGACCCTGGCTCCATCAGTGGCAGGATTCATCCCCATGTCTCTTTGTTGAATGGAAGAGGCAAAGGAATTGTTTGGGTGGAGAAGATGGCCATGAGACTTGAGGGGTCACAGAAAACCTTGCACTGTATCAAGGGCAGCCACTGTCTGAGGCATCGACCCTGTAGCAAGTCCCAGCAAAAGGTGCACTATTCATTCTCTAGAAAGGGGAATAGTAAGCCCTTCAGCATCTGTTGTTACTTTGGTGTAGAATAATTGATCAAAAGACTCAGAAAGTATATCAGGGTGGTGTTTTGGAAGCCATGGTTTGTGAGGCCATTTTGAGGGAACAGAGGCAATGGGATAGTTTGTTGCAACCAAACTTCCCACAGAGCTGGGGATGAGAGAATGTAAAATGTAATTGAAGGCTCCCACTGAAGTGGAGCTGAGACGAAAGACACATTGAAAATGCGATACTTGATACAGTAACACATGGGTCACTTCTTTTTTGGGCTTGACTGAATGTGGGATGTAGTTTGAGTTCAAGTAGCTTACTGAGGGGGGAGATAATCATGGGTAACCTCTTTGATGGGCCTTGGCCTATTTTACTATTTAAGCTGCTCAGGGCCAAATTCTAAAATTGAAGAAGGCTTTCTACGATATAAGCTAAATCTTCAGTTTCTGTGGCATTTCTATGACAGCCTTGACTTTTAAAATGGAACCAAATGTCATTTGGAAAATGAGCCAGCCCAGCACATCTCTGTTAACAACTTGAACTTCCGTGCTCTTGGTCTGTCACTCTCCCTTCTAAGGTTTCGGTAATTTGAAACGGATGGAGACCTAGGTAATCCAGGGCTGACGTGGAGTTGGAGGATGAGGCATCTAAGGGAGGAAAAGTTGATTGTCACACGGTCATGTTGTACAAGGAGCCCATGATGTATAAATACAGGATGCCAAGTTTGGGAGGACAGGGGGGATGGGGAGAAATGCGTTGATTACTATTAGTGGAAAGGTCCCTGGACACTGGTTCCTTTGTTACTTAGCTGGTCAGAAAGGAGTCTCATCTCCCTAGGAATTGTGGTGTTAGAGGCTGAGAAGTCAAAAACAAGCCTGCACAGTGGCATTCCATGGTGTTTCGCTAGCCTCCAGTGTATGTGGCCAGTGAGTCCAATGTCGGACTGTGGGGAACACTTAGAGCTTGCCGTTTGCTTAGGAAGGGAGCCGGTCTGTTTTGTTTGTTTGTTTGTTTGCGAAAACAGTTCGTGATGAACATGTTTCTTCTCAATTTTAAGTAGTTCTTCTGTGTTTTTAAGTTAGGGTAGAGGGAAGGTGGGAAATACTGATTTGCTACCTGAGGAAATGACTTAAATATAGGCATACATCCCTCCAATCAGCTGGACGTTTTGTTGAAATGAGCACCTTGGCAACTAAACCCCTTTAAATGGCTACCAAAGTTCGGTTATATGGGCTGAATTACTTTAAAAGCTTGGGCTTATTTCTGTAGAACATAATTGATAAGAATTGAAGAAATTGAACTGCCCTTTAGAGTAATGTAAATTACAAGCAAATGCGCAGAGCCTTAACAGCATCAGGAAAAACAACAAAAGACCCAGCAAATAGGAAGATGTTAGATTAAAAAGAATGAATTGAACATATATTTAATGTGCTCATTCCAAAAACCCCTTTAAAGTGATAGTAAAATATGTATTTTAAAGAAGAAACTACAAGGACAATGAGTGTGTGATAGGAGATGATAGTAGCAAAATTTCAGAGGCTGGAAAGCAGAAGAGCAGTGATAAATGTATCAAATATCTTTCGTACACCACTGGAAATCTTCATAGCCTCGGGGCAGGGCAAGAGAGCCGAAAGCTACTCATCCAAGGCACTCGGGGCCTTTCTGAGTGCACTGCAGAGGCTCTCCAGGGCCTGGGGACATAGCAAAAAAGATAGAGAGAAATCTCCTGAGGAGCAAAAAGAACCATCTAGCAGTCCAAAAGGTTGGCAGTCTGGCTTTAAGCAGAGATGGATCTCCTCCGTCTAACACATGAGTGGCTGGGCCGTACAGCACAAAGAGCTCCTTGGACTCTCCCCAGTGCGCAGATCTCAAACCCTGCTGGAGAGAAGGTCCTCATCCCTCCCTTAAAACATGTGGGGCCGAGGTGAGTGAATCTAGCTAAAGCTGCAACAAAGTACAACTGCAGATTAAACTGACTCGAGCCTCCACACTGATGGACTGGCACAAAAAGAGGTGTATGCTTTCCTGGAGGTAAACGTCAGTGAGTTACTATCTACTATTCTCTAACCCACAGTTGCTAGCATACAATCAGACTTGAAGAGCTATGTGGAGAAGCAAGGAAATATGAACTGTGGTTAAGTGAAGTCAACAGAAGCAGATCCAGAGATGTTCCAGATGTCAGAATTATCAGACAGGGACTTTAAAACAAGCAGGAAAAATATGTTCCAGGATCTAGTGGAAAAGAGGAACAACTCTCCATGAATAGATGGAGAGTATCATCAGAGAGCTTGAAACTATAAAAAAAGAACCGAATGAAAATCTTACAAATGAAAAAAGGATATCACAAATGAATGTATTCAGTATGTTTAACAGCAAACTGGAAACAGTAAAGGGAAGGCAGGTGAATAGAAGTTATCCAAATTCAAATATAAAAAGAAAAAAGAGTGAAAAAATGAAACATAGGGCCCAAGATGTATGGGACAATATCAGATTGTCTAACAAACATGTAATTGATGTCCCAGGAGGAGAAAGAGAATAGAGCAGAAGAAATATAAAGAGGCAATTGTTCCAAAATTGGTGGAAGACATCAACCCGCAGACATAAAAAGATCAGAGAATCCCAAGAAGGATAAATACAACAAAATCTAAACATAGGGCTATCAAAGTCAAATTCTGATGAAAACCAAAGATAAAGAAAAGATCTTAAAAGCAGGCAGAAAAAAATAGATGCACTGTATACAGGGAACCGACTATAAACATTACAGGTGACTTCATAGAAACAGTGGGAGCCAGGAGAATGGAAAGTCATCTTTAAAGTGCTGGAGGAAAAAAATCTAGAATTATTTTTTTTTAAATATAAAATTATATACCCGTGAAAATATCCTTCAGAAATTAATGCAAAATAAAGACGTTTCAAACAGACAAAAGATGAGAGAATTCACCTCCAACAGAATTTCACTGAAAGAAATGCCATAAGAGGGTATTCATGTTGAGGAGAAACAATACCAGACCAATTTTTCAGGAAGAAATGAAGAGCATCAGAATAAATATGTGGGTAAATGTGAACTGTCTTTATTATTGTATATAAATTCAGTGTATTTAATAACAATGTAACGAGGGTTTACAGTATACGTCAAAAACGTAAGAGCACAAAGAGCAAAAGAGAGGAAAAATGGAAATGTTATAAGGCAATACTGCTTATGAAGTAGTATATTATTTAAAGGTAACTATAATAAGTTAAATATACATATTGTAATTTCTGGAGCGATCACTAAAAAAATGGAAAGATATACAGTAAGATAAGAGGTAAAATTAAATGCTAAAATATTCACAATTCACCCGATAGAAAGGTGAAAAAAGAGGAAAAGAACAAAAATGGATACAAAAGGAAAATGCTAATGTGGCAGACTTAATCCAATCATATCCACAATTACATTGCATTTAAATGGAGTAAGCACTCTAATTAAAAAGCCAAGATAATCAGACTGGATTGGAAAAAAAAAAGCCAAGACCTAACTTCATTTGGTTTATAAGAAAAACACAGTTTAAAGGTGGAGACACAGACAAGTGAAAGCAAACGGGTTGAACAAGATATTCAGTGCTAATACTGAGCATAATAGAACATCAATACAGATCCTATAGACATTAAAATGGTAATAAAGGGTTATTTTACACAACTTTATGCCAATAAATTTGATAACTTAGATGAAATTCAAAAATTCATTGAAAACAGTTTACTGAAATTAATAAAATAATTTAAAGAGTAATACCAATCTTGCAAAAACTCCTTCAGAAAATAGATTTCTCAACTTGTTTTATGAAGCCAGTATAATAACTCTGATAATAAAAATGCCAGACATTATAAAAAAGAAAAAATTATTAAATCTTTCATGAACTTAGATGTAAATATTTTTCACAAAATATTCATAAATTGTATCCATCAATATATTAAAAAAATTATATATCATGAGCAAGTGGAGTTTATCCCAGGAAAGGAAAGTTGGTTTAAGATTTAAAATCTATCAATGTAATTTACCACACTAACACAATAAGGGAGAAATATCATATGATGATCTCAAGTGAGGCAGAAAAACAAATCTGACAAAATTCAATGCTCATTAGTGATTAAAAACATATATAGGGCTTCCCTGGTGGCACGTGGCACAGTGGTTGAGAGTCCGCCTGCCGATGCAGGGAACCCGGGTTCGTGCCCCAGTCCGGGAAGATCCCACATGCCGCGGAGCGGCTGGGCCCGTGAGCCATGGCCGTTGAGCCTGCGCGTCCGGAGCCTGTGCTCCACAATGGGAGAGGCCACAACAGTGACAGGCCCGCGTACCGCAAAAAAGAACAAAAAAAACATATATAAAACCTGAAATAGAAGGCAGCATGCTTAGTCTGGTAAAGGGCTCAGAAATTGATGACATTAGGTGCCTTTGAAAATGAAGATAGGATTAAAAACTGGAAGAGTTATTTAAAGTTTGTTGAAAAAGCGGTTAAGCCTTAGATCTCCTCACCAACTCCATGCACTACAGTGACAGCCCCCTGGTCTCCCAGCAGAAGTTTTGAGGTTTGTTCTCTGTAGCAAGAAGACTGTGGACTATGGGAAGTTGGGCACAATTGAAGGTAGACATTTAGTGAAAATTTATGAGGTGAATTTTGAAACCTCTTCAACCCTTTTTACGCATTCTCTTCCTAGAATGCTGACAGCCAGCTTTAGATTCTTTAGACAAGGGATTAGAAGATCTCTAATGACTCCAACTAGCCTAAGAGACCAGTCCTAAAGATATTGGCATCAAGGTTTTCCCAAAGAGATGGCCCGGGCAGAATACCATTTATGGTATTCTGATAAAAACCACAGTCAGCAAGTCTCACCCATTTGCACAGATTTTCCAGTTTTTAAGAAATATCCCATTATTAAATATGAAGAAACAGTTAAGGACTAGTAAACATCTGAGAAAGCTTATAAACCAAAATAACAGAACAATTGGGAAGACATAGAGATTATCCAGAAAGATGAAAACTTAAAAAAACCCCAAAGACCTATTATTAATATCCTCTGAGGTAGAATAGGGTTCATGAAATAAGAAGAGGGTGTTATTTTTAAAAAATGATTAGAGAACAAGAAACGCCTCTTGGAAATTAAAAGTATGGTATATAAATGAAAACTCAATAGAAAGTTGGAAAATAAAGTTGAGAAAATTTCTTTAAAAATAAAGGAACAACAAAAAACCTCACAGAAAAATGCAGATGAAATAAATGAGAGAAAATGCAAGAAAATTATGAGATTCCCCCGTTAGATCCTACATTTGAATAATAGGAATTCTAGGAAAGAATGGCAAAAATATGGCATATCATTGCCAAATTTCAGAATATTGAGGATAAAGAAAAAAATCTTACAAGCTTTCAGAGAGAAAGAGAAAGAAAAGTCACATATCAAGAGTCAGATTTCACAGCACCACCAGAAGCTGGAAGACAGTGGTACAATATCTTCAAATTTTTGAAAGAGTATATTTTCCCACCTAGATTTCTATACCTAACCAAACTATCAATAAAGTTGGGTAAACCGAGGACATTTTCAGACCTTCAGGGGCTCAGAAAAATCATGTCCCATGCATCCTTTCCCAGGAGGCCATTGGATAATGTGTTCCACAAAAATAAGGGCATAAAGACACAGGATCCAGGAAGAGAGAGATGAAAGGCATTTTCAATAGTTTGATGAAATGAGACCCTAGGAAGAAAGTGTGGAGCAGATCTAGTGTAGCAGGTAAGAAAATGCCAGGAGAGAACAATTCAATTTTCCAGTAACTGAAGTGAGTACCAAAAAATTATTTCCCTTTAACGTTCACATTTGTATTTATAAAACTGGTTCATCTTTTTGCTTCAAAGAATTGATTCAACTTTGAAGCAAAACCTTATCAATTTTAAAACTACATCTGTTTGGGGCTTCCCTGGTGGCACGTAAGAATCTGCCTGCCAATGCAGGGGACATGGGTTCGAGCCCTGGTCTGGGAAGATCCCACATGCCGAGGCGCAACTAAGCCTGTGCGCCACAACTACTGAGCCTGCACTCTAGAGTCCGTGAGCTACAACTACCGAGCCCACGTGCCGCAACTACTGAAGCCTGCGCGCCTAGAGCCAGTGCTCCACAACAAGAGAAACCAGCGCAATGAGAAGCCCGTGCACTGCAAGGAAGAGTAGCCCCCACTCGCCGCAACTAGAGAAAGCCTGTGTGCAGCAACAAAAACCCAACACAGCCAAAAATAATAAAATAAATAAATTTATTTTTTTTTAAAAAACTACATCTGTTCAAGTTATGTAAATTCACTATCTCTAATATCAACTCAGTATTATTAACATTGAATTCAAAGGAGTATTGCATAAATTGAAAAGCAATTCTAAATGTATCAATATTAACAAAGTGATGATCACGTTTTTCTTAGTTTTAGTTGAGAAAGCACTAATCACACTGCCATTTTTTTCCTTTAATTATTGACTGTGAGAAGCATTTCTTTTATTTCAAAAGAAATACTGAACTCAAGTTACCAGTACTGTATACCTTTGTAAAATTCATCCACAACTCAAGTAATGAGTGTTGGGAAAGAGTACACAATTATTTAATTCATTGTCTATTTCATTGTCTTCTCATTGTAATGAAGCAAAAGGGAAGCATTAGTCCCTTGTTTTAAAATTCTGATAAACCCAAAATTTTGACCTCATAGCTGGGCCATCATCTGTCTTTTTTTTTTTTGCTTAGGTTGATTCTGGGCTCTCTGTTCTGTTCCACTGGTCTTTGTGTCTTTTTTTAACACCGGTACAATACAGTTTTGATTACTATATGTTTGTAATATAATTTTTAAAAATTTTATTGAAGTATAGTTGATTTACAATGTTGTGTTTAATTTCCACTGTACAGCAAAGTGAGTCAGTTATACATATATATATATTCTTTTTCATATTCTTTTCCATTATGGTTTATCACAGGACATTGAATATACTTCCCTGTGCTATACAGTAGGTCTTTGTTGTTTATCCATCCTATATATAATAATTTGCATCTGCTAATCCCAAACTCCCAGTCCTTCCCTCTCCCACCCCCATCTGTCTTGATAGAAACTAATTTTTTCTTATGTATCTGAAACTCTTCTTTGACATTTGTAAAACATCCAAAACTACCTTGACATTGAGTCTGATTTTTTTAGGTCATGAATAGATAACATTTTAAGTAAATTTGAAAGTTTGTCGAGACCCAAAAGTATTAACTGGGTAGTGTCTCTTACATTATATAACTTATCTAAAGCTTAAAAAAAAAGTACATGCAATTTTTCATATTTTGAATCAATTGATCTTTGACATTGTTAGAAGGTCTTACATTCTATAGGCACTTGTTCGGTGGCTTAGTTGAAATTTCTCACTTTTTGTAAAATAACTTTTGGTCTTTGCTTCACAATTTTCTAAAAACTGCCATAACTGAAATAATTTCTTTTACCATTACTCTGTCTAAACGTGATTTTCCTTTTCTGTAGAAGAGTTCAAGCCATTTTTGAGTTGGCCAAAATTACAAGCTCAGCTCTTGTTAAAAATTATTTGAGAAATTTTGGTTGGACATTTAATTGATTTCATATAACTTACTTCTTCAGTTCTTTTTTTAGCTGTTGAGAGGAAACACCAAATATTTCGTGTGTTTGCTTTAAATGGCTCTTAGTATTGTCCACTTTATTATCTTTTTTAAATGTTTATTTAATTGGTTGCACTGGGTCTTAGTTGCGGCATGCGGGCTCCTTAGTTGTGGCATGCGAACTCTTAGTTGCGGCATGCATGTGGGATCTAGTTCCCTGGCCAGGGGTCAAACCCAGACCCCCTGCATTGGGAGCATGGAGTCTTATCCATTGCACCACCAGGGAAGTCTCTTAAAATCTTTTTTACAGAACATATTTTTTTGTTTTCCCTGTAGCAGCCAACTGCAGTTGCCACATTTGAAATTTGGAGCATACCTTCTTCCAGTCTCTTCTATTCTTCATGTTCTAGGCATAGTACTAACTTCTGCACCTCCACTCAATTCGATATCAGGAGTGTGCCTTCATTTTCCATTTTATTTATTTTTTCTTCCAGTTTTATTGAGATATAGTTGATATACCGCGCTGTATAAGTTGAAAGTGTACAGTTAATGATTTGATTTATATATGTTGCGAAGTGATTATCACAATAAGTTTAGTGAACATCCATCATCTCATATAGACACAACATTAAAGAAATGGAAAAAAATTTTTTTTCTTGTGACGAGAACTCTTAGGATTTATTCTCCTAACTTTCATGTGTAACATACAGCAGTGTTAATTATATTTGTCATGTTGTACATTACATCCCTAGTACTTATTTACCTTGTAACTGGAAGTTTGCACCTTTTGACTGCCTTCATCCACTTCTCCCTTCCCTCACTCCCTACCCCCACCTCTGGTAACCACAAATCTGATCTCTCTTTCTATGAGTTTTTTTTTTAAATTTATTTATTTTATTTATTTATTTGTGGCTGCATTGGGTCCCCGTTGATGTGCACGGGCCTTCTCCAGTTGCAGCGAGCGGGGGTCACTCTTTGCTGCGGCGCGTGGGCCTCTCACTGGAGTGGCTTCTCCTGTTGTGGAGCACGGGTTCCGGGCGCCCCTGCGCCGGTAGTTGTGGCACATGGGCCCAGTCGCTCCGCGGCATATGGGATCCTCCCGGACCAGGGCTCGAACCCGTGTCCCCTGCATTGGCAGGCGGACTCCCAACCACTGCGCCACCAGGGAAGTCCCTATGAGTTTGTTTTTGAAGTATAATTGACTTACAACATTACGTTAGTTTCTCTTATACAACATAGTGATTCAATATTTCTCTTCATTTCAAATTCATCACAGTGATGGGTCTAGTTACAGTATGTGTCACCACAGAAAGATATTATGTGGTTTGACTATATTCCCCACACTCTACATTTCATACTGGTGACTCATTTATTTTGCAACGGAAGTTCCATTTTCAGTTTTAAAATTTGTCCATACTTACTTTTTTTTAACTATAAACAATTTAATTATATTATAATTAAAATTCCAATTTCATAACCAATTATGATTTATATAGTTGTCACTATAATTTGAGGTGTCTGCATTTTATATTTTGTATTCAGACAAACACATTATAATGTTACATTATTGCATAGACCAAAAAAATCACTTGAATCAATCAGTATGTCCACTGGCTGGATCAGTGACAGTATTTATGTGTACCGTTAGAAATGATTCTGGTGCCTGATACGCACACAACATAATAATACTGTATCGTATGTGATGCAATAATTAAAGTGTATTCCTACCATTATGCTAAAGTGGTATTTACCAGAAAAATTTTACACTGCTTCAGTTTTTACATTTAAATCTAAATTACTTAAAGTTAAATTTAATTAAAACTTTGATTTCATCATTGCAGTAACTGCATTTCAAGTGCTCAGTAACCACAGATGTCTAAGGGCTGCCTTCTTGGACAGCACAGCCAGGGACAGCAAGGGAATGAGAACCTATTATTAGGGAACCAGACATTTTGTTAGGCACTTTCAAAGACATGATCTCAAAACAGTCCCATGTGTTATCTACATTTTACATAAGGAGACAAGCTCACTGAGATTCAGTCATTTGTGCAAGGTGGGACAGTTCGAGAAGGGGCTGGAAGGACAGCTGTTAGTCTAAACCCAAAGCCCTTGTGTGTGCCGTGCTGATGTGGCCCTTGCTGGTTGTAATGGTATATACCACTGAGCGAGAGATCAGGATGCGTCCCTTATCTCCCCACCTCCCTGTAAAGTTTGCAGGCCTCTAATTGTTTTAGCAAGTGTGTATGAATGAATTTATTCAAGAATATTTGTCACCTATGGGCCAGGCACTCTTCTAGTGAACAAAAGCCAGCGTCCCTGCATGCATGGAGTTTACGAGCTTATGCGAAAGGAACAGAAAATTACAAAACACCAACAAAAAACAACACTTTCAGTGAGATTGTCTTCTCCAGTTTAAACTTTGTGGGCTTGTTTAACATGAAGCTCTCAAAGCGACAGTGCTTTTTTTGTGATTTTAGAATGGGGACAAGGTATCTTTCCCGGCAGTAATTTTGCCAAGGGCGGTCATGCAGACAATTGCTTACTTGGAGCTCTGGCTCTTGGATGTGAGGTAATTACCTCCACTTCTGGGTAATTATGTTCATTCCTGTTTGTCCATTGTTATTCTTGGGGCTACTGTGGTCCAGCGTCTCAGTAAAAGTGGGCACCTGGGCAAAGGGTCACATGGTGAAACTTGAAGGGCAGCCTCCTCCTAGATGAAGACCATCAGACTGAAAAGGGAACTTTTCTGTTCCTTCTAGGGAAGCCCAGTTGGTGATCCCTGTACTAAGGTACTGATCTGATGAGCAAACCGTGATCTTACAATGTATCGTACTTACGGCTTATTTTCAGACTATTGCAAAAGCTACAAGAAATGAAGTTTCCTGTGTCTGAGTGGTTCAGTCAGCCCCCCAGAACTCTACCACCTGTGTTTCAGGAGGCGGGTGGGGGGCATGGGCGAGGCGGCGGGGGCTGGGTCTTCAAGGGTAGAGATTTATGCAAACGAAAGGGTTTGTCTTCAACACAGCCTCAGGTAAGATAATGCTTACAGAGTATTTTATTTTTAACATCTTTATTGGAGTATAATTGCTTTACAATGGTGTGTTAGTTTCTGCCGTATAACAAAGTGAATCAGCTATACGTATACATATATCCCCGTATCTCTTCCCTCTTGCGTCTCCCTCCCACCCTCCCTATCCCACCCCTATAGGTGGTCACAAACCACCGAGCTGATCGCCCTGTGCTATGCGGCTGCTTCCCACTAGCTATCAGTTTTATGTTTGGTAGTGTATATATGTCCATGCCTCTCTCTCACTTCGTCCCAGCTTACCCTTCCCCCTCCCCGTGTCCTCAAGTCCATTCTCTACATCTGTGTCTTTATTCCTGTCCTGCCCCTAGGTTCTTCATGACCATTTTTTTTTAATTCCATATATATGTGTTAGCATACGGTATTTGTTCTTGTCTTTCTGACTTACTTCACTCTGTATGACAGTCTCTAGGTCCATCCACCTCACTACAAATAACTCAATTTCGTTTCTTTTTATGGGTGAGTAATATTCCATTGTATATATGTGCCACATCTTCTTTATCCATTCATCCGATGATGGGCACTTAGGTTGTTTCCATCTCCAGGCTATTGTAAATAGTGCTGCAATGAACATTGTGGTACATGACTCTTTTTGAATTATGGTTTTCTCAGGGTATTTGCCCAGTAGTGGGATTGCTGAGTCGTATGGTAGTTCTGTTTTTAGTTTTTTAAGGAACCTCCATACTGTTCTCCATAGTGGCTGTATCAATTTACATTCCCACCAACAGTGCAAGAGGGTTCCCTTTTCTCCACGCCCTCTCCAGCATTTATTGTTTCTAGATTTTTTGATGATGGCCGTTCTGACTGATGTGAGATGATATCTCATTATAGTTTTGATTTGCATTTCTCTAATGATTAATGATGTTGAGCATTTTTCATGTGTTTGTTGGCAATCTGTATATCTTCTTGGGAGAAATGTCTATTTAGGTCTTCCGCCCATTTTTGGATTGGGTTGTTTGTTTTTTTGATATTGAGCTGCATGAGCTGCTTGTAAATTTTGGAGGTAAATCCTTTGTCAGTTGCTTCATTTGCAAATATTTTCTCCCATTCTGAGGGTTGTCTTTTGGTCTTGTTTATGGTTTCCTTTGCTGTGCAAAAGCTTTTAAGTTTCATTAGGTCCCATTTGTTTATTTTTGTTTTTATTTCCATTTCTCTGGGAGGTGGGTCAAAAAGGATCTTGCTGTGATTTATGTCATAGAGTGTTCTTCCTATGTTTTCCTCTAAGAGTTGTATAGTGTCTGGCCTTACATTTAGATCTTTAACCCATTTTGAGTTTATTTTTGTGTATGGTGTTAGGGAGTGTTCTAGTTTCATTCTTTTACATTGTCCAGTTTTTCCAGTACCACTTTTTGAAGAGGCTGCCTTTTCTCCATTGTATATTCTTGCCTACTTTATCAAAAATTAGGTGACTATATGTGCGTGGGTTTATCTCTGGTCTCTTACAGAGTATTTTAGAGTTCAACCAGGTCATTGTACAAATAAGGGAATCTAAAATTCAGAGAGGTTAAGCGATTATTTGAAGGTCACACATCATATTCATTCAGTGAGACTAGGACCTCTGCATTTTCTTTCCAGCTAATGAGTTGTGGGTGAGGAGAGAAAGAAGGGAGGAGGTGGATGGGAGAATCAGAGGAAGCTAAAGATGGTACGTAAAGCTCAGTAAGGCTAGGGTTTAAAATCTGTTTCTGTCCTCTCTACTCTGACGTTAGGTTTCTTAACCCTGCTGAGCTTCAGAGTCGCAGCTGTGAAACAGGGATGACACAGAGCTCCTAGGGTTGCAGTGAAGATCTGATGAGCTGATGCATGTGAAAATGGCTTGACCTCTTGAAGATAAGACTTTTCCTTTACTCACTATCTCCGAGTATCGCCTCTTTTAATTGATGTTCAAACCATCCATTTCAAACTTCGAGCTCCCCAGGCCTCAGTCTTGAGAGTTCTGGATTGGCAGATCATACTCTGCTGCCCTGCACCTGCTGACCCCAAGCTCCCCTGGGACTCTTTGTCTCCCAGGACTTCCCCATTCTCCCCCAGAGGCCCGTTCCTGTGATCACACCCTCTACCAGCCTCTTCCTTGTCACCTCTCAATATCTGGCCCATCCTAGTTGGGGGTTCCTTCTAACAATAGGAAGCCTTAACAAGTATTTGGATAGTGTGACAGGCTTCAAAGTGCTTTCACAGACATTCTCCCCTTTGATCCTCACAACAGCCCTGCAGGGGACACAGGGCAGCTATTATCATCCCAGCTTTACTACTAAGGAACCCAGAGTACATAGAGGCTAAAGTGATTTGCCCAAGGCCACAAACTGGAGAACTGCTTGGTGTGCAAGAAGGAACAGTCTTTGGGGTCAGGAAGTCCTAGGTTCGAGTCTCAGCTTAGCCACTTGCTAGCAGTGTGGCTTTGGGTAAGTTATAGAACCTTCCTGAGCCTCAGTTTCCCTATCTATTAAATGGGGATATTTGTTGTGTATCCTGCAGGATTGCATATATTGTATATGCAGTTCTTAGTTTGGCAAGCCAGACCAGAATCCTGTGCATTACACTGTCTCTCTGTAGTATTCCTCAATACCTCTCCAGCTAGAAATAAGCTCTTCTGTCTCTGAACCTCAGGAATGTTCTTTGTCTTTGCTTTCATGCCTCAGAAACTAACTCTGGCTGACAGAGAGCAAGTAGGATTTTGCCATGAACCTGGTAAGGTCACAAAATGGAAGCGATGATAAATCACTTTCTGGGAAGGAACCATGGCAGCCCCTGGGCAGCGTCATTGGATGACTCAGTGCCACCTCTCTTTCTTCCTCGTGTTTTTCTCTCCATTCAGAATCCGAATTTACAGAAGAGAAAATCTGATTGACCTAGTTTGGGCCATGTGCCCCCTATGTGGGCAGGTGGGAAGACGTGGTTGGCAGCCCACTGGAACAGTATGGAATGGAGGAAAGGCAGTTCTGCAAAGGGAGAAATGCTCTTAAATAACGGAAGTCTGCTACTTGGTCCTCATGTAATTCTAAAACCAACTGTTGTGTGTGGCTTGTTGTGGACGCTCATATTCACTTATGCTTCTGTCTTACATCCATCTAGACCATTAGTCCTGGGGGGTCAGGGCTGGGAGTTGGGGAGAGGACACCTCTGTCTCATGCTCAGATTCAATATGGAAGCCCAGAGACTGGCCCAGTGCCTTACACATAATTGGTGCTCAGTAAGTATCAGATGATTGATACATTTTGTTGATTTTATTACAGTCCTTGGTCTTTCCAGTCCAAAAATCAAATTAATTTAGATCTTTCCTCACTTATCCCGGCTCCTAAACCTCAGAACTCCTACCTACATGCAGCCACCAATAAAGCAATCAATCAATAACAATTCACCTAATTAGCTTGCTCACATGAACCAATAGATTCCTCAGGCCTGATCACTTCCCATCACAATCACTGGTGGGGTACCAGGTGTCTTGCCAAAGGACTTGATTGATAAGTCATTGTAATTGAAGCTGAATACAATTAATTGCATAATTTTGAACTCTTCAAGTTTAATTCCACAAAAATTACATCACAAAATTGGGACATGATGAAGTATTTCTAGTGAAAGGAATAAACAGAACTTGCCTAAGCACTGGTTCATATTTGTGACCTGTTATGTACACACCAGGCCTGGAATCTTACCACTCTGTCAATAGAAATCCACAAAGCTCAAATACATATATGATTTCCTAAACACATGGCCCATTATTAGAAAAAACTGGACACTCTTGTCTTAATCAGGCCCAACATTTTGATAATATTAGTGACACCCTCTTTAAATGTGACCTGGTTTTATCTTTTATAGGCACAGACCCCAGATTAGCTCACACGTTTTTTTTTTTTTTTTTTTGGTCTTTTTTCTCTCTGTTAGCGGTTGCCTTAAATTTGTTCTCTCATATGGCTAACTTCCTAGAGGACATGTCAGAAAATAGATGATGAATAAAAATAGTGCTATCTGCCTTTGACAAAACTTTTACCCAATTGAGTAGGCAGGATTTTCATGAAGAAAATCTGAGAAATTAATTAATTAACTGTAACTGAATTTCACCTCTTTAACCTTAACTCGTGAGCAAACCTGAGCTAAATAAACATCTGACCGTTCAATCTCTTCCACTTAAGGTTAACTTGAGTTTATTATTCAGGCTACTGCCCTTGTGTATTAGGCAACGCATAAATTACGCATACTAATTACTCTGGATGGGGCGCCGCTTTAATGAATTCTTTTAATTAAACTGCAACACAGTGGTTTTGTGCAAGATGGTCTATATTTCATCTTTAAACTGCGTTAACCTTCATCTTTGTCTGGGCAGCTTACACATCCAGCCGGAGACCTGAGTTTAATTCATCTAAGTACATCCATTCAAGAACCCACCCCCACCCCTGGAGGAAGATTTGAAAAATGTTTCTCTTTTGCTTTGAGGTTAAGAAATTAGATGCCTCTGAAAAGTTATGATTCTGCTGGGGATACTAAAGTGGAACAAAAAAAGGCAAAACAAAGCAAAAAATTGAAATAACAGAATCAGTCAGCATAGCACTGCAGTCCTTAAAGTATAAATAATAGAAGTCATATTAAGAATGTCCTAGGGCTTCCCTGGTGTCTCAGTGGTTAAGAATCCACCTGCCAATGAAGGGGACATGGGTTCGAGCCCTGGTCCAGGAAGATCTCACGTGCCGCAGAGCAACTAAACCCGTGTGCCACAACTACTGAGCCTGCGCTCTAGAGCCTGCGAGCCACAACTACTGAGCCCATGTGCCACAACTACTGAAGCCTGTGCGCCTAGAGCCTGTGCTCCACAGCAAGAGAAGCCATCACAATGAGCAGCCCACACACTGCAACTAGAGAAAGCCCGTGTGCAGCAACGAAGACCCAATGCAGCCAACAATAAATAAATAAAATAAATAAATTTTAAAAAACAGTCCTTACTAATATGTGCTATTAAAGCCAGGGGCACTCTTTACCTTGTGATCTTTATATTACAGATTGTACAGTAAATGATCTATATTATGAGTCTAGTTTTCAAAGATGCAATTAATTCTCTATTATCTGCAAGCATTAGTGGGTGAAGCAGTAGAGGAAATTGAAACCCATGTACATTTTAGCTGTGAATATTAATCTTCTCTTGTCTTTTTACTGAGCTCCAGCTTCTAGGTAGTAAAATTGACTGTTCTGAGTTTTACTTCCCTAATATCTGAGAGGGGGAAAAGTGACAGAGGGAAGAAGGGAGAGACTCAAACAGCTGAAGAACTCTAAATACCAGGAACCGAGCAGCCACATAGCACAGGGAGATCAGCTCGGTGCTTTGTGACCACCTGGAGGGGTGGGAAAGGGAGGGTGGGAGAGAGGGAGACGCAACAGGGAAGAGATATGGGAACATAGGTATATGTATAACTGATTCACTTTGTTATAAAGCAGAAACTAACACACCATTGTAAAGCAATTACACTCCAATAAAGATGTTAAAAAATAAATATAAATAAATAAATAAATACCAGGAACCTTGCTAATCCCCGATCAGTCAATGCATATTGAGCATCTGCTGTATTCCTAGCACTCTGCCTGGTGCCAGAATATCATGGAGGTTGAGAAATGCTTTATTTGTGCTTTTTAAAAAAGAAAAGGAACATTTGCCTATAGATGTTCATACTTACATAGATAAAATCGGGAAGATACATAAAAAACTGTTGTGAGAGTTTGCTTCTGGGATGTACTGGGGATCTAAGTTGTAAGGGAAACCACTTATTTATTTATTTTTTACATCTTTATTGGAGTATAATTGCCTTACAATGGTGTGTTAGTTTCTGCTTTATAACAAAGTGAATCAGTTATACATATACATATGTTCCCATATCTCTTCCCTCTGGTGTCTCCCTCCCTCCCACCCTCCCTATCCCACCCCTCTAGGTGGTCACAAACCACCGAGCTGATCTCCCGGTGCCATGCAGCTGCTTCCCACTAGCTAGCTAGCTATTTTACGTTTGGTAGTGTATATATGTCCATGCCACTCTCTCACTTCGTCCCAGCTTACCCTTCCCCCTCCCCTTATCGTCAACTCCATTCTCTAGTAGGTCTGTGTCTTTATTCCCGTCTCGCCCCTAGGTTCTGCGTGACCATTTTTTTTTTCTTAGATTCCATATGTATGTGTTAGCATACGGTATTTGTTTTTGTCTTTCTGACTTACTTCACTCTGTATGACAGTCTCTAGGTCCTTCCACCTCACTACAAATAACTCAGTTTCGTTTCCTTTTATGGCTGAGTAATATTCCATTGTATATATGTGCCACGTCTTCTTTATCCATTCATCTGTTGATGGACACTTAGGTTGCTTCCATGTCTTGGCTATTGTAAATAGCACTGCAGTGAACATTGGGGTGCATGTGTCTTTTTGAATTATGGTTTTCTCTGGGTATATGCCCAGTAGTGGGATTGCTGGGTCATATGGTAGTTCTACTTATTATTATTCTATATTTTTTACTCCTGTTCCTCCTGCTGCTGCTGTTGCTTCTTTTTCTTTTTCTTCTTCTTCTGTCATGAGCATGTGATACCTTTTAACTCAAAAAATGAAAAACAATAAAAATATCTAGAGAGTTCATAGTCTACTTGGAGAGACAAACATATCACAATGCAATGTGGTAAGTGTTGTCATAGGTGAACATGCAGACTATTCTGGAAACACAAAGGAGAGATCATCCAAATCAGTCTGATGGAGTCAGGGAAGGCTCCTCAAGGGAGGTGGCATTTCAGTTGGGTCTTGAAGCATGAGTGTGAGAGTTTTTCAGGCTGAGTATATCAGCTGTTCAGTAATGGGAAGGGGATGATAGCTTAAGATGATTCTGTCCACCCTAAGATTGTCCTCTCTTAGAAATTCTTTGAATAGATAAGCTCCTGCAAGACTTCCCTTTTGACATGACATATGTAAGCAGTGTTTAAATCATTCCCATTTCTGACAACCAGATGATTGAGAGTGACACTTTGGAAATGATCCCAAAGAAGAGTTGCTCACTCTGGAAAACAATTGGATATTCCTGAAATTCTGACTGCAGAATTTCTCCAAAGGTCCCTGTAAATTTTTCACCAGGCCCTAATTTAAACCTAAAGTTTGTACAAAAGCAACTGACCTGTGGGATACAACCAATCTTTATTTTGATGAAAAAAATCAGGATTATAGGGTATTTTTATCAGCAAAGCCTAGCTCTTACTATCATATCATTACATTTAGAAGTGGAATTCTCACTCTTTTTTTTTTTTTTTTTTTTTTTTTTGCGGTACGCGGGCCTCTCACTGTTGTGTCCTCTCCCGCTGCGGAGCACAGGCTCCGGATGCGCAGGCCCAGCGGCCATGGCTCATGGGCCCAGCCGCTCCGCGGCATGTGGGATCTTCCGGGACAGGGGCATGAACCCGTGTCCCCTGCATCGGCAGGCAGACTCTCAACCACTGCACCACCAGGGAAGCCCTCCCACTCTTTCTTGACCCACTTTATACCGATGATAGAGGAAAGGTAGGGAAAGTGAAGACCATAATTGTCTCAAATTTTATATTCTACCATGGGAGTTATTTGGGGCACCAAATTCCCTAATTCTGAGCCCATTAAGGAGCACTGGTATGGACCCAGCTGTTCTAAGCCCCACGAAGGAATCCTGCATTCCAACCAGAACAAACAAACCCTAAGAAGAGGGATTTAGTAGAATTTGGCGGGGCTCTCTTGGCCTCTTAGGGAGCTTCATTTGCATGTGCAGTGGCAGGGGGAGAGGCTAGCAGATTTATCTCATCACTACCCTGAGGCTGGTAGGATCAATACCTTTCAGGTTTTTACTGAGCCACAGCTATGTGCCAGATGTCAGGGATACAAGGATGACTGTTAACAGTGATCCTGCTCTCCAGTAGCTCACAGGGAAACGAGAGTTGCAGACACACCACTGTAATGCAGTGGAATGTGCTTGTCTAGGTAGATAGCCAAATTCAGAGCAAGAAACCAGGACTTTTCCCAGTGGAGCTGGGAGAGCTTCATAGAGAGCCTGAAGACCCCTAACTATGTACAAATATACTTTTGAAAGGGGAGTTATTCTGAAACGCTTAACTCCTGTTTTCCGTTTTAGTCCAAAAAGGTAGAAGAAAGAGAGGATGACTGATATGAATGGGTAGAATGTAATTTAAAGGCATAGAGTTCTATAATTCTCGATAGCTAAACCCAAAGGGAGATTTTTCTCCCCCTGACCCTCCCAGCAAATTTAGGAAGCCCCACAACTGGGTAAACAGTCTATGACAGAAACAAGGCTCCGGAGTGATTTTTTGTGATGACCATGGTGGCCCTGGAATCAGACAGCCCAGTTCTCCTTTGGGTGTGCTGTGTGACCTTGGACAAGTCACTTAGTTTATCTAACTCTCAGTTTCCTCATCTGTAAAACTTGGATAATAATAGGACCTACATCGCAGGGTTGTTGATGGTGATTAAATGAGATGATATGTGGAAAGTACTCAGCAAAGTAATCAATAAGTGTTAGCTATTATTATAATTAGTATGAGTAAGGTAAGTGCATCTCGGACCTCCAAGCAAGAGGATTTTATTGCCAAGTTTGCAAATGAATGTAAGAGTCTTCCAAAGCTGGTAGAATATAAAAAAGTAAGTTACCATAACAGTATAATCACATGGGCATGTGAAGCTGCAAAATACATACACACATGTATTCATTTCAGTTTAGAAACCAAATTGCTGTCTAGATGACCCATTCAAAAGCCCCGAGATGAATTCTTTTTTGTTTTTAAAGAGGGGCCTCGGTATCTTCTTTTTTTTAAAATTTTTTTAAAAATTTTTTATTTATTTATTTATTTTTGGCTGCGTTGGGTCTCCATTGCTGCGCGAGGGCTTTTCTCTAGTTGCGGCGAGCGGGGGCTACTCTTTGTTGCAGTGCATGGGCTTCTCATTGCGGTGGCTTCTCATTGCAGAGCACAGGCCCTAAGCGCATGGGCTTCAGTAGTTGTGGCACGCGGGCTCAGTAGTTGTGGCTCACGGGCTCTAGAGCGCAGGCTCAGTAGTTGTGGCGCACGGGCTTAGTTGCTCCGCGGCATGTGGGATCTTCCCGGAGCAGGGCTCGAACCTGTGTCCCCTGCATTGGCAGGCGGATTCTTAACCACTCCGCCACCAGGGAAGCCCCTGAGATGAATTCTTAATCACCCAAATGCTACTTTTGTTGACTTATGTAAAAGCTGAAAGGAAAGTGTCAGTCTTTTTTGACCCACAGATTCCTTAGAAACAATTTGTCCACCGCAGAGGGTAAGTGCATGCTTGCTTTCCCGAAGAGGGTGTATCCAGACAGCAAGAGTATTGGCTCTAGAGGAAAGGCTATTGCCCCCAGGAAGGCTATAGAGGTGACCAGGAGGCAGCCACCTGGGGCCACCCACTCCCCTGGAGTAACTCCAGGACTCATGCTTTGATCCCTTTGTGTTTCTCACGGCTTCCCAGGTGGCATTTTCTGCCCCAGGCTTTCCACATGCCTCGTAGGGAATATATGTTGCGACATACCATCTGGCCTTTATGCGTCTCCCCAGTGGCCAGGGTATAAAAACCTGCCTGTTCGGCAGCTCCAAGTGCCCACAGTCCCTTTGGTCTCTTTCTTGGTCTGAGTGTTTTTCAACATCCATGGATGTAATTAGAAAGAACTAAACCAAGCATATGGATTCAGGACTGCATTATGACCACAGAGGGAGCTTTACCTTGGAGGAGGAGCTCCTCGGGGTGGGCCCAGCTCCAGGCGCCTGGGAGAATGGAGCGAATCGGGGAGCTGGCTGGCCTGTTCACAGCTGGGCACCATGTCATACAGGCTTAAAGCTCACATTCTGTGGGTGAAGTATGACTCGTCATGTTCCCTGACATCCAGAGCTCGGCTGAGGGGAAAGGAGGCAGCTTGCTGACGGGAGCACATGTGTCTGTTGGCTCTGTGCAATGGAGAAGATACCAGAACTGCGCAAATCCCGAAGTTGGCGTCATTTGTGTTGCTTCTCTTTGAAGAATCGCCAGTTGCTGAATGGCAGTTACTTCCAGGAGGTGTGGAGGGAGAAGCCAAAATCAAGCTCCGAGACAATGGAAAGTAGAAGATAAAATTTGAAAGTGTAAATTACTGTACGTACATACAACGGAGTAGTCAGCAGCTGAATGAAAGGATGGGGAAATTCTTTATGTGCTGATAACGGAAAGAACTCTAAGATGTATTAAGCAAAAAACCCCAAACAAACAGAAAAGGAAGCTGGAAAATAACAGTGTACAGATTCTTCTCCCATTCGTGTAGCAAAGGAAGTCGGGGGTGAGGCGAGCGTGTTTGTATTTACTTGTATATGCGTAGGAGTGTCTGGAGGGATATGCAAAACACTAATGACAGTGGTTATATATTTGGGGGCAGCAAGGAGAAGCTGCTAGGGGATGGCATGGCATTTCTTCATGTTTTTATTTTAACCAATTTTTGAATGCATTACTCCTTCAAAAAAATTAAATAAGTATAAATGTGTTTATAAGTTTTGAAAGTGACATTATAAAGCATATTGAGAGGCCAGTGGAGATTGCATGCTGGTAGATTTATAAATACATGTAAATTATCTTGTCTTTATGCCCATCTTTCTACATGAGTAAGGCTGTGTGGTTTCCAGCAATATCTTCTATAACTGATTATCACGTGATGGAACAACTGAGCATTGCATATTTTTAACACTGAGCATTTTTCCATCAGAAAAACCCAAGTAAATATGATTTGTATTCATTAACAAATTCAGAGTTTGAACATGGTTATGTGTTAATCACTAGAAGGAAGGATTAATCCTTTGTCCTTATTCCATTCGTTCACCTAACATTTATTGAATAAGTATAATGCACTGTTGACAATTTGCTATATAGTCCACAGTTTTCATCGTATGAAACTGAGTTTGTATAGTATAATTCATGCTATATCCACATAGGAGTAGGTTTGGTTTAGGAACTTTTCTGAAAGATTCTTTACTTAGCTCGTTTGTCCAGAAGGAATATCAATTGGTTCCTGCAAGTTCAAGTTTTTTTTTGTTTAATCTTCTAGCAATATCTCGGGAGCATCAGAAAGGTGACCAAGACTCTGCTTGGAATAAGGGATATACTATTTACAAACTTGCAGAGCCAAGGATATTTATGTTCCTTATTGTCTCTTTCTCTCCTCCCGCAATACACAGATCTAACCATAGTGCTTCGTGTAATAAATCCATTTCCACTTCTTTAAAAAATTGTGGAAATCCGTACTATAGTGGCTTTATACTGTATAAACTTAGCTAAACCTGAACTAATTCTCCCAGGATTACTTTCCCTAGAGGGTTCCAGGTTAGGATTAGCCACAGAAGAAAGCTACATGAGATTTGAAAGACACAAGTGAAGTAGTATCAACTTTTAGCCTTTGAAGGTTGGTTCAGGGTGTCAAGCACGGCAGTAACTTGATGGGTTGGCACTGATCTGTCAGCTCACATTGAGGATGTGGGTTGTACCTGGGCCCACAGTTCCTATAGTTTCCATTAGATTTCCTGTCTCAGCTTTTCCAAGTCTTAGACCAGGTATGTGTACAGCTCTGTGGCAAAACCTAATAGGTTTTTCCTGCAAGTCACCCACGTCATTGAGGATGGAGGCCTAGAGAGATAGATGCAGGTTCCAGTACATCTTCCTGGTTCTTGTTTGTCCTGTTCTCCTCCACTTCACTGTCAAGTCTTTTTCCTCAGTTGCCAACCCAGTTCATACCCTCCCCCAGACATAGCAGCCACATCTTGCATTGACTTTTCCACTTGCTCCTGCAGTTGTGTTACTAATGCTTTATTCTCTATCTCTTATAGTGTTTCTGCCTTTCTGACAAACTCTGACGGATGCAGTACCCCAGAATGTTCAGAGACATGTCTTAGTGTCGCCGTTGCCAACAGCACAGCAAACCTAGGCATCAGTATCTCCAATTTGCAAGAAAGCTGACCCTAGAAAGACAGGTAAGCCAAAAAGTTGAAAATCCAACTCTATCTAGCTCTAAAACTCCTATCTTTCCACCATACTATATTGCTTTGGCTTTCAAAGTAAAAGAGGAACACAGTGCAAAAGCACATTGTCATAATAACTGAAAAAACAGCCTTCATGATAGACTAAAGAGAGCATTCACAGCTCCTAACTCAGAGCAATGGCGTTCAAAATGGAACTTGTGTTGTGATACATGGCCAACATCTAGAACAAAAATGCCTTGGGCATCCTAGGGTTGAGGAGATGAGTGACATTAGCCTCATAACTTTCTGAGCTATTTTGAATGAGGTGCAGAGATGAGAGTTAGTCATGTGATGCTCAGTACGGTGAACTGAGGAATTTGGATTCATTCTATACAATGCCAAAAACTCTTCTGTAAAAATGCCCGTAAATATCTCCAAAGACTGAGGATATTAAGTAATGTATGGAAATGTAGATTTTTTAAAAAATATTTATTTATTTTTGGCTGCGTTGGGTTTTCGTTGCTGCACACAGGCTTTCTCTAGTTGCAGTGAGCGGGGGCTACTCTTCGATGCAGTGCGCGGGCTTCTCATTGTGTTGGCTTCTCTTTGTTGCAGAGCACGGGCTCTAGGCACGTGGGCTTCAGTAGTTGTGGCATGTGGGCTCAGTAGTTGTAGCTCGCAAGCTGTAGAGTGCAGGCTCAGTAGTTGTGGCGCATGGGCTTAGTTGCTCCGTGGCATGTGGGATCTTCCCGGACCAGAGCTTGAACCCGTGTCCCCTGCATTGGCAGGCAGATTCTTAACCACTGCGCCACCAGAGAAGCCCCGGAAATGTAGATTTTTGAATGCTTTTTGCTGGATCCAGCTCTCCTTAGAAACACATGTACAAAGGTAATACCTACACTCTTCACTAGGTTATTTGAAAATTTTCCATCATACAAAACTTACTAGAAAATGTAATTTTCAAATCTAAATTAATGTTGGCTATGGAAAATGAAAGTCATTGACCACTGGATAATACAGAGCAAAAAGAGAAGTTCTCAATTTCATGTGTTAGTTGAAATGTAGCAGGCAAAATGTTAGGAGAGAGCAGGTTAGTTTGGAACTGAGAGAATTCTGGAAAACCTTGGGACAGAGGAGTTCTAAATCCATAGAGCAGAGGGTGTAGGATTAGGCTTATTTGTAACCAGGTGCACTATAGTGCTGAGAGAACTGCCTTAGGCTGCTTGTGCTGCTATGAGAGATGCCACAGGCCAGGTAGCTTAAACGACAGCCATTTAATTTTTCACGGTTCTGGACACTAGAAGTCCATGATCACGGTGCCAGCCAATTCAGTTTCTGGTGAGACCTCTCTTCCTGGCCTGTAGATAGCCGTCTTCTCACCGTGTGCTCACTTGGCCTTTCTTCAGGGCATGTGCATGGAGAGAGAGAAAGAGCAGGCTCTCTGGTGTCTCTTCTTATAAGGCCACAAATCCTATCAGATCAGGTCCCCACTCTTATGGCCTCATTTAACCTTAAACACTGGCTCCATCTCCAAATTCAGATACATTGGAGGTTAGGGCTTCAACATATGAATATGTGTGTGTGTGTGTGTGTGTGTGTGTGTGTGTGTGTGTGTGTGTGTGTGTGTGTGTGTGTGTGTGTGTGTGTGTGTGTGTGAGAGAGAGAGAGAGAGAGAGAGAGAGAGAGAGAGAGAGAGACACATTCAGTCCATAACAAGAGTAAAAGTCTGTTTAGAAAGAGAGCAATCCAAACCACAGCCTAACATTCTGTCTCTGTGTATATGTTACTCCCAATCCCTCTTTCCCTTGTGAAGATTGTCTAGGTAAAAATCCTACCTTGATTAAAGACCATGGGTAAACAAGAATAAATGAGAAGACCTTGAGATTTCGGCTTTGTGTTTGAACTTCATCCAGTTTGTCTTTCACATCAGCATCTCAGATTTTCCCAACATGTTCAGGTTGTAACCACTCTGATTAAGGAAATAAGGCTTGCCTTACCTTAACAGGCAATTAGTTTTTACAATTAAATAGGAAGAGTCATGATTAATGACCTTGCTAATTGTTCTTCCCTGGTGTGCACATTAATACCAGCAGAATGCTCAGAATTCTGAGGCACATGCATTCTTTGAGCCTACCATGCTCCATCCTGGTGGATCCAATGCTGAGGGAGACTCACACCCTGCCCCCTAGGAGATCAGAGTATAGTACAAAAGATATGTCAGCAGACATATTACAGCAACGAGGGAAAGACCTTGTCAATTTTCCTGATGTCTGGCATGGCATTGATGGAATGTGTACCTTAGCCAATTAATTGCCAACAACCCCAGGCTTGCGAGGAAGAAAGTGTACCATGGGTATGCAGGAGAAATTCTGAATCATTGGTGGTACGGCAGTTTTCTAGAATGTCCTCAAAGGAGGGGAGTATGTTCAAATTGTACAAACTAAGTAGAACCCAGAATTTTACTTTAAAGAGAGGCTAGAACAGTATTTCCAATTGTCCAGGTAATTGCTGTCATGTAAAGAAATCCTACCCAATCTTTAGGGGTCACTTCCTGTATTGAACCTCTCAATTCTGACAGCTGGACGTGACCTCTCCCCCTCAGAACACTCCAGAACTCTGTTCCACTTAGCTGCCATTTAATGCCTTCTTATGTAACTGTTATTTTTTATTTTATTTTATTTTATATTTTTATTCATTATTATTTTTGTTTTTGCGGTACGCGGGCCTCTCACTGTTGTGGCCTCTCCCGTTGCGGAGCACAGGCTCCGGACGTGCAGGTTCAGCGGCCAGAGTTATTATTTAACTCTGTTATCATCCCTGGGGAGTTTTGCATCCTAAAAGCTGAATGTCAGAACTGTATAATGTTAGGCCAGAAGGCTCTCAGATTTTTTGATTCAGCTTCACCCATTTATATATGAGAAAACTGAGGCCCATTCAGATAACATTCATTGAGAGATTAAGTCTCTCTGAGATAGTGACATTTAACCACAGACTTAGAGGAGGTGGAAGGAATTAGTGCAGTACCTTAGAGAGGGCATGTGCCTGACACGTTCATAGAAGGCTCGTGGCCAGGAGGCTGTTCTAGCTGGAGCAGAGGAGCAAGAGGGAGAGTGGAAGGGGATGAGGTCCAAAGGGGAGGGGAGGATCAGAGCATGGAGGGGCTATTGGCTTACAGTCATTTACTCTGAGGAAATGGAAGCCATTGGAAGGACTTTTGGGGAAGTGGGGGGGTCAGTTAAGTGTAACTTACATAGAGTAAAATTCCCCTTTTTTTTTTTTTTTGCATTATGCGGGCCTCTCACTGTCGCGGCCTCTCCTGTTGCGGAGCACAGGCTCCGGACGCGCAGGCCCAGCGGCCACGGCCCACGGGCCCAGCCGCTCCGCAGCATGCGAGATCCTCCCGGACCGGGACACAAACCCACGTCCCCTGCATCGGCAGGCGGACTCCCAACCACTGCGCCACCAGGGAAGCCCTAAAAATTCCCTAATTTTAAGTGTACAGTTTGATGACTTGACAAATGTATGCAGTTGAATAAACACCATCACAATAATCAAGATATAGAACAGCTGCATCACCCCCCAAAAGTTCCCTCATATCCGTTCGGAGTCAATTCCTGTCCCTACTCCTAGCACATGGCAACCACTGATCTGAATTCTATTCCTGTATTTCTGCTTTTACCAGAAATTCATATAAATGGGAATTCATGTAAATATAGACTCCTACAGTAACCTTTGTATCTGGCTTCTTTTACATAGAATAGTGCTTTTGAGACTCATCCAAGTTGTTGCAAGTGTCAGTAGTTCATTCTTTATTGCTGAGGAGTGTTGCATTCTATGGATGTACCTGTTTGTTTATCCATTTACCAGTTGAAGAACATTTGGATTGTTTCCAGTTTGGGGCCATTATAAATAAAGCTGTTATAAACACTCATGTATAGGACTTTATGCAGAGTATTTTTTTCTCTTGGGTAAATCCCCAGGAGTGGAATTGCTGGGTCATGTGAGAAGGGTATGTTTAACTTTATAAGCAATTACCAAACTATTTTCCAAACTGAATGTCCTTTTTGTATTTCCGTGCACAATGTATGAGAGTTCCAGTAATCCTGCAGCCTCATCAACACCTGGCATTGTTGGGTTTTAAATTTTAGTCATTCTCATAGGTGTTTTTTAATTTGCATTTTCCCAATGAGTAATATTTTTTGAGCACATAGCTTTTCAAGTGCTTATTTACCATTCATATTTCTTATTTGGTGAAGTGTCTCTTCAAATCTTTGCTTATTATTTTTAGTCTTCTTATTATCGAGTTGTAAAAGTTCTTTACATATGTTGGATACGAGTCCTTTATCAGATATATATCTTGTATCTTTTCATTTTTCCTTGATTCCAGCGTATCATTTTTTTCTTTGATGATGTCCCCTTTAAGAAATCTGGCTAACCCAAGGTCACAAAGATTTTTTTCCTATTTTTTTATTCTAAAAGTTTTATACTTTTAGGCTTCATATTTAGGTCTATGATCCAGCCTGAGTCAAATTTTGTGAATGGTGTAAGATAAAGGTTGAGATTTTTTTCCATTTAAATGTTCATTTGTTCAAGCTTCATTTATGGAAAAGATTATTCTTTACCCATTGAATTACCTGGACACCTGTTTTGAAAATCAATTGACCAGATATGTGTGGGTCTATTTCTGGTCTCTGTCTATCTTTATGCCAATACCACAAAGTCTTAATTAATGTTGCTTAATGGTAGGTCTAGAAAATTTAAGAGTATTAGAATGTGAAATGCATTTGGGCCAGTCCAGCAGATGAAACTTATTCATAATTGCCTTTGGAAAACTATTTGTTGGTGAACAGAGTCTAACTGAGCCCCAAAAGAAGGCCTTTCAAAAGTGGAAGATGTTGAAACCAGGAGATGGTCCCATGTCCTCTTTCCTAGCCTGGCAAACGTGTGACTGCAAAAGTGACAGTATTTTTGAAAGCAGATGGCTTGAATTCTTTTTGTAGAATCTTGTTTTTTCCAGAATTGTACTGGTTCTTTAAATGGGAGGAGAAACGGATGCTGTTCTATTCATAAGTCAGCAAGGGAAGTATTTCGTAGCTTCTCACATAAGCTCCCTGCCTTTTGTGCCTCGTTCCTGCCAAGTGGGCAAAGTTTTCTACCTGTTTGAAATCAGGCTGCTCCTTATGCAAATAAAACATCTTCTTCTCTTACCACCAACATTTTTTCTCCTCATAATATTCCTCATGGGTAATGGCTCTCCCTTTTCTCAAATTTGGCACCTTCCATCTATGTTGGTAGAGCTGTTCCAATGACAAGTCCTTTGAATGTGTTGCGTGGTGTCTCAGGAAACTGTGGAAGTTGTCATTTGGTTACTAACTGGGTGACCTTGGGCAAATTATTTCACCTGAGCTTCATCCTTTCCAGTACAATGCAGCTATCACCATTAACTTTCCTCTTTCCCACAAGACTCGTGAAAATCAAACGTGATCATGTACATAATGATATCCTAAGGAGTCTGGGGGCACAGTGTATAAATGATGGTCACTAGAATTTCAAATAGTAGATAGTGTTGATTCTGTACTCTTGCTTACATGTTTTTTAAAATATATTGGGCTAAGCCAGGGTTTTTTGGGTGGCTACAGCATGCTTGGCATGGGACAAGCTACTGTGGGGTAGAGAAGAAGTATGGGTACAGAACCTATCACCTCAAAGAGCCAAAAATTTTAGGTAGGAGAAAAATCTTGCACACATGAAGTAATGAGAGACCAATAATAATAGCTCATATTTGGAAATCTTTTCAAGTTGCTGATTTCTTTCACGTGCTTTATCTCATCTCATTCTTCCAAACAGCTTTGCGCAGTATGTAGGGCAGATGTATTTTGTCCTCATGTTACAGATGAGGAAACCTGGGCCAGAAAAGCTCAGATGATTTCTCCAAAGTTATAAAGCTTATCAGCAGTGGAATTGGGACCCAAATCCAGATTATTTTCTGACTCCTAGTCCAGAAAAATCTCCTCTGGTGGTTCTCAAACTTTGATGTGATTAAGAACTATTTAGGGAACTTGTTAAAAAAAATGCGAGTTACTAAATCAGTTGTTCTGGGTCTAAGCACCTGATCTTTAAACAAATAGGTCATCTAATTCTCCGGGAGGTAGGCTGTGCTCTGTTCCCCACCAGTTTACTCTGCTGGCGCAAACGGTGACAAGCAGAAGCAGAGAGCCAGCCGCTACACTTCTGTGCCACTGGCATGCAGAACACAAATTCTGGAGACAGGCTGCCTGAATTTGCACTCTTCTTTCTTAGGTGATTGGGATTGACATTTACACACTACTAGATATAAAACAGATCACTAATAAGGACCTACTGTATAGCACAGGGAACTCTACTCGGTACTCTGTAATGACCTATATGGGAAAAGAACCTAAAAAAGAGTGGATACATTTATATGTATAACTGATGCCCTTTGCTGTACAGCAGAAACTAACACAACTCCAGGAAGAATTTTTAAAATTAAAATAAAATAAATCCTGCTTTCATTGCCTTCTACCTGGGCAAATTATGTAACCACTTACTGCCTCAATTCCCCATCTATAAAACGGGGTAATGGTAATTCCCTGGAGGTCCAGTGTTTAGGACTCGGTGCTTTCACTGCCGGGACCCTGGGTTTGATCCCTGGTTGGGGAAGTAGGAACCCGCAAGCCACGTGGCCAAAAAAAAAAAGGGGGGGGGCGTAGTACCAGTACATACCTCACATGCTTGTGATGAACAGTAAATATGTTATTGATTGTAAAGTAATTAAAACCAGTGCTGGTATTTATGTTTGTGAGAAGGGGAATGTGACTCATGGAAACACTGCCATGTGAAGGACGATGGGAAACAGCCTTTCTGAGATGCAGTCGCCTCATCCTTCACCCTGAATACCTCCCGTTCCTTCTATGCCCACTCTTCTCATCTTGCAGACAGCTATTGGCAGCCCTAGGCACTAGTTCCTTGGGAGGCAGACTAAAGCCAGTTATCTCTGCTTGCAAAGTAACTGGAAGGTTCCAAGGGGCCCTCCAGCCTTAAGTCGACTTTGTTGCTTTATCCCATTTAAATCCACATTCTCTGTTGAAGGAAATAAACCAACACAGTAAAGCTTGCTGATAGCCACTCCATCTGTATTATGGCACACAATGATGGCTGGAAGTTAAAGGTTTGATATATAGGTCTATTTTTTTATTGCCAGTCCCTGCCCCTGAAGAAAGTATTAAAATTTCCAGATGAGTAATCAAACAATAAATAGATGAGACAGTTGCTGTGAATATCTGATTTTTTGCATAATAATGAGATATGGCTGGATAATGCACTCTGCCATCCCCAGTTTGTCTAAATTATCATTTTGATTGGTCAAATGCATAAGAAAGATATACCAATAAAGTCATGTCAAGTGCTCCATTGTAAATGGATGCAGGATGGAGGTTTCTGTAGGTTTGAGGTGAGGTGGGGGCAGGGAGAACTGGTTCTTCTGTAAGTAACTTTGGGGAGATGTTTTCTTCAGCCAATTCATTGATCAAAGACATCTGAAATCCTCACTTCTCCAGGGTCACATGCATAAACATGAGGTCGTTTGTACCTTCTGAGGCCTCGTGTGTTGTTTTTGGAATTGAAAATAAGAATCAAATTTGGAAAAGAAGGGTTGTTCTAGGTCATCTGAGGTTTGTTTTGTGTAGGGCTTTTGCATCCCTGAGATATAACATCAGCATGTTGATAGAACTTCTGAGTCAGAAAGACCATTCATTAGGGAACGTGATGTCAGTAAATCCAAATAGCTCTTTTTTCACCTTAAAAAAAAAAAGGAAGAATTCTATCAGTTCCAAATTGGGATGAAAACTGAAATTGCCTGAAGTGTTTTGACTCGCCACTGCTTTTTCTTCTTGGTTATGTAACATTTGGTTTAATACGTGTGATCATTCATCCTGGATTTTATTCTTAAACTTCTCCTACTGCTGTGTTGGACTCTCGTGTTCATCCTTTGCACTGATGTAAGTGTTCCGTGGCCCGGCCTGTAAGCTCCTTGAGGTGAGGATCTATATCTTGGCAGGATATATGCCCTGGGGGGCTTGCAAACAGTAGGTGCTCAAGCAGAGCACCGGCCTAGCATTCAGGAAGTCGAGGATTGCTAAACATGTATCATGCTTTCAAAATTTTCAAAACAATAACCAAAAATACTCTAGGATGGTATTTATTGTAAACAAATACAGCAGTCATTTATCAAGCACCAACCGTGGGCCAAGCACCATACAGACGTTAGCTCGTTTACTGTGTATGTCTCGGCCAAGAGGAAATTCTTACCGCTCTTTTTCAGGGAAAGAAACGGAGGCACCAGAATGCTTGGTAGTTGGGCCACGGTGACACAGTGAGTAAGTACATTTGCATCCATCTAACTCCAAGATTCCTTTCGCTAAGCCACACATTATTTGCCAGTATCATTATTAAAATTATATTACTCCAATCTCTTTTGTCTCCTGGAATCTCCTAGTCAGCCACTCAGCTGACACACACACCCTGACATCTGAGTGCTTTCCAGGTTGGCATGTAAGTCACCCCAGCCTTGAGAGCTGGGAACTGGCATCTTTAGAAATCCCACACCTCCCAGGGGCTGTTGACAGAGTTGAGCTAAAGAGCCTTCTTGGAATGACAGAGCTGAAGATTTCCTGGAAATCAGAGGCTGCATATTCTAGTAACGGGGTACTTTAGTAAAAGGCAAAATGCATGGAGGTAACCTGGGATTTTTAAATATTTATTTATTATTTATTTATTTACGTATGGCTGTGTTGGGTCTTTGTTGCTGCACGCAGGCTTTCTCTAGTTGCGGCAAGCAGCGGCTACTCTTTGTTGTGGTAGGTGGGGGCTTCTCATTGTGGTGGCTTCTCTTGTTGCGGAGCACGGGCTCAAGGCATGCGGGCTTCAGTAGTTGTGGCACGCGGGCTCAGTAGTTGTGGCTCGCGAGCTCTAGAGTACAGGCTCAGTAGTTGTGGCGCACAGGCTTAGTTGCTCTGCGGCATGTGGGATCTTCCCCGACCGGGACTCGAACCCTTGTCCCCTGCATTGGCAGGTGGATTCTTAACCACTGCACCACCAGGGATGTCCCTGGGATTTTTTTTTTTTTTTGCGGTACGCGGGCCTCTCACTGTTGTGGCCTCTCCCCTTGTGGAGCACAGGCTCCAGACGTGCAGGCTCAGCAGCCATGGCTCACGGGCCCAGCCGCTCCGCGGCATGTGGGATCTTCCCGGACCGGGGCACGAACCCGTGTCCCCTGCATTGGCAGGCGGACTCTCAACCACTGCGCCATCAGGGAAGCCCCTGAGATTCTTTTAAAGGTAATAATATACCTGTAAAGAAATCTCTAGATGCACTGGGGAAATAAAATTTGGGCTTGTCTCAAAATCTGTAAAATATATAGTGTGATGAGTTGAGCATGGAAGGGAAATCATTGCGCCTCAAGGGAAGAATCTTTTGTTGGACTGATTTACTGTGATTAATTTATTATTAATTAATGACACTTTGAGGATCATCTGAGGAAAAGGATACAAGGTGTGACCTAGACCAGGGATAATGTCCTTCCTGACTAGTATTAGTCTAGTCACTATTGGAGTTGACTAAATATATCTTGGATACCTGTTATTCTGACTGATACTGTTTATAGCTCATTGCTTTAAGCTCCATGTGTTGTATCTATGCACTGCTCCCTGCCCGCATTTCACCTCCTGACCCAAGGAGATCCTTGAAGGTACACATTGACTGTCTTCCAGGGCTGAGCAGAATATCTGATCAGAGTAAGTGTATGTCACTGTGGTATAATAAAAAATAAATACTTGGTTTTGGTCCCAGATTCCTGGAACAGAGTTCCTAAAACCCTTGGAATTTATTGTATTTTATATGCTAATGAGATGATTCCTGGAGGAAAGCCCTAGGTAGCTTCTGGGTAGGGGCTGTTCACCAGAGAAACCTACCAAGTGGTTACAGGGTTAGAACTTTCAGCCCCACCTCTGGAGAGGGGAGAGGGGCTGGAGATTGAATTCAGTCACCAGCGGCCAATGATTTAATCAATCATGCCTATGTCATAACACCTCCGTTAAAAGCTCTAAATGATGGGGTCTGGGGAGCTTCCAGGTTGGTGAAAATATTGGTGTACTGAGAAGGTGGTGCACTCAGAGAGGGCATGCACACTCTGTGACCTGCTCCCCACCTCCAAAAACATTGCCCTATGCATCTGTTGCATTTGGCTCTTCTGAGTTGTATCCTTTATCATAAACTGGTGAGTTGTTCTAGCAAATAATGGAACATGAAGGGCATTGCAGTGGGATCCCCTGAATTTGCAGTCAGCCAAGCTGCAGTGCAGGGAGTGTGGGGATTCCATTTGTAGCTGGTGTGTGAAGTGGAGGCAAGTCTTGTGGGACTGAACCCTTGATCTCTGGGGTCTGGGCTAACTCTGGGCAGCCAGTGTCTGAATTAAATTGAATTGTAGGATACACTGTTGGTGTTGGAGAATCGAGCATTTGGTTGTGGTTGTTTGGAAAAGACACAACATTTAATGTCAGAAAAAAAATACATAATGTTTTATGAATGAATGAATGAATGAATGGAGGAATGAAAGAATCTTTGTTACTTGGTATATTTTAGTCACAAGTGAATGAAAACCTGGTTCAAACTGACTTCAATGCTAAAGGGAGCTCACTGATTCGTGACACTTTAAAGGTCCAGGGCAGGACAGCATCAGGCTGTGCCCTATGGAGTGACTCAATAATGTCCCAAAGACTGTTTCTGTCTGTCCACTCTTCCTTCTGCAGTGCCATGTTAAGGTGGCTTCCCTGGGGTTCCCAAGATGGAACTTAGCAACTTCCAGCCACTTCTCATTAAATTCCAGGAGGAAAGAATGACTGTCTTGATGGATCCATTCCATCAAAATTTTGAGGATCATTCTGATTGGACCAACTAAGGACACATGTCTATCTCTGAACAATCACTGTGCCTGGGAATACCCTGATTGGCTTAGTGTAGGTTATTTAGTAGAAGAAGGACTTCTACTTAGGACCTCATGCATTCTCATACTGAAACTGGAGGTTTTGGAGAGGGGAGAGTAGATGCTGGGACGGCAACCAGCTAATCTCCATTCCATATGGAATGTGCTTACGTGGTATATAACAGGTAACATCGTTCCTAAATGTATTCATTTGTTTGTTTACTACCTTATTAGAAAGTATTTCAGTCACCTAATCCCTAGCAAATGTCATATCCAGGAGAAGTCAGGCCTTACCGCAAGCTGACTATGTAGTATATTACATTTGGATCAAACCAACTGTGTGTCTGATAATACTTTGTAAACTACAGAGCCTGTAAAAACAGATGAGATGATGCTATGAGCAACCTGAGAAATACAAGCACATATTGTGAGAGACTTTTAATGTTTGACCCAAGTTCTGTATAAGTTTATCAATAGCCCCCAAATTCACAATCAAATGGATCATTACTTGATGAAGATCGAGACTTCATCTTGCCCTTTTGCCAGATTTGTTGCTCATTTACCACCCAATAAAGGTAGGTGTGATAGCAAAAACCTCACTGGCCAATTGGCACTCCAAGTTTTCAGCCCTCAAGTTGGCACACTTAAAGAGCCAAAGAATAAATATTTTAGGCTTTGCAAGCCATGCGGTCTCTGTTGCAACTTAATTCTCCCATAGTAAGGCAAAAGCAGCCTAGACAATGTGTACATGAATGACTAAGGCTGTATGCCAATAAAGTTTTATTTATGGGAACTGAAATTTGACATTTATATAATTTTCATGTGTCATGAAACATTAGTAATCTTTTCATTTTTTTCCATATATTTAAAACATACAAACCGTTTTTAGCTTATGGGCTGTACAAAACCAGGTGGCAGGCGGGATTTGGCTCACGGGCTATAGTTTGCCAACCCCCATTTTAGCTCAAATGCGGCGAACCATGAAATTTATGAAGAGGAGACGAAAATGACATTCCCTGGTCCAGTAATTTGCACATTCACAAAGAAAACTTACCCTACTTTGTGTATAGGTTCTATAAGTTTAGTCATGTTTTGGGGTCTCTTTCATTAAACCAGTGGATGGTTCAGAATTGTCAGAATTCACTTTTATCTTTAAAGTCAAAAAGATTGAAGCTTTTTGAAGAAACATGGGAGTGATTTCAGGTTATGACTGGAATCAAGATTAGGCTGCATGTTTGTTGGAGCTGGGGCAAGCTTAGCAGATCCGTAACCAAACTCAGCATTTTCCTCCCAAAGTTAACTTGCTATCAACCATGCCTATTGTAGGCAATGGAACCCCATTACTGGTTAAGCAGGCTTGACTCTTCAGAGTTATTGTATAGTGATCATTTTATAGGAATCCAGTGTAGTGGACCTGCCTCCCTAGGCCCTGGAGATAGGACACGGCCCATATTTAACCAGAGTACTATGTCTCCTTAGCTACAGCGATGGGTTTAGGGATGGGCCGGTGACCCAAAGAAATGATCACATTCCTTACTGGGACTTCTGTTAGAATTATCAGGTTGAATTGAGCTTCTTTTACTTGCAACCCAAGGAATCCTGACTAATTGAATTGCCATTTAATTTTCCTCTCTCATTCCCAGCATCTCCCTGCTCACTATCTAGTCTGTCACCGTACCCTCTAATTTATCGGAAATGTCTTTCAAATCCATTCTTTTCTCTCTATTCTTAATTATTTCACCGTCACCTCCTTCTGTTTGTCACAGTAGCCTCAATGGTATCCTATTAATAAATACTTTTTGACAGACTAGCCATATGTTACAATGGCAGCAGGTAGATTGACGAGAGCACTGGATTTAGAGTCAGTTAGAACCTGGGTTTGAATCTTATTCAGTCGCTTACCAGAAAAAGGTATTAACTCCTTTAGATATTAGTTTCCCCGTTTTTATGATGAGGATTACCTCCTAGGGTTAATGTGAGAATTAAAGGAGAATAATACGTGTGAATCAAACAGTACAGTTACATAGTAGACATCCGAGAAATGAGGGTTCTTATAGGTGAAAGAAACTGTGAAAGACCCAGCCGGCATCCTTGGAGAGTGTCAGGTGTTCTGTCCACGGTCCTTGCTCCCCTTCCATTTATCTTGCTCGTTACCTCTTACCTTCCTGCGGAGGTCGTTTCAGTGTGCAGCCTCATTACTCATAAATCTCCTAAGGGCTCCGCTAGCTGCCCAGACTCTTCCCTGTGACCCCAAGAACCTTCCATTTTCTGTCTTCACCCTACCTGGCCTCCCTCTGGTCCCTACCAGGAGGCCTCTTTTTCTACCAAGTGACCTCTTCTACTGTCTGCCAGATATACCACCTGAAGTCCTTATGCTGGTAAGCTTGAGTGTGAGCTATGTGCCTTCACCCAGACTCAAGCCCTCCATTCTCTCAAGGCTTTCTGTTCCTCTTGTTTCCGCACCTCCTTCTCAGTACACTCGCAGCACTTGTTCTCTTATCTAGGCTGCTCTCCATGTGTGTCTTCTCTACTCGCTGGCAAGTTCCTGGCGATCAGGGCTTGTCGGGCATATATGTGTAACCGTCTCCCTGTTGCCGAGCTCACACGCAATGGAGTGCCCGTGCCCAGGGTTCAGTAGGTACGCGCTGAGTGAAGGAACACAGTCTTTCATGGAGCTGATGGGTTAGGAGACCCAGGGTCATAAACACACTATTACTCAGGATTCCGTCTGGAAAACAGAAATCACACTAGATATTTCAAAGAGAGGAAATTTAATACAGAGAATCAGTTACATGGGTGTTAGTAGGCTTAGAGCACAAAAGAAGGAATACTGGGCAAATGGCAAGGTAGTAACTGCAGGAAGCAGCTGCCACTCCTGGAAAAGGAAGAGGTGGGAGATGGCAGAGCCTAGGGGTGTAGAGGAGCCCTGGAGAGCTGAGGAGGAGGTGCTGCCCAGCTGTTGCTGGCGCCTCTGGTGCTCAGCAGAGGGACCCTGAGTTGCTGGCACTCCAATCTCTGCCAGCACATTGCAGGGGGCTCGGTGAGGCCTGGGAGGGCTTAAGGGAGGCGGAGGCTAGAGCCCAAGCCACTGTGGGAGGGAAGCCAACAGGAACAGTACAACCAGGAGGGAGGCTTCTTCTCCCCCTCTCTCTCCTTCCAGCATTCCTCTAGGACTTGCTGTTTGCAGAAACTCACCGGAAGTCAGCTGGCAAAGGAGTTTGGGAAATAAAATTTTCAGAGCAAAGTATAGAGAGCTGAATTTGGAGCTGAGAGAGGATTGGCAAATAACCAGCTCAGCATGTTTACTGTAACTCACGTGTTTTAGAGGAAGGCTCAGCGGGTTTCAGTGATTTGCTCAATGCCTCCTCTTTAAATCTTTGATTCCGTGATCTTACTCTACCCCCTTAGGAATACTGCGTTGTTGTTTTTTTAGGAGGAGGTAGTACCCAACCTTGATAAATTGTAAGAATATCTTTCTACTTCTCTCCCTTTAGGCCCTTATATGCTGATTAATGGCATGTAACATGCCGTATAGGACACGTATGATGCTTTGAACAATTAAAAAAAAAAGCTGACTGCCTTGCCAAATGTATTGATTGCAGAACAAGGTATTTTTATGAGATTCAGCGAGGGTCATGTGAGTCAGCCTACCCAACAACATATGAATTTCTAGTTACCAAGTCACTGGGGACAAGGGTGCCTCAATATGGCTCTGAAAAATAAGTGTAACAAATTGCAGCAGAAACCATCACAGAACAGTTCTACTCCAAAGTAGTAGTAAGGTTTGTTTTATTTTTGCTCTAAGAAGGTTGGTAAATGAAGGGAAAAAAAGAACATCTCCCAAATAGCTTATTTAGCATCTAAAAGCATCTTCTCCCAGTGTCCCTCCATGCCTTTGCCAAGGAGCATGGACATTGGCAGACACCAGTCCCAGAGGCAGTTGACTGGCTGAGCCCTGCACGGATGGCCATTTTGAAACTCAGATGGAAATAGAATAGAATAAGGGAAAAGGTGCAGAAAGGACCCTGACCTTTGCCACTGGATCTATACTTAAAGATGAGGTGGGCTGGAATGACTCCAAGACTAAGTGTGGTCATTGGAGAAGTAGCCCCAGGACCTCTTGTAGTTGGGGGAGGTGAGGGTTTGTGCAGTGGAGAGAGACCAGAAACACAGGGTATGTAACATGATTTACCTTATTTAACAAGCTGAACCACCAAACCAGGGTGAGGTGACCAAGAAGCTTGAGTGAGCTTCACCAGCATTCTCAGCCCAGTCACATCCAGCAAACACAACTCTGTTAGAACAAGGCTGAGAGACTCCTAACACAGCCAACGGGGAGCCCACTAGCCACGTATGAAAACCAGCTGTTTCCTAGGAGTCACTTGTAACTGAAGCCGATGGTCAAAAGGGAGGCCGGAGTTGGATATAAACACAAAGACATACAACCTTCTTCTTTTGCGGTACGCGGGCCTCTCACTGCTGTGGCCTCTCCCGTTGCGGAGCACAGGCTCTGGACGCGCAGGCTCAGCGGCCATGGCTCACGGGCCCAGCCACTCGGCGGCATGTGGGATCTTCCCGAACCGGGGCACGAACCCGTGTCCCCCGCATCAGCAGGCGGACTCTCAACCACTGTGCCACCAGGCAAGCCCCATACAACCTTCTTAAAATGCATGTTTATAAGTATATAAACGCCTGCCTCCTGGTAGTTAGATTGTAAAAGATTTGTGAGTACCCAAGCATATTTTTAGAAAGTATCACTAAAGAAGTTTGAGCATTAAGAGAAAACTTCAAATATTGACCCCTTCAGTATTTGGTTCCATCATCAACAAACAAAATTATATTTACTGAGAAAGTTAAATCAATCTTCTTCCTCCTTCCTTCCCTTCCCCTCTCCCTCCCTCCCTCCCTCCTTTCTTTCTTTTCTTTTTTTTTCTTCTTTCTAAAATCACATTGAAATTACAAAAATGGTACTTCTCCCCCTCCCCTTCTGAGTTATGTTTTGATCTGATGAAGAATGCAAGGGAAGGAAAAGACACATAGGTTGGCAGTTTTCATCTAACTACAAGAATACATTCCTGCTTAGATTTCATATTGGATCAGTTGCCCTTTTTCCCAAAAGATCTGAGTTAATTGTGGATGGATCCAGGCTGGTTGGATATACGTTGAGGTCCATCGTTTTTTTTTTACGGGGTGAGGGGACGCAGGTGGCAGTGTTCCATTGTGACTTTTTTGGTGTCTGATTGGACTGAGATCAAAAATCAAAAATTGTTGTGTTAGCGTAGAGGGTTGTTTTTGTTGTTTTTGTTTCTTTTGAAGGTGGTCTCTCCCTTTGCCCCACCCCCCCTCCACATAAGTTAAATAGAGGTTTGTTTAGGAAGAAAGTTCAATTTAGTGAATCATAACTCACAGCAAAGCTGGGTGGGGTAAGAGAAGTAACAAAAGAATAATTACATTGGCAGCTGCAAAAATCATCTTGTGTCTGAGCTAGTCAGCTTCTCCCTGTGCAGACCTGAATGAGCTTGCTATAGCCCGTGCATCTGGGAACTCATGTGATCTGCTGCCTTCAGTAACAAAAGTATCCTTATATTAAACCAGCTTTTATTGAGAGTCCATTGGGCATCGATTCTGTTTCCTCGCTGAGTAACCTTGGACAAATTAGTTAAATGCCCCGTGCCGCAATATTCCCATCTGTAAAATGGACATGATAAAAACCTGTTACTCATAAGGCTGTTATTAGGATTAAATTAAATGAGTTATCATTTGTGAAGAACTTAGAACAGTACCTGGCCCATGGTAAATCCTACATAGTCACTTATTAAATTATTTCAAGTGACAGGGAAGTAGCTTCTGCCATTGGTTGGTGGGGAAAAGAAGGCTAAAAGTGCCCCCTCCCCAAAACTGTCACATTGTTTCCTCTCAAGTCCTTTCAGCAACTGTAATAGCAGTTTGTCAACATCATATCTAAAAATCTGTGAAAAGGCCCACTGAGAGAAAATGCAAGCAAGAATCAATGGTTTCCTTTGCCACAGCACCCCCTTTCCACTGCCAACCTACTTCAGAGGGGTGGGCACAGGAACAAGTGAAAACTGGGGGGTTAAAAAAATAGCAGGAAAAATAGATCTTCTCTCTACGAGTAGGCAATCTGTCCTGAAGACTAAACTCCTCTTAGGACAATTTTTATTTTTTTATTTTTTACTTTTTAAAATTTTTATTGGAGTGTAGTTGATTTACAATGGTGTGTTAGTTTCTGGTATACAGCAAAGTGATTCAATTATACGTATGCATATGTCCACTCTTTTTTAGATTCTTTTCCCATATAGGTCATTACAGAGTATTGAGTAGAGTTCCCTGTGCTATGCAGTAGGTCCTTATTAGTTATCCATATTATATATAGTAGTTTGTATATGTCAGTCCCAGTCTTCCAGTTTATCCCTACCCATACCCTTCGCCCTGGTAACCATAGGACTGTTTTCTATATATGTGAGTCTGTTTCTGTTTTATAAATAAGTTCATTTGTACCATTTTTTTAGATTCCACATACAAGCGATATCATGATATTCGTCTTTCTCTGACTTCACTCAGTATGACAATCTCTAGGTCCATCCATGTTGCTGCAAATGGCATTATCTCATTCTTTTTTATGGTTGAGTATCTATGTACCATTGTATATATGTGCCACAGCTTCTTTGTCCATTCCTCTGTTGATGGACATTTAGGTTGCTTCCATGTCCTGGCTATTGTAAATAGTACTGCAGTGAACATTGGGGTGCATGTGTCTTTTTGAATTATGGTTTTCTCTGGATATACGCCCAGGAGTGGGATTGCAGGGTCATATGGTAGGTCTGTTTTTTTTTTTTTAACATCTTTATTGGAGTATAATTGCTTTACAATGGTGTGTTAGTTTCTGCTGTATAACAAAGTGAATCAGCTATATGTATACATATATCCCCATACCCCCTCCCTCTTGAGCCTTCTTCCCACCCTCCCTATCCCACGCCTCTAGGTCACAAAGCACGGAGCTGACTTCCCTGTGCTATGCGGCTGCTTCCCACTAGCTGTCTGTTTTACATTTGGTAGTGTATATATGTCCACGCCACTCTCTCACTTCGTCCCAGCTTACCCTTCCCCCTCCCCGTGTCCTCAAGTCCATTCTCTATGACTGCATCTTTACCTGCCCCTAGGTTCTTCAGAACCTTTTTATTTTTTTTAGATTCCATATATATGTGTTAGCATATGGTATTTATTTTTCTCTTTCTGACTTACTTCACTCTGTATGACAGAATCTAGGTCCATCCACCTCACTACAAATAGCTCAATTTCGTTTCTTTTTATGGCTGAGTAATATTCCATTGTATATATGTGCCACATCTTCTTTATCCATTCATCTGTTGATGGACACTTAGGTTGCTTCCATGTCCTAGCTATTGTAAATAGTGCTGCAGTGAACATTGTGGTACATGACTCTTTTTTTTTTTTAAATTTATTTATTTATTTTGGGCTGTGTTGGGTCTTCATTTCTGTGCGAGGGCTTTCTCTAGTTGTGGCCAGTGGGGGCCACTCTTCATCGCAGTGCGCGGGCCTCTCACTATCGCGGCCTCTCTTGTTGTGGAGCACAGGCTCCAGACGCGCAGGCTCAGTAGTTGTGGCTCACGGGCTTAGTTGCTCCGTGGCATGCGGGAGCCTCCCAGACCAGGGCTCGAACCCGTGTCCCCTGCATTAGCAGGCAGACTCTCAACCACACCAGGGAAGCCCCCATGACTCTTTTTTGAATTATGGTTTTCTCAGGGTATATGCCCAGTAGTGGGATTGCTGGGTCGTATGGTAGTTCTATTGTAGTTTTTTCAGGAACCTGCATACTGTTCTCCATAGTGGCTGTGTCAATTCACATCCCCACCAGCAGTGCGAGAGGGTTCCCTGTTCTCCACACCCTCTCCAGTATTTATTGTTTGTAGATTTTTTGATGATGGCCCTTCTGTCAGGACAATTTTTAATAGCGGTTTTTGCTTTACTATTTATCCATCGTCGACAGTAATGGTAACTTAAGTTTGCATGGCGCTTCAGGGCTCTTTCATCTGCTTTGCTCCACTTGATTCACTGAGACAAGCCTTTGAGGGCACCTTACCTCTCTTCTGACAGCAGGGTAACTAACAGAAAGCTCAGGAGACTTGCTCAGAACCATTTAGGTAAAAGGTGACAAAACTAGAACTCAAATTCAGGTCTTCTGACCAAAATATGTTTTTGAAAGATCTTGTTTGTGCAGGTGATACTTAGTGACATTTGTTGAACTGGATTAAATCAGACTGAGTTGAATTGGCCGGCACTGAATTAAAAGGAAGAGGTGTGTTCGGTGACCTATTTAAAGGACCGTGCGAGCAGAATCATCAGATTCTCATCCAGCTGCTTCTCTTCCTCTCAGCCTTCATCTGTTCCTCCTCTTATATCTCTCCTCTCGCTGTTAAGTGAGCCAAGCCGAAGGTAGGAGTGATTAGCTCAGGGGGTGTGGTTGGGATGTCTTGGGAACTACAGACAAGTAATTGTGAACAAATTCATTTGGTTCCATGATTTTTTTTCCCACCAAAAAACATTGATTCCAGTTCAGGAGATGATCTCAACCTTAGCCACTGGTTATGGCAGTATCCCTGCTTGCTTTTCTTCCTGGATCCACTCCAGGATGCCTGTATATTCTTCAACTGACAAGCACCCCCATTGGCACCTGTGTTGTGTCTCACACAGTGTGAAGCCACTTGACGAAAAACAAATAAGAGCTCAAGAACCTGGAGTGGGGAAATCAGACATGAAAGTGTCATGTAAGAAAGGTTGAAACGAAATGCTGCAATAACAAGACAAAATCAGGATCTCAGATTCCTGGCCCATTTTGGCCATCCCCACCCCAGAAGCCCCTCCTGCCATCTCCCATCTTGAGAATTAGCATCTCACAGCAGCCGAAGAAATGAGGTAGTAACACCTGCTGTGTGCCTGGACCCTCTAGACTCCTGGCAGTCTGTCTGGAAGACCACTTGTTTTCCATGTCAGGAGAGTATCACAGAGTTAAGAAATGATTCAGACTCGAGGGTGGATCCCTTTCTCTTCAGACCTGGAACTGAGCAGTGACCATTCCCTCTAGTTACACAGACTACCCCCAGCCCCCTTCAGAAGGCTACAGCTTGTCACGCTTTGTAAACCGCTTTACAATGAGGTGAGCGAACGTTATCAAGTAAAAAGCCTTCATTTTGACAACTTCAGTACTTTCTTGATTTCTGATTTTTTGTTGCATTGGTCTGGCATTGGTGGTAGGACTGAATTTTTGTTTTACTTTTCAGAACTTGGCTTTGGTGTTGTTAAATTATTTGGATGTAGATAAAGGAATATATCAGTGGGATTCAACAAATGAGTAAAAAAATCGACTTCCCTGGAATCTCTCAGGACTTTTCCAACTCTAACATTCAGTGTCTGTGATTCTAAGGCCGGCAATATTGCTCTGGGTCGAGGGTGAGAGCAATGGAAATGTAAGAACTGAAGCAGAATCCTAAATTAAATTACATTATTGAATTTGCAGGGAGCCATTAGGGAATTCCACATGTCAATGTTAATATATTTTACATCATTGGAAACAGTGTTTAGTTCGGTATAAAAGATGTTCACTGCAACGGTCTTTGTAAAATTCACAAAACAAACAAAGAAAGAAACAAAACCTAAAAATATTCAAAATGCCTCACCCAGGGGAATTCATTCAGTTGGCAGGCTATACAACCATTAAAATTGATGGTCATTAATATTATGTGTTCCCATGTTATGAAAACATGGGGAAATGTGAGAAATGCTTATGATATAATGCTGGGGAAAAGCCAAGATATACAAATATTTGTATACTGATTATAATGATGAGAATATTAAAAAGAGAAATTGATTATTTTAATATATGCATAGGAAAACATAGAAAAAACATTTTATTACATAGCTGTAGTATTTTTACAGTAAGGACTAAATTTCTAAGTGAAACAGAATAGAACAAAACCAAATACATATTTAGAAATCAATATAAATCTCTCCATAGATGCCACCATTTCTCACTGCAGTGAAATTCCAAGTAATTATTTTATATGATTTATTCAGCATCTGTCATTTTAAGAATTGAATAATGTTTGGCTCCACAGCAAGGAATAATTAGCAATATAATTAATCAAATTGCTGTTTATATTTCTATGTCAAAGTTAATCATTTTCATTTTCTTGTTTTATGGGAGGGGTTTGCCTCTTATTAAAGCCGATAGCATCCACAAGTAAATTCAAATGCGTTTCAGAGGTTTAAATTGTACAAGCTTGGTATCACAGCTGAAATCTACAGCCAGTACTCTCACTTACTGACAGCTGGAACAAAGGCAAAGCGCTTTTACCAAAACTAAACAGGACTATTTTCAGAACTCCCATTCATTTAGCGAGTTATTCTTCTGTGTTGGGGACAGGAATCACTGCATATACACCACCTGGACTAATCTGACGGTCCTCAAATTTCATCCTTGCCTATTCTTCCTTACTCTCCCCTGCCCAGTCCCTCCCCAGCAACACACACACAAGGATGAGAACTGTTAGCATCTTCCAGGCAGTCCCGGAAATATATGATTCAGACTGACTCATCTATTGAACAAAGGAGGGTTGGATAGTCATTTGTCAGTTTTTTCCCCCTGATATGAAATCCACATCAGGAATCTTGAGACAGATCCGTTATTTCAGGTTGTTGTTGTGGTTATTTTGTAGCTGACATAAATATCACTGCACCCAGGGTGATAGGGACCTTTTCAATAAGCATTTTATTGTTATACACAGACCTTCAGTCTGTCTATCAAACATATGTAAATAAATAATATATATGTTGACATTTCCAAGCGGGCAGACCCTTGCAGCTCTGTGTTTCGCTATGGCAGATCTAGTGGGGGATTTGAGATGTTGTGTTTTCCTGTTGTGTGAAACAGTTCCTGGCTGTAATGTCTCTCCAAGGAGCTGCTCTAATTAATGTAAAACACTCTAGATACTACTTAATAAATACTAAGCTTCCTCTAAGTGGCACAAAATTAAGATCCTTTATTGAACAGTTTCTCTATATGCTGCTATGTGGTGGAATCGTTGGACCAATGCATTGTATTTCAGAAAGGAGGGGAGAGAAATCAATAGCAAAAGCGGAGTTTTTGGAAACACTTGTTTCTGGAAACCAACAATTCTTTCTGCACTGTGTACCTTAGTAAACCCCGTCAACAGGGAACACTCTGGGGAAGAAATTAACTGAGTAAATAAAAATATACAGGCTGCAAAGCATGAATCAGAATCACAATGTCTCCAAACAACAGATACTTAAAGAATGCTTTTTATCTGTGAGCTTAATCTGCTCTAATTAATGCTCTGAGTTTGTTCCTTCAAAAGCTTGCAGCTGATTTGACATCGGTTATTTGCAGACATAGGCAAAAGGAGGCTGCCTCCAAAGAACCCTTTGTCCGTATATTCTTGAAAATTTCTGGAAGGAAAATCTTCTAAGGAAGGTTTTATTTAGCCAATTACAATTTTCCATGGATATTTTCTAATTATTTTCTTATTTTACTGTACTGATGAGTTTATTGCTTGTTATTAATTCTGGTGAGTTTGATAGCTTACGGTCATAAAACAACCAACTATTTCTTCAATATCTTTCTTGTAGCTGTAGATCTGAGCTACCTCCTGTCCCCTGCGACAGACACCAATCCCACAAATTAAATGAAGAATAGTGTCACATATAACCTTACAAATCTTGAAGCTGAAATGAAAAGCATTCAGAGTTCGAATGCATCTGGGAAAAGTACCAGGCACGTTTTAAAAAATACAAAATAAAACCCTCCATATACTTCCTCCTTCAGATCAGATCTCATTTAGACTACAAGTTTAAGGAAAACTGGTTCATTCCTCTGCAATCACACCTCAAAAGCTGAGAAGTCTGCTGCTTTATTTTTCCCTGTTCTGTTTCTAGAAGCAGCTCTAACCGCACTGTAAGCTTTCTAAGATGTTGACACATAAAAATCTATAAAGTTCATCAAAACAAAAATATTGGCCATTGAAGACACAGGACAGAAGTAGTGCCACAAGGTTATCTCAATTACCACAGACACATGTGGCTTTTTCCCCTGCCCCCCCCCCCGCCCCAAAAATGGGAAATGAAAATGTAAGAAGATTCTGACTTGGAAATTCTAACCAAAGAATGTCTCATCTCCTGATTTTTGCTTAACAAATTTACCATAATGGTGCTCAGATAGGGTTGCTATCAGAAAGTGGCGTGTATGTGTGCACGTGTGCATGTTAGAGAGAGAAAGAGAAGAGTACTGAGCAGGTGAGGTTGAAAGCTTAGCTTTCAAGTCTACTGTGACACCATTGACCAGATATTAGTTGAAAGAAGTAAACTGGACGACCCAGACGCGATTCTGATCTTTGGAAACAAGCCATTTATGTAATCCGTGCCGAGCAAGGAGGTAAGAGGCTAGGAGATGTGTGATATAATGATATTTATATTGATGTAGATAAAGATTTGTTTAAATCAAAGTTATTATCTCAGAACTGAGTGTCAGTTGACCACCAAGAGCTCCTTGAGAATCCTGAGGCCCACATAGCCACCCCCACTCACTTTCTTCCCCTCCCCCATTTTTTCAGAAGCCAGAGGATGCCCGCTGCATCTTGCACTGTAGTGCAAACAGATCCCCGCAAAGAGAGAGGAAGATAAAATGAATTTAAATTCCAAAGGGGTTCCAGTGCCGGTTTCCTAGTCCCCGAGTCAGCAATGTGTTTGTGAAAATTCAGCCTTTTTGTCTCCCAGTAAAAAGGAGCTAAATCTACATCGGTGGCCCAGTCTCGGGTTGCTATTCTTTGCATTTTCTATTCGAGTGAATGAGAGTGAATGAAGTGGCCGGGACCCTTCATTTGATCTACTCAATTGCATAAAGTGACAGAATTCTAATATATTTGTTTAATGCTCTTCAATGGGCTTTCACTTTTTTGCTTGCAAATGAAGCATCCGTGGGCAAAGTTTCATCCCCCTTTAACACCGGGACATATTTCATAACTCAGCCCCGTAGTTTGAAGTGATCTTGAGAGGAGTTTTAGACTCAAAAAGTGGGAAATAAAGAAACAGATGTGAAGTTATTGTAAATTCCTAGAGTGGGCTCTGGGGCTATTGTGACCCCACGGCGGGCGGTCCAGGGGCTGCGCCTTTCATGCTGTAATTGAAACATATTAATTAGATAATTTGTTGTTAGTTTAAACGAAACAAATGCATCCCCTTTGAGGCTGCACAGCCGGTGGGTTGGATTGTTTTTTGTTTTGTTTTTGTTTGGGTGTCTTTGTGCATATGTGGCTTTAGGAGAAAAAAAATTAACTGCCATTTATATTAAGAATTGGAGAACAGATCCTGATCCTTGCCACTTCTTAAATGGATATCTTTTTACAGAGGGAGTTTCCATTTGCAAAAGTATAAACCATCCCTGAACACCGCTGCCCCCACCCCCAAACCTTGCATTAACTAACGTAAAACCTTCTGTTAGAAGTACTCCGTTGGATTCTTTCCCCCTCCCACCTACCAGCTTCATCCCACTTGAGCACCTGGCCAGATTTATGCTTCCAAGACACTCAGTGTTTTCATCTATTTTATAGGAGTTAAACTTGCTGCTGTAATAGTTAAGCCGCTCCGAGGATCATTTACTAGCACTGCTCTTGCTAGTCTTCAGGCTTCTTAAGACCCCCGCCCCGCCCCCCACCGCTCAACCCAGGCAATAGGAACAGTGGGAACTTCAGCAGCTTCTCTCTCAAGAAAGTGTACAAAACTCATCCATTGTGTAAGCATTTCCCCAAATCACAGAGAAAGCCACTTAAAAACATAGTTGAGCACAGAAGCATGTTAAAAACCCAAAGTAACAGAATAGCAGATTTGGAAATAGGTTTCCAAATCAAAAACCTAACTTAAAATAAATCAATACTGCCCAGATTTACAAAACAGAAAATAATATAACTAAACTCCCTTCTCAGGATGAGATCCCGAACAGACACCTCACTGCACGGTGTTGTCTCTTCCAGTTTTATTTTAAAGCTGTGAGTATTGACTTTGGACTTGAGCCAGGTGAAAAGATTTAACATGACAAAGAGAGCCATTGAAGGTATCCTAGTTATAAACTTCCTTATTTGTGGGGTACTTCAGCTAAACTGGGTGCTAGTCTCAAAGCTGGGGATGGAGTGGGGTGGAGGCATGTGTGTTTGGGCTGCCTTTGGATTTCTGATCAAGGTCAAAATATCATCAATGGATTTTTTACTTTACTCATTCAACTTCATCTGAGAAGAGATGCCTGCAGTGGTGAAAGGAGGACTCACAATGCCCAAGTTATTTCATTCTTTGCAATACACCATGACGAACTTACCAGCTGAAAAGCACATTTTCAAATACGGAGTTGAAATCACTCCTTTACTAAAAATCGGAAATAGGACTTGCGTCTTATTTACCTGCATTTATTAAATGTGTGTATGTACACATCACTTGCCTCTGAATTCTCCTGCTACTACTAGGAAGAGTATTTTACCTGACTATCTAAGCTGAAAATTTACAAAATGTTTGAGACCCGTGTTAGTCCTTTAGGCTTCCTTCATTCCCAGTTCAAATTCAGTGTTAGTGAATTCCAGGAGATTAGAATATTCCAGAGGTGGCTTTAATTTTAGTTTGCAGGAAGTAATGAAGATGTATTTCACTTTTTAAAAATGTAGATGATTTCTGGTTGAGAACAAAGTTTTAAGAGTTTCCTGGCGCAGGGTGGGTAAGTCTTCCAGGCTTTCTTTAGCTGATCGTGTTGATATAATTGTGAATTGGGCTTGATGAATGAGTTTAGTTGTCCCCTGTCTGACGAGCTTTAGTGGCTTCATGCATTTTAATCAGTCCAATGATTCATTTATTTTCCACCTTTTTTTTTTTTTTTTGGCTGTGTGTGGGGGATCCTTCCTTAAAAAAAATGGTCACAGCAGGATTAATTACCCTTTGCATTAATCCTAAAAATTTTTTTTCAGAGAACCCTCTGAACATATAAAGGTCACAGGTGCTAAGGGTTCTCCTTGTGGAGCATAGTGATGATGATTTCTGTGTGGGTTTCTCTGTGTTGCACAAGGTCTCTTGTTTAATCATTTTACACAGTAAAGTGTTAATCACCATTTAAGTTTTTCTTTGTCTTGTAACTTCATTAGTTGAATATACACCTCACTCTGGAAATACTGTGACCCTTTCAATAAAGTTTTAATTGGCCTTGAGCCATACGTTCTTGGCAAACTTTAATTCTCTGCAAAAATCTGAAGAAAAGCAAATACTCAGAGTCAAGCATTTAAAGTAACTTCCTTCGCTTCTTTAAAATAAACACACCAAACATTATTTTCCCAGATGAAGGAGTAAAGAGAAATCTGTTCAGTTAAAAGTGAACAAGTTTCTCTACAGGCTAGGTGACCTTTTAAGTAACTTCTGAAAAAGAAAATTTCAACGATTGCAATAATTTAAAGGAGCAAGGAAATCAAGGTCCACTGCAAATAAGATGCATCAGAATAGAAGTATTGGGTAAGCAAGCTTGCCTGTACGCTTTATATCTCCATATCGCCTCTACCTGGTTTCTGTAGAAGCCTTACATCTATACAAGTGCTGTACATTTTGTAAAATGTATACTTAAAGATAGTCAAAATACATAAAAAGTTACTCATTTTTCATTAACAGTTTTTCTTTTAGCACCACACCTGTGCACCTGATCTATACTAGAAAGAGTTTGTTTCATTTTTCTCTCTGGGCCAATATCTTCCAGAGTCCATCTGCGTAATTTCTTCCCAGTCTGCAAGTGCATAAGAGGAGGCTTGTTTTAAAAATAAGTTATGAAAAAGACAAACTACTCAGACAATGTATTGCAGAAAGCATGCTTAGAGAAGCAGTGCATTTATCTTTGGTAAAGTTACTGTTTGTAGCAACTCTTCAAAAACACACGAAACTAAAATTTGCATTTACATATTTTAATGAGAAAATATTATTTGGACTAGGTTCATAATTTAATGTAGACACCTTTTTAAAATTCTTTGTCTTAAAACAGGCATGCTGGGAACAAGAACATCAATATTTAAAATGCCATGCTAATTCTGTACAGGGAGGGAGAAAAATGAAAGGTAAAAATTGTACAGCTCTGATGACACTACAACTTTTTTTTTAACTTAAGCAGGTCACACCAGAACAACAGTTCATTTTCCAGCAAATTACCTAAGACTCTAAAGGAATATAGCAAACAAAAGTGCATTTTGCACAGTGTATAATCATTCCTATTCACAAGCATTTACATCTCTTTGCAGCCCTTTAGCTTCTCGGAAAAGTTCTTGTAGCAAACAGAAAGGCTTGTCCATGGGAGACCTATCCGGTGACACCTCCTTCATGTTACTAGTCAGCTTATCTAAGTTCTTCTAGGGTTGCCCTTGATGCTTTCTTAGTTTGGACTTACTTCATTTTCTTTCTTTCTTTTTTTCCTTCCAGCAATAAAATAAATAGCTAAAAAGGTCTCTAAGTAATCGGAAAGTTAACATCCCAATTAACTTTCCCACCCCCCCCCTTTCCCTCCCCTAAACCTGGCCAGAAATGCAGAGTAAACATTCACATTACAACAGGTACTTGTAAAGTGGGCTTTTGCCCGCTCGCCCGCCAAGCACTACAGATTCAGGTTCACTGTTTACGTTTTACCGGGCGCTTTGTAAACATACAAGGTTGACTTTTAGTTTTATTTTGCTTGTGTAGAGGACAAACGTCCCCTTCCCAGGTTGGTAGCCTCTCCCCTACACTCCCAGCGCCTGGAGCCTCTGTCAGGAAACAAAACCCCAAACCAGAAAACTCCGCAGAAGCCGGGGAGGCAGGGCCGCTACTCCGGGAGGCTGTGGTCCGCCCAGCCCCTGCCGGATGGGCGGAGGCGAGTATGGTAGGAAGCCAGTGGTCCCTTTTCCCGGCAGATTTCCAAGACGTAAACAGAGATCTGGCTCTCCGCTGTGCGTCTGCAGCCCTCAGGGAAGATCTGTTCCGGGAAACCTCCAAGGCGGTTTCTCTGGGCTTGGAACTAACGGCGCCGTGTCCGGAGCCTCGCGGGATCGGGGCCGAGCTTAGACGCGCCCCTCTCCGAGACTGCGGGAGGCAGGGTTTCCCCTGCCTCTTCAGTGGGAGGGGGACTTCGGGGGCCCCGGGAATGGGACGACTTGGCTCAGGTGCCCCCTGCCTAACCCCTCTTGGGGGCGAAGACAACTCCCACGCGCCTCCAGGCCCATCTGCAAGTTTGTGTTGCGTCTCCTGGGTCCAAAACAGAGTTCTCATGGGGGAGAGAGGGTTGGCCGAAGGTGAACTGGACAAATTAGGGTGGCGGTCCCAGATGGGGAGGGCAGGACTGGGAGCCGGGGAAGGCGAGTGAGCTGCGGGGGTGGGGGGCACAAGACGGGGCGCCGGCCTCTGCGGGTCAGTGCACCGCCACTGAGTGCAAGGCGGAGGCCGGGCTGGTGAGCGTTTCGCTGGGAGTGGCGGGGCTGCTTTGGCTGGTGGCTGTTTGAGAGGACGTGGGGCTGAGCGAGGGCGGCGAGTTCGAGAGCAGGGTGGGGATGGGCGCAGGCAGTGCGGGCAGCGCGGGCACTGCGGCCGGCGTGGGCTTAATGGGCACGGGGATGGCGGGCAGCGTCTGGCCCGCTGCGTGGCACAGAGGCTTCAACGGCACGCCGTAAGCGCTGTAATCGCCACTAGCCATGGAGATGGGGGTGGCCGAATCGATCATGCCTGCCGAACCGTACACGTGTGGCCAGCCAGTACCCAGCGAGCTGCCCATGGTAGTCAACTGGTTGGGGAGCGGGTAGGCGGCGGGCACGGGCTGCATGGCGGAGAAGGCCAGTCCCCCAGGCATCTTGTACTCGCGCGCGATGATATTCTCGATGGCGAAGGGATGCTTGAAGCCCGAGGGCTGCGCCACGCCGCCCAGGTTGTAGGCGGCGGCGGGCATCTGCGGCAGGTGCGTGCCCGAGGCCGCCAGCGCGCTGAGGCGCAGCTTGGCCTGCTGCTGCAGGTACTGCGCCGCGTCAGCGGGCTTGCTGGGCGCCAGGTGGTCCGACTTGAGCACCTTGAAGCGCTTGCGGCGCCTCAGGAAGCTGCCGTTCTCGAACATGTCCCCGCAGCTGGGGTGCAGCGCCCAGAAGCTGCCCTTGCCGGGCTGGTCTGGCCGCCGCGGTATCTTGATGAAGCAGTCGTTGAAGGAAAGGTTGTGGCGCAGGCTGTTCTGCCAGCGCTGCGTGTTCTCCCGGTAGTAGGGGAAGCGGTCCATGATGAACTTGTAGATCTCGCTCAAGGGTAGCATCTTTTCGGGCGAGCTCTGGATGGCCATGGCGGTCAGCGAGATATACGAGTAGGGCGGCTTCTGGTCGCTGTACGTGTTGCGGCCGGGCCGAGGCATCTTCTTCTTTGCCCCTTTCTAGCTCTGGGTCCGCGCGGGCCTGCTCGGATCTGGGAAGGGGGGAAGATAATGGGGGGAAGGACGTGGATGCACAGACACCGCGAGGTCAGCCAGGCCGAGAACAGACTTCGGGGGTGGCGAGTAGGGGGCTTCGGCGCCGGATCAGCCAGTGCCTGAGCTCTTTTGCCAGCAACTTTGCGTGTCGAGTTGGGGGCGGCCAGGGGGCGCGGGAGGGAAAGCCCGCGAGCGGCGCGATGGTAGCCTGGAAGGAAGCCCGGACCAGGAGCGGGAACTGGGGGTGGGGATGCAACGGAGAGCGGCTCACCTTAAAGTTGCCCCAAGTTGCGCGTCCGCATCCGGGATGGCGCTGCTGCTCGCCGAGTCCCTCCCGGCGCGCAGCCGGGGCGCAGTGTCCTGCCTCGGCTGGGCTCCACTCGTTCCTGAGCTCCGCAGCTCAGACCCGCAGCGCCCCGCGCCGCCCGGTCCGTGGCGCTTCTGGTCGTGAGCTCCGCGGGCGGCCGAGCTCGGCGGCGGAGTCCCGGCGCGGACAGTGGCAGCGGCGGCCTCGGGGTTCCGGAGGGCGCTGCTGTGGGCTCCGCGGCTCCACTGAGCTAGGTGGCTGCCTCCATGTCCTCCCTCGAACCATCTGATAGTTTTAAGCGGTGACAGGAGCAGAAAAGACCCCTGTAGCGGCGCTTCATTAATGTGCCACTTCTTAGCTATCATATGACAATCGCCTTGGGGGAGGAGGAAGAGGAGGGGGAGCGGGGGATGCAGAGGGAGGGGACTGAGCGAGAGGGGAGAGAGCCTGGCCAGCTCTGATTTCTTTCACACCTATTTACATGGACACCTTGGCCAATAGGAATCACTTCCAGCTCCAGACTGGGCGAGGGGGAAGAGCCTCGGCCACCGGCGGGAGCAGGACGCGCGGGCCAGGGTGCGCGGTGTGAAGGTATGAGGAGGCGCCGGCCGGCCGCGGAGCAGGGATTCAGGCGACCACTCACATTCACAGACCGAGCCGCTGCGCAGATGATGTTTGACATGGAAATTGCTTGGCCGGGGTATTTTGTTTCCTCTGCAGTGTATCGGGTTTGTATTGTTGGCTAACTTCAGGCACGGCTTTCCCCTGAAGCTGACCCTTTTCCTGCTCTTGGCATTACCCGGGGCTGGTTGCATAGGTTATTGTAATGAAAATACACCCTTCCTCCACTGCTCCAAGAGGCAGGTCAAAGTTTGATTTGACCTTCCTAGGCTGCTGCCTTAGCCCGGCACAGTGGGTGTGTAGCTTTAAGTGATGGGGTTTAAAAATACAAAAATATAATCGGACAGACCCTTGTAAGAGCCCATTTTGTATCTAAGTGTATTGGCCAAATTAAAAAAAAAATAAAGTAGTGTATCTGGGCAAATAAGCAAGGTCTTCACTTTAAAAGTCCTCCAGGAATTTGGTAACCAAGACACAGGACGGAGGCTCTGGGCTGTTGGGGAAGACGGCATGTGGACCTGGGCAGGGCCTGAGTTTGGTTGACACACTTTATCAAGCTCGAGGTCTCTCACTCCCCAGGTGGTTTGAAATTTAGGAGTTAGGCGTGGCCTGGAAGTTTGCATTTTACAGCCGGAACTTTCTCTCCCTTCCCCCTTTTTTTTTGCATAGAAAGAAGTTATTTAGAGTTTAGAGGGCCCAGCAAAAGCTGCCTGCGGCCCCACTAAAACAGAAGTACCTTCTAGATTTGCAAAGAACCAGCGGTTTTACTTTCTTGGAGAGAAAAGAGGATGGGGATGTGCCTGGGGTCACCTTGCCTAGTGTGGGCGGCTTGTTCCCTGGTTTGGATTAGTCTCTGGAGATTCAGTGAATAATAATAATAATTATTATTATCGTTGTCATCATCATCTAATTGCTATGAAATAGTGAATCAACCCCGCCTGCTTGCACGCAGTCTACAAGTATAGACGCTAGGCGTTCCCGCTGGTTTCTGCACATTCTCCGACCTTTATGGTTTTTAGAAGAAATTCCTTCTACCGCGTTGTTAAAAACTCAATAGCAACAGCTCACACTAAATCACCTTCAGTCTCGAAATGTGTGAGAACTTTTTTTTTTTTTTCAGGAGGCGGCGGTGGTGGTGGTGGTGGTGGTGGTGGTGGTAGATTTCTGGATGTGAAGTTTTGATACTTCTAGTGATATTAGAGCATTATTAGTGGAGCTGTTTGGGGTTAGCATAAAAAAGATCTTTAAACGCGTGTGTGCGTACGCGCGCGCGCGCGCGCGGACGTGCGCGCGCACCCCCCCCATTAAGCACAGTTTCTGAGGTGGTCAATAACTCACCAAAACGTAACTTAAACACGATGAATTTAGGAGATTAAACAATTTCATTAATATTGAAATGACCCTCGCGTCTGGGTTGCCTCGCTTGAGATGCAAGCGCACGTTTTTCAATATTAACAGAAGTGCTTGAAGAAAAGAATAATGTCACCTTCTTAACTCGGAAAAAATGACCAGGAGGAGGAGGTGGGTGTGAAGCGGGGGGGGGGGGCGGGGAGGGGGGAGGGACGCTGACCTGTCTCTGGGGGCGCGGCTGGAGAAGGGCAGGTAAACCCCCTGCAGATAAACCAGTTGGACCCGGGAGGAACTTCTGCCGAGCTTGGGGGGAGGCAGCGGTACTCGATGGAGCTGCGCCTGCTTCAGCTCCTAAGGAGGTGCGACGTTTGGGGGTTATATGGCGTGGCCGGGTTAGCCTAGAGGGTCCTGAGATGGGAGGAACTGGGGAAGCTCGGGAGCTTGAGGGGCCCCAGATGACTAGTAGTGAGGGCTTGTGTTTCACAGACCGAAAGGCGTTGGTCCACAGCTTTTTTTTTTTTCTGCTCTAGAAGGCAGCTGCCCTGTGAGGAAAAAAACAGAGGGTGCTCCTGTGGGCGAGGCAGGAGCCCACCTGGGAAGGGGAGGTACGAGCATCGAAGCCTGCAAGGATTTTTAGGATCCTTTAAGAAAATATGTACATACATATAGAAACAGAGTTTTGAGAAGGGTTGGATTCGGGATATGCAACAATAGGAGTGAAAGATCTCTGTTCCCCCTGCTATAGCCAGGAAGATTCTTTTCGACCCCGTGTGTGTGCGCCCGCGCGCTCCCGCGTGTTGGGGGTGAGAGATGGGGAGAGAGAAATGTTTTCTTGTTTTAACAATTGGCATTTTGTTGCCTTGCAAAGGGCCTTTGTATGGCTGTCGAAATCATTGCTCCGAGTAAACAGAAGGTTAAATTCTAAGAGTAGAAACGTTTGGGTGGAAAAAAAAATCCAAGTTGGGATAAATCTCTGTCCGTCTCCCTGGGAAAGTTGTCACCACCAAGTTTGGGACATGGGAGGATACAAGTAGGAATCTTCAAAGTTTGGCTCGGGTGAAGATGGGAGGTGAGGCACTTTGCCTGTACCCGGGGCTCATTAAGAAAATTGAACCTAATAGCACAACTTTGCCTTGGGTGGGGCGAGGAGTTAGTTGTGAGATGCACATTTAAAAAGTGTACTTTGCTGTAAAATTGTATCTTACTTCCTACTCAAGATCTAGAAAGCCCAAGGGAAGAGAGGGATTTGCATGCTATTTACAGAGTTTTAAGGCTAGTATTATGAAGAAGAGGAAGGAAGGAGCACTTTCCAGAAATCTTGAAAAGTGCACCAGTCTATTGTACAGAACCCAAAGCAAATAGAAGCTTTGGGGAGGGGGCACATCCCACCCGCAGGCTTAGGGAGTTGTTGGGAAAACTGTATAAAATACACATAAGTCAATTATACCCATGTGCAAACCAACTGGAAATCTCTTTCGTGCAATAGCCATTCATCGCCTCTGCGGAGCCCACCACCGACCACCTTTCTGCTTGGAGAGTTCCCAATAGCCTCTTTTCCCACAAGCTGGACCACACACGGCTACAGATTTCGTAATAATTTATGCTAATTTCCCTCCATAAATCCACAATTCGCTTCAGTGGCACCCGGGCTGCTGATGGAGTAAAAAGGAGACAGAGGGGTGACAAATACAATATTGATTTTGATTCCTTCTGTTGTCAAGCAGGTGTGTGTGTGCGTGAACTGTGGGGCTGGGGTTTGGGGGCGGGGGCTCTAGGAGAGGAAAACCGCCTGGAGCCCAAGCCAGCCCCTGCATCCACACTCCACAAAGTAACGCGCCCTGGTTTGTTAATATTTACCAAACACCGACGGGAGGTGGAGGAAAGTACCCGGCAGCTTCCGAAGGTTTCCTAGGCGCCAAAAACAATACCCGCCTTCCAGACATGGAAAGTGAACTCCGCGCTGCCCAGAGCGCTTCGGCTAAGCCTTCCTTGGCCCCCTTCTCCTCCTGTGACTCTGGGAGTCGTCCCCTCCCTCTCCATCCCTCCTCTCTCCCTCTCCTCCTTTCCTCTTTCCTAATGCACTCTTGTCCCTCAGTTCTCTTCGCTTCACTTCCCCCCCCCCACTTTTTCCAGCCTCTCTGCGAAATTGGCGGTAAAAGTGCTGGGAGTGGGGGGGGAGCTGAAGGTCGCGGGCTGGTGCAGCGTTGACGTTAGGTTTGGGGCCTCCTCTGGCCCGCCCCACCTTTCCAGGCCGACTGCCTCAGGTGCTCAAGTCCTCCGCTCTCTCGGGGAACCCGCGCTAACGCACCGCACCGCTTTGTCCCATTAGTCTTCACCAAATCTGCACTTTGGTGGCGTGAAACGACTTAGCTTTCCTTTCAAAAGGATTTTGTTCAGGGGGTATTCAGCACTAAAACAAACTCCCTCATCCTGTCAGCGGTCAGTTTTTGTAAAAGAAAAGAAAAAAAAATCATCCTCCTGAGTGTCCTGGAGACTGATTGTCCTCGGAAATCTGTGCCGGCACCCCGGCGTGGCACAGCCTGGCTCTAACGTTCTGGGTTTGGGGACCAGAGGGACCCCGCTCAGTAAGTCCTCTCAACCTGGGGCCACCGGCCAGCAGGGTCTTGCAGGTCCTTGGGTCCCAGAGACCCGCACCCGGTTGGCCGCTGCGTAAGCGAAACCTATTGGTGGCCATGGCTCTCCCGTGCCTGCCCCGGGAGTCTGAGCCCTTTCCGCCGGCCGCCGGGCCACGTGGACCAAGTCTGGTGGGAAATCAAGCTCTTCAAGGAGGAGGGGTGGGGGAGGGGACACACTTCGCGCGGCGGTGCCGAGGGCCAAGCGGCAGAGAAGGTACTTGGAGCCCTCTCCTCGCTCTCTTCGCCAGCGCTCCCCAACGCCACCGCCAGCACCGGGCAGCCCGAGAAGCACACCTATTTTTCCAGCTGGTAGGAAAGAACATCGCACAGCGAACTTTGGAGCCGTGTATTTCATTGGTTGGTGACTGGGCTACATGGGGTTTGGATCTTAACTCACACCAGGGAGGTTGAAAAGAAACTTTTGATGAGGAGTATGTTGCCTAAAATCAGTACCCCCCCCCCGCCCCGTCCAGTCTTGCTGAGAGAGAGGCAAGAGCCTCGACTCCCATCTAAACCAGGGGGTTCAAATTCAGAGGCGTGTCCTCCTGAGTCCCTGCTGCCTGGCAGTGGGTAAGGCCTTTGGCCATGGCTGAGGCACCTGAAGTGAAAATCTGTGTTTTCCTTGGGGTTGGGAGAAAGAGAGTGGCAACGGCCCCACACATTTTAGAAGTATTTCTCAAGCAGCTGCTCCAGTTTGGAGAGTGTGGAAGGCTCAGTTTTCCCTCCACCTCAAGCAGGAAAAAACAGTAGCCAGAGGCAGGGGCTGGTCTGCTTGACATCCATCCCCAAGAAATGCCAAACCCCACCCATAGCGAGCAGGCAATTCCAGTGTCTGTGAAAACAGCTCTTGCTGGGCTCACCATAATGCCCTCTCTTTGGATTCAGTTTGCTAAATACCATTTGGTCTTTGCTGGCAGTGGTTTGCTCTGAGATTTCAAGGCTTTAAAGCTTGAGTTTCCAAATCCAGTCCCTCCTTTGTGCTAACAATTGCATAGCTTTAAACTGGGCATTACCAAACCTACATACGTACTTGTCTCAAAGTTATTTGCAAAAGGTTGGTGGAAGGATTTTGGTTGTTGTTACTAAACCCTCCCCAGAAGTTTTGCCCTGCACTGTGTGAAATAGAAGAAGCAATTCAAATCTATTATTATTATTATCGGAGGAAATATTGCTAAAGCCACCTTGGTATTGAAGGGATTAACTTGCTTTTCTCCCAGCCCCTAACTCTGGGGTTAAGACAGCAGTAGATCAACTGTATAATGTGTGCACTGTTCGCTCATTTGTACAAGCAGAACAAAGGTTGGACTAAGCCAAATTGCATTGCACTTGTGAACCGAGGCCCGATGTGAAGTATCTTTTACAGCGGGGGGAATGAGAACAATTTCGTGTATGTCTAAAAGGGAATAACAAAGCCACTTTCTCGAGCATCTCAAAGTGAAGTAGCGAGGCGTGACATTCCCAGGGTGAGGAGGGACAAAAGCAGGGTCAGGGGGATGAAAAAGAGAATCAAACAGCCACTTTCACATGTCTGCCCTCAACTGCTGCACCTCTCCATAATAGGAAACAAATGTTGTAAAAGGGGGGATTGCTCCCATTCATTCAAAATAGCAAATGATAGCTAAACAACATTGTCAAAACTGAATCAACCTCTGTGCAGTACCACCCAGAAAAAGGTATTGTGTTTTGTTTAATAGCGGGGTGGAGCAAAGGGTCTTTTTTTTTTTTTTAAGGGGGGAAAGGGAGAAAATCACCCTATACTTTTCATATTAATTTTCTTTGTCAGGAATTACTTGTTTGCTCAGATTTGGGGCAGGGGGGATCAGTATCTCTGGTTAGGCAGCCACTCTTAAAATGTTATTTTGGGGAAGGAATTTAGGGAAAGCAGAAACAGGAAGGCAGTTTTTAGTTTTATGAAGTGTTTCAAAGCTTCCAATAAGTGGGAAAACAGTTTAGCTTCCTTTGAATGCATTATCTGAGGGAAAAAATACTGATTGCAATAGAATATCAAGGTAAATCCTGTACAGTAGGCTAAATGTCCTTCGCTCAGAAATTTGAATAAAATCAATTCGGGGAGGGGGAACTGCAGAGCCCTGAAATGAAGACTGTCTTGCATCCGTAATATTTGTTGGTGCATTCGCCCGTTTTAATTTGTTTTGAAACCGGATAACCTGTAGGTCTCCAGCCTTAAAACCCCGCGCTTCTGCTGTGTTTGTTCAGAGATGAGGAGAGCTTAACCCGGTGGACGTATGCAGTATGTGTTTTCTTAATGGCAGAAGCAGGTTTCGCCCACAGCAGCCTTTAAATATAATAACTCGCTATTTTCCTGAGATGGTTAAAACTATTCGATTTTTCTCTCTTCTCTCACTCTCTCTCTCTCTCTCTCTCTCTGCCCCTCCCCCCACCCCGTTTGGGCTTTTTTTTTTTTTTTTTGTCTCCATTCGTCCCCCGCTGAGCTGCCACCCACAAAGCGGGTTTGAAAAAGAAAGAAAGCAAAGAAAGAAAGCGGCCGATCTTACTGGCCTCCCCCAGCTAAGAATGGCTGGGAGGCGGGGCCTGGCGGGGCCTGCAGCGCAGCCGGGCGCTCGCCTCCCCTGGGCCGCGGGGTCCTTCCGCTCAGGCGGGTCCACCTAGGACCAGGCCTTTGCTTCTCGAGTCCCAGCGCGGAGTGCCCACCCTCTGCCGCGCGCCCTCCTCCGCAGCACAGACTCTGCTCCGGGCTCTCACTCTTGGTGGGTCGCAGTGTACAGACTAGCTGTAGGGGAGACCAGGTTGCCCCGAGGGCTTACCGACGCCGCAGAAATGGATCCACCGCCCTCTATGTTCCTCTGTTTCTTTCTCACTTTCCCTATTTCCTCTCCCTCTCTCCCCTCATCCCTTCTTTCTCAGACTCTGGTTTCAATTTCCGCAGCGGTAGGGACACCAGATTTTAGGTCTGCAAACAAACTAGTTGCCTTCCCAGCAATGCAGTGTCCGGGATCTGCAGTGCATTTCCTTGTGTACCCAGCCGGCCCAACCAAAAGAAAGGAAGGAAGGGATAAAGGAAACAGAACATTAAAACGTCCTCACCCGCCTACCTCAGTGGTGAGTGGTAGGCCACGTTAAGTGTTTGACTCTGGAGAGTGGGATGAATCATTAACGTGACCGATTATAGCATCGGTGTAGCTTTTAGGAGACTTCGGCACCTGCAACGGCGGCTGACATCTTCACCGATCTCCCCCTCCCTCCCACCGCAGCAACCCTAGTAAACAACCCCTCACTTCCCCCTTATTTATTTATTTGACATTTTTATTAGGAAAGAATTTTAGATATATATATTTTATATAGACATGAAATCTGCACTGCCATTTCTCCCTGGAGGTGCTTCCCCCCTCCATCTTTTAGGTGACTCTAGAATCACGGGAGGATTTAATTCCAAAAAGGTTGAATCAGCAGGTGATTTTCTTCAGAGTGATAACCATTTGTTTATGGTGGCCATAGTGATTGCGTTGGTGGAGTGGATGGCTTTCCTTAACTGAGGTAGGCTGCCTTTTCTTCCCGGGCGGGCAGTAAAGAAAACCTCTCACCTCTCACTTCACCGGCCCCCCTCCTCAAAGCGGTTTGGGTTCAAAGTCTTTAACTGGGTCTCCTGAATACCCGGAGTTTGGGGAGGCTCTTGGTCTTTCAGTTCTGTCCGTTCATCCTCTTTTCACCAATTTTTCTTTAATTGCCCCCCGCCCCAAAGCTACACGTAAACAGGGTAAAATAGAGAACCGCAGAGAGTGAATTAGATCGTTCTCTTTCTTTTTCACATCTGTTGCTCTTTTCCAAAAGGACAGAGGGAGCCGCGGGCTTCCTAGGTTATCCTAGGTTACCCAGATCTTCGGTAATTATTAGTAACTTAGGTTTTCCTTTGCGTCCGGATCCCTGCGACCTGTTGATGACTGAGTCGTGGAGCGCGGAGCTCCGCGTCAAAGTTGGTTATGTAAACTGCTTGTGTATTTCACATTATCATCGCGCTGTCTGGAGGCAATGTAGATTTTCTAAAGATCTAATGAATAAACAACCAGCAACTGCTGGCGGTGTAATTTACATTGTTAATGCCTACATGTGTATAATAAATATGCATTTGTATGTCTTCAAATAAACTCTTTTTAGTTTCTAACCTGTGGTGATTTTTTTTTTTTTTCCCAAAAAGAAGGAGGGTGGAGGGAATCTTCGTCTTCCCAAGGAATGAGCGTGGCTCTGGTGAAAATGGCTCTGCCGTCGAGCTCAGATTAGGGTCCGCAGCCCGGCTGTCCCTCTTACCCGCCGAGGAAAGCTCGGCTGGGATGGGCCCCCGTACTGGACTCGACAAGAAAGGGAAAATGCGTCCAGGAACTTAGCCGTGCGGTTTGGGGACGGCGGCGCTTTCTGTGGGAATGGCAGCCGAGAGAGAGAGGACAGCATCCACAGGATTCGGGTGTTCTACCCCCGAGCTATCACCCTCCCCCAAAGAGAAGTGCCAAGGACGTCTCTTAGATCGCAACTTGGGTTGGGAGAGTTGGGTCTGGTGCGGCTTCAACAACCTCTGGGAAAAGTTTCCCGGAAATTTCCCGACCGACGACCTTCTCCCACGCGCCTCTGTAGACAGCATTTCGGACAAGTCTGGGGGACAGACAGCTGGGAGAAAAGAGAGGACGCTGGTCCGGGTCGGGGTCCTAGACTCTGCCCCATCAGCCACTTCCTCCGGTAGGGCGGGAACACTGACGCTCCTGGGAGCCACAGCCTCCGAGCTGCGGGGTTTGGACCCAGCATAGCTGCTGTTTTCAGAAGCCGAACGCCCTCCCAGCGCGTCCCACGCCGCTTATTTCAGGCTGGGCGCCGACGTTTGATATCTCTCGCCTCCACCAGCCAGGTGCCACTTTCTTAGCGCGCTCGAAGGCAAATGTCTCATCTTTCCCCGTCCTCGATCCGGAATACATTATTTTAATTAAGTCTATGGCGATTTACTTTCCTCTGAGATCTATTCCACGGTGCAATTAGGAACGTATTGGTGCTAGCTCATATGAATATTCAGGAGCGTGTCAATTAATTAGCAGACAGAAGAATCTCATTATGGTGCTCAAAACCCTTTTAGTGTTAAGCAGAATTAAGGGGGTTTTTGGCAATGCGCTGGATTAGTGAATATTTTACTGTGAACTCATTTAACTTCATTATCATAGCACTTACACTACTCTCTGATTTTATTAATTAAATTGCTCATTAATTTGTCCAAAAAGGATAAAAGTTTTAATGTGCCACCCAATAACTTGGAAAGTAAACTTTCGCCCTGCTTGGTCTTCGCTCCGGGCCAGAAGAGGACAGATGGCTGCTTGCACAGCTCGAGATGGAGGCGCGGTTCTCCTCTCCCTGCATCCAGCAGCTTCGGGGAGAGCAGGCTCTCCGGCTCCCCGCACTCCGGCAGCAGCCGGGATGTCTCGGAGGAAGGGCCGCCACCGCAGAGCAACCCATTGGCTTTTTTTTTTTTTTTTTTTTTTGCGGTACGCGGGCCTTTCACTGCTGTGGCCTCTCCCGTTGTGGAGCACAGGCTCCGGACGCACAGGCTCAGCGGCCACGGCTCACGGGCCCAACCGCTCCGCGGCACGTGGGATCCTCCCGGACCAGGGCACGAATGGCTTTTTGCGTCTGGGACTGGCTTGGAGTCCTCCTTCCGCAAGCAAAAAAATGAAAGCCTTTCCCTGGCTCCGGGGAGTGCGGGTGACTGGGCACGGAGCCAATCGTCCGGGGACGCGAGAAGTGCCCTGGGAGCCACCGTCAGCGCTCCCAGGCTTCTCAGCCTCCGGGCCCTAAGGCGCGCTGTTTCCCAAAGGTGTGCGCGAAATGCACTTCATGAGGTCAACGTCCGCAACGCCCCCTAAGGGCCTGCTGAGCGCAGCACCCACACACCCGGCCGCTTGAGGCCTCTTCCTGAGCACCCCGTCCTCGACCGGGGCCACCCCTCAGGCATCATCTGGGTTCGCGCCCCCGTGCCGCTCACGCCCACCTGCACCTCCCCCCCCACCCTGCCCCAAAAGGTTAGAAAGACAAATATTAAAATTACTTGCACAAAGGGAACTGCTAAAGAGATCCCAAATTAATATGCATGTAAAATTAATTAGTTGCATTTCGTGACATCAAAATAAGTACCTGGGAAACAGAACACCTTCTGGGCATTGGGAACATATGCTGGAATTAGAGTTAATTGACTAATTACATAAATTAGGCATTAATTTTGCAACACATCGAGTATAAAAGATATCTCAATTAATTGTGCATAAATTACCAGGTGAAACCGGGTGGCGGTCCGGCCAGGATTCCGGTTCTCTGACCTCTGCTCTTTAGGACCCCAAAGCTAGGCGGCGTGGCGGGCGCCCAGGTCGAGACTGGCTGGCCCGGGAGGGGAGACCGAGGTCTGCACCGGGAGTCGCTGCCCGCACAGGCTGATGACTCGGGGCAATCGTTAATGTGATGGAAACTCCCCCACTCATTAAAATCAATTACGTGCAGTTAGATTGATCAGCTTTTGTCAGAAAGGAGCAAAGCAAACCCCTGTACTAATCTCCCCTCCCCCCAAGTCCCCGTCCTTACCCCCTCTCCCCTTTCTCCCCCATCCACCTATAGTGATCCCGGGCCCTCGCCGAGTGAGTCCCGCCGTCCTTGTCCTCAGTTTCCCTCGCTGAGGATGTTATTAACTTTTCTGGAATTGACGCCGGCTCTGGGCCACTTTTGATCGATCCCGACTCTGACCGGGCTGTACTGGATGCCTGGTTTCTCTTGGTGGTCCACATCCTCCCGGGCCCGCCACCACGCCTCAACCAGGAATACAACTTCAAGGAAAGATGCTAAGTGATTTGAATCTCTTCCGTTTGGAAATGGGTGTAAATTTATCTCCGGATTGTAAAATCTAGGTAAGGTAACCCAATTCATTCTCCCAGAGGACTAGTCTGTCGGAGTTCCCAGCTTCCCCCCTCTCCCTACCGCTCCCCGCCCCCCATAGTGGATATAATATCTCTCCTTTCTTATGGATGAAAGAACAAAATGGATACAGAATGGGTGTTGAGTCTAATTTTCCTGGGGCTCCTTTCTCCAAGGGGAGCTCCAGGGAACACACTAGTAATTCTCCCTCAAAACCCACCAAATAGAATATTTGCCTGTAAAACAGTTTATTGTTGGGAAAATATTAATGATCTTGGTAGCGACTTCCGCCTATGTTCCCTACACATTTTAAGCAAACGAAAAAGGCATGCCAAAGTCAAAGGGTTATTTGGGCAGTGGATAAAGCCATGCCCCTTCCAAACCCCAGTGAAACTACAACAAAACTCATATGAATTTCTTACATAAATTAGCACCAATTATAACACAGTTTGGTTCTGTTGATCTAATGGAATGTTACTAATGGAGGGACAGATTTCTCAGCAACTTCTGGAGCTGTCATCATGTGCCTGGTGGTTTGTGACAGTATCTGAAGTCACAGACCCCGCACGCCCCCAAGATCCCCAAGTTGTAATCTTTTTCTTCTTTCTGCCGAAGCAAACAGAGAATGGAAGGAAATCCTGAGAAACCCTTTATTGTCTGATTATATATATCTTCATCAAGATGCCTGGGTGACATTTGTTAGAATATAATCCTGACTGCTGATGGGCTAAAGAAACCAACGAATTCCTGAGTTTACAGAGACAGACATTCGTCTTGATGTAGAGGTTTTCTGCAGTAGCCAGATGCTGAAGGTACTTGAGGGAGATGTTGACAAGTGGATAATTGTCAGCAGAACTAAAACAGACACTTTGTTTACAGTCGAGCATGATTAATTGAGAGTAAATAAAGCAGCACTCTTTATAAAATCACCATTCAAGTCCAAAAAAGGCTGTATGTGTCTAGAAATGAAATAAAAGAAGTGGACTTCTTGTACAAGAGCTGGTTTTGCCAGACCCTTGAAGCAGCAGCTGGCAGTAGTGTAGATCAGACATAGATATATGCTTTATTGCTTTCCAGCTGGTCTGCTTTAAAAAAAAGATTTTTTTTGCCAAATTTATAGAGCTGGATTAGAAACATTTTCCCCCTGATTAGCTGAATTTTAAATTTCTCTTATTAAAAGATTATTCTTCCCCTCTCTCTTCTCCCTTTAAAAGGTAATGCATTTAATGTGAAATAATTTTGAAAACGAGCCAGACGTGATAAACCCAATCTGATGTTGTCAAACAAGGCTGTTAAATGCCATTGTGATACTTCGGTTTGCAAGAGAGCATTTCTATTCCCCATGGCACTAATAAACCACAGAGGCCAGACTCTAGTTAAACATCTCAGGATTGCCCAACATAATAAATTTTAATGAAACAGGAAATATGTCTTTCTTTCAAGGTACAATTCGACTTGTGTATACAAGGTATTTTTCTGGCCTCTATCCTGCTAGACCATAGGGTGACCAGGCCAACACCTTTCTAAGAAAGTTTGCTAATCATGTTCGTGCAGATTAGTACTGCAGACATACTTATCATTGACCTTGGATAGATACCTTGGATGGATTGATTTATAGCAGTCTGTAAGTGAGCATTCTTTGTATTGTAATAAAATGCCCAATGAAGTTCAAAACAATAAGCCTAAGGAAGTTAGAAGTTGGTTTGGATTACTAACAGGTCAATTAAATTCAGTACTGATGCCCTACGGTAAGGATGGATGCAGAAACACAAGGCAGGTAAATAGGTGCAAAGTGGGACTTTGTTTGGGCTGCGGGGAGAGAGCTTTCTCTTGGGACTTCTCTCTCGGTTAAGAACTGTCTGTAGGCGCTTCTGAGACAAAAGCAGAAGCAGAGTCTGTGGCATGAAAGGATAGAGGGAGGAGAGAAATAGGATAGAGAGATAGAGACAAAGAGAGAAAAGACACGAAGGAGGAGGAAAAGAAAAAGAAGAACAACAGGGACAGAGATGGAATCCTTTCTCTTCAAGTGAGCCCTGGGCTTTTTGTGAATCAATACTTTTTCTTTTGCCTTAGGCCTGTTTTTTTTTTTCATTTCCTTTTGTTTTGTTTTTTTGCGGTATGAGGGCCTCTCACTGCTGTGGCCTCTCCCGTTGCGGAGCACAGGCTCCGGACGCGCAGGCTCAGCGGCCATGGCTCACGGGCCCAGCTGCTGCGCGGCATGTGGGATCTTCCTGGACCGGGGCACGAACCCGCGTCCGGCAGGCGGACTCTCAAGCACTGCGCCACCAGGGAATCCCTACCTTAGGCCTGTTTGAGCGAAGTTTTGAAGGGGTCACGACTAATATACTTTTTTAAGAAGTCATATTCATTTGATTTTAAAAATTGAAGTATATTCAATCTTGTAATAACCTATAATGGAAAAGAATCTGAATATACTTTTCCTGCTGTCATGAGACCCAGCATAGTTTTCATGCCAAAAATCTTGTTTATTCTTTCTATTTCTCCTCGCTAGGAGGAGCAACTCAAATTGCTTGGGTAGCTCTTGGGCTTTGGGTTCCAAGGAATTTCATTTCCTTCCCTGGTGGGCACTATATATTGCTTTGGTAATTGCACATCTGTGGGGACATTTTTCAGGGCTCCTAGAGCCTGACAGTCTTAGGATGAGGACCTAAAGTAATGTCTCCATCAGCATATCCCTAAGCCTTTAAGAAATATTAGAGCTCCTTCCTTCTTTCCTTCCTCCCTCCCTCCCTCCTTCCCTCCCTCCCTCCCTCCCTCCCTCCTTCCCTCCCTCCCTTCCTTCCTTCCTTCCTTCCATAGTCTGAGTCTGTCCATATTATTTTAGTCTTCTCTCATTTTTTTCTTGATCAGTCTGGTTAGAGGTTTATCAGTTTTATTGATATTTTCAAAGAATCAGCTTCTGGTTTCATTGATCGCTGTGTTTTTTCTGTTTTCTATTTCACTAATTTCTGCCCTGATCTCATTATTTCCTTTCTCCAGCTTCTAGTAGGTTTAATTCATTTTAAACATATTTTCTCAATAAAGATGTTTAAAAATTTTTTTTCTTTTTTTACTGAAGATGGAAGCTTAGATTATTGAATTGACACCATTGTTTTTCCCTAATATAGGCATTTAATGCTATCAACTTAAAGATTACTTTAGCTTCATCTGTAACCTTGATATGTTATATTTTCATTTTCATTCAGTTTAAAATATTTTTTTAACTTCCCTTTTGATTTCTTCTTTGATTCACGTGTTATTTAGAAGGGTGTTGTTTAATTTTTAATTATTTGGGTAATTTCCAGATTTAAAAACTGATTTCTAGTTCACATTCATTGTTGTTAGAAACCATACTTTGTATGCTTTTAATCCTATTACATTTACTGGGACTTTTTTTTTTTTTGGCCACACCTCATGGCTTGTGGGATCTTAATTCCCCAACTGGGGATTGATTGAACCTGGGGACCTAGGCAGTGGGAGTGCCGAATCGTAACCATTGGATTGCCAGGGAATTCCCAACATTTACTGAGACTTTTTTTTAGTTTAGTTTTTTTTTTTTTTTTTTTGATGTGGACCATTTGTAAAGTCTTTATTGAATTTGTTACAATATTATTTCTGTTTTATGTTTTGGTTTTTTGGCTGCAAGGCACGTGGGATCCTAGCTTACCAACCAGAATTCAAACCCATAGCCCCTGCACTGGAAGGTGAAGTCCTAACCACTGGACCACCAGGGAAGTCCCAAGACGTTTTAATGGCATAGTATATGTCTTATTCTGGTGACTGTTCCAAGTACACTTGAAAAAAATGTTTATTCTGTTGTTGGATGGAGTGTTCCATTAGTGTCAATTAAGTCAAGCTGACAGAGAATGCAGTTCAAGTCTTCTATATCCTTACTGTAGTTTTCCATTTACTTGTTCTATCAATTACTGAGAGAGGAATGTGAAGTCTCTCACTAAAATTGTGGATTCATCTATTTCTTCTTTTAGTATTTGAATTTCTGTTTTATTTGCATATATTGGGTTGGCCGAAAAGTGCCTTTGGTTTTTAAGTAAAAATAAAAGGCACATTTTTCATTTTTACTGAGAACTTTATTGAACAGTGTATTCACCCTTTTGTTCCACTACCTTCTGCCATTTTTCAGGCAACTTCATAATTTCACCTTCCCAAAACTTTTTATCTTTTTGAGTGAAGAACTGTTCCAAGTGCCTTTTACAGTCTTGCAGGGAATTGAATTTTTTTCCATTAAGAGAATTTTGTAAAGACCTAAATAAATGGAAATCCGAAGGTGCAGTGTCTGGTGAATACAGTGGATGAATCAGAACTTCCCAGCCAAGCTGTAACAGTTGTTGCCTGGTCATCAAAGAAACAGGCGATCTTGTGTTATCCTGATGGAAGATTATGCCTTTTCTGTTGACTAATTCTGGATGCTTTTCATCAAGTGCCACTTTCAGTTGGTGTAGCTGGGAGCAGTACTAGCTGGAATTAATTGTTTGGTTTTCTGGAAGGAGCTTATAATAGACTCCCTGCCAATCCCACCATATACACAACATCACCTTCTTTGGATGAAGACTGGCTTTTGGTGTGGTTGTTGGTGATTCATTTTGCTTGCTCCATGACCTCTTCCATTCCACATTATTGTACAGTATCCACTTTTCATCGCCCATCACAATTTGTTTTAAAAACGGAACTTTCCTTACATTTGAGTAGAGGACCTTATGCAGAAATACGGTCAGGGAGGTTTTTTTCACTTAACTTATGTGGAACCCAAACATCAAAGCGATGAATATAACCAAGCTGGTGCAAATGATTTTCAACGCTTGATTTGGATATTTTGAGAATATCGCTATCTCCCACATGGTATAACGTTGATTATTCTCAGTTAATGTCTCGATTTGATTGCTGTCAACTTCAACTGGTCTACCTGACCGTGGAGCATCATCCAGTGAGAAATCTCCAGGACGAAACTTCACAAACCACTTTTGACATGTTTAATCAGTCACAGCACCTTCTCCATACACTGCACAAATCTTTTTCTGCATTTCAGTTTTTAACCTTTCTTGAAATAATAAAGCATAATATGCCAAAAATGTTGCTTTTTTTCCCCACCTGCAGTATTAAAATGGCTACACAAAAATTCGCCAATTTTGATGTCTTTTTTTTTAGGTACATATATACATTTTGTAGGTTTTCATTAGTTATCTATTTCATGCATAGTATCAGTCTCTAGGTCCATCCATGTCTCTACAAATGACCCAATTTCATTCCTTTTTATGGCTGAGTAATATTCCATTGTATATGTGTACCACATCTTCTTTATCCATCCTCCGTTGATGGACATTTAGGTTGCTTCCATGTCCTGGCTATTGTAAATAGTGCTGCAATGAACATTGGGGTGCATGTGTCTTTTTGAATTATGGTTTCTCTGGGTATATGCCCAGTAGTGGGGTTGCCAGGTCACATGGTAGTCCTGTTTTTAGTTTTTTAAGGAACCTCGGTACTGTTCTCCATAGTAGCTGTATCAATTGAGAAGGCTTTCTTAAAATGCATGCTGCTATAACAGCTGTCACGTACAATCTAACAAAATTGTTTCAAATGAAGTTAAAGACAACTAAGTGCTACTAGAGCCATCTTATGGAAAACACCGAATGAAGCTTTTGGCCAACCCAATATATTTAATATTGTTATGCTTTCTTGATCAGTTAATCCCTTTATCTATGAAATGTCCATCTTTATCCCTTGTTTATTCCTTGTTTGAAATCTGTGTTATCTGATGTTAATGTAGCCACTTTAGCTTTATTCTGATTAGGGTTTGTGTGGTATCTTTTTCCATCCTTTTACTTTTTTTTTTTTTGGCCACACGTGGCACCTTGTGGGATCTTAGTTCCCCAACCAGGGATTGAACCCAGGCCTTTGGCAGTGAGAGCGCAGAGTCCCAACCACTGGACCGCTGGGGAATTCCCCATCCTTTTACTTTTTAAGCTATTTGTCTTTTTATATTTAAAGAGGATTTCTTATAGACAGGATATAATTGGGTCTTACATTTTTATCTAATTTCACGATCACTGCCTTTTAATTGGAGCATTTAGACCATTTACATTTATATTTACGTGGTTGGGCAGAAAGTTACTGTCTTTCTGTTTTTTGTTTTCATTCTGTTTTTCTTTGTTCCATGTGTCATTATTCTCTTTCTCCCTTTTTATTGTCTTCTTTTTGAGCATTTTTATGACTCCGTTTTTCTCTGTTATTAGCTTGCTATCTGTACTGTTTCTTTGTTTCCATCTTTTGGTTTTTTCCTTTGTGTTTGCATTTGAAATATATGATTTTAATTTATCAAAGTCTACTGGCAAACACACTACTTCACATGTAAAATGAACAATATACTTCTGTTTTCCTATTAAAATGTTTAATACATTTTACTTCTACATATGCTCTGAATCCTGCAATGCACTATTATTTTTGCTTAAAACAGCCAATTATCTTTAAGGATTTTTAAAAATGAGAACAAATATCCTGTATTTATCTGAATATATGCCTTGTTACTCTTCATTCCTTTGTGTAGATCCACATGTCTACCTGGAATAATTTCCCTTCTTCTTGAACAACTTCTGTTAATGTTTGTTATGGTGCAGATCTGCTGGTGACAAATTCTCTCAACTATTGTTTGTCTGAGAACTTATTTTAACTTAAATTTTGAATGATATTTTCAGTGGGTATAGAATTCTAGATTATCAAGTTTTTTTTCTTTCAGTACTTAAAATTTTTGTTCTATTGTCTTCTGATATGTGTGTTTTTTTTTTTTTTTAAGATTTATTTATTTATTTATGGCTGCATTGGGTCTTTGTTGCTGCGCATGGGCTTTCTTTAGTTGCGGCGAGCGGGGGCTACTCTTCATTGCAGTGTGCAGGCCTCTCATTGTGGTGGCTTCTCTAGTTGCAGAGCACGGGCTCTAGGTGCATGGGCTTCAGTAGTTGTGGCTCAGGGGCTCTAGAGCACAGGCTCAGTAGTTGTGGCGCACGGGCTCAGTTGCTTAGCGGCATGTTGAATCTTCCCAGACCGGGGCTTGAACCCACGTGCCCTGAACTGGCAGGCAGATTCTTAACCACTGCGCCATCAGGGAAGCCCTGCATGGTTTCTTATGAAGAGTCTCTGATAGTTCTTTTGTTCCTCTGTATGGATTGCATTATTTTCTCTCTGGTTGCTTTTAAGATTTCACCACTGGTTTCAGTAATTGGATTCTTGTGTGCTGTGTTATGCTTTTGTGTGTGTGCTTATTCTGGTTGGACTTCATTGAGCTCTTTGGATTTATGAGTTTATATTTTCCTCACATTTGGAAAAATTTTCACCATTATTCTGCAAATATTTTTTTGGTCCTGCCCCTGCTTCCTTCTGGAACTCTAATTTTATATTTGTTAGATTGCTTGATATTGTCTCACAGATCACTGATTTTTATCAGTCATTTTCCCCCCTTTGCCTCACTTTGGATAAATATCTTCAAGTTCCTGATTATTTCTTCTTCTGCAGTGTCTAGTCTACTGTTAATAGTATTCAGTACCTTTTTTTTTTTTTTTTTTTTTTTTGCGGTACGTGGGCCTCTCACTGTTGTGGCCTCTCCCGTTGCGGAGCACAGGCTCCGGACGCACAGGCTCAGCGGCCATGGCTCACGGGCCCAGCCGCTCCGCAGCACGTGGGATCCTCCCGGACCGGGGCATGAACCCGCGTCCCCCGCATCGGCAGGCGGACTCTCAACCACTGCGCCACCAGGGAAGCCCAGTACCTTTTTTTTTTGAATTTTATTTTATTTTTTATACAGCAGGTTCTTATTAGTTATCTGTTTTATACATATTAGTGTATACATGTCAATCCCAGTCTCCCAGTTCATCCCACCCCCCACCCCCCACCCACTCTCCCCGCTTGATGTCCATACATTTGTTCTCTACATCTTTGTCTCTATTTCTGCCCTGCAAACCGGTTCATCTGTACCATTTTTCTAGATTCCACATATATGCGTTAATATATGATATTTGTTTTTCTCTTCCTGACTTATTTCACTCTGTATGACAGTCTCTAGAAATGACCCAATTTCATTCTTTTTATGGCTGAGTAATATTCCACTGTATATATGTACCACATCTTCCTTATCCATTTGTCTGTCGATGGGCATTTAGGTAGCTTCCATGACCTGGTTATTGTAAATAGTGCTGCAATGAACATTGGGGTGCATGTGTATTTTTGAATTATGGTTTCCTTTGGGTATATGCCCAGTAGTGGGATTGCTGGGTCATATGATAATTCTATTTTTAGTTTTTTAAGGAACCTCCATACTGTTCTCCATAGTGGCTGTATCAATTTACATTCTCACCAACAATGCAAAAGGGTTCCCTTTTCTCCAGACCCTTTCAGCATTTATTGTCTGTAGATTTTCTGATGATGCCCATTCTAACTGGTGTAGTTTTGATTTGAGTTTCTCTAATAATTAGTGATGTTGAACAGCTTTTCATGTGCTTCTTGGCCATCTGTATGTCTTCTTTGGAGAAATGTCTATTTAGGTCTTCTGCCCATTTTTTGATTGGGTTGTTTGTTTCTTTAATATTGTGCTGCATGTGCTATTTATATATTTTGGAGATTAATCCTTTGTCCGTTGATTCATTTGCAAATATTTTCTCCCATTCTGAGGGTTGTCTTTTCATCTTGTTTGTAGTTTCCTTTGCTTTGCAAAAGCTTTTAAGTTTCATTAGGTCCCATTTGTTTATTTTTGTTTTTATTTCCATTACGCTAGGAGGTAGATCAAAAAAGATCTTGCTGTGATTTATGTCAAAGAGTATTCTTCCTATGTTTTCCTCTAAGAGTTTTATAGTGTCTGGTCTTACATTTAGGTCCCTAATCTTTGAATGCCAGGTAATTTTTGATAGGATGCCAATCATTGCAAATTTTAAGTCATTGAGTGCTGAAAGACATTTGAAAGAGTATTGGCCAGAATGAAGTTATTTGAATCAGTTTGATCCTTCTGAGTCTTGATTTTGAGCTTTATTATGACTGGTTCAGAGCAGCCTTTACTCTAGGGCTATTTTAGTCCCACTATTAAGGTGTGACACTTCAGAGAACTCTACCTGATGCTCTATGTACTGCAAGGTCCCTTTATTTTACTTAGTGGAAAAGGTAATGATTCCTAACTGTGTGAGCCCCGGTCATTTTTCTGCTTAATGCTTTCCAGAAGTTCTTTTCCAGACCTCCTGGATAGATCTCTACTCAGCTAAAGACTCCAGGAGTTTCGTCCGCAAATCTCCAGTAATCTAGCCTGTAAAATCTAGATACTGAAAATAACCTAGATATCTTCTCAAACTCCAGTTTCGGTCACCTTAGTCCAAGGACACTGCTGGACTTTGTTTAGATTCTTTTTCCTTGTGTTGTGGGCTACAAAGTACCTCTAGGCAGTAAGCTGGAATAATAGTAGTATGTTCCCCATTTGCTTTCTGTTGCTCAAGTACCATACTCATCCTCTGCCTGAAACAGTATTTAAATGTATTTTGCAAGGATATCTAGTTGTTTAGAGTGGGAAGGCAGTTCCCACAGCAGTTACTTTTTCATGGACCAAATTGAAGCCTGTCTACAAATAAAATTTATTGTGAAAGCAAGAGTTTTATTGAGTAGAATATCCCCTTTACTAGGAAGCTTATTAAAAGGTTTTGTCTTTCCATTTTGAAAGGTCACAAAGTCTCCTTAAGTTTAAGACCAACTGAGAGTCTCCAATTTTCAGCATTCTTGGAGCAGGAAGAATATCAGTCCTTTATTTCTCTTAAAGAATCTCATTTTTTTGCAATACAAATCATGTTTGTAAGGAAATAATGTAGTATTGGGAAGCTTGAGATTATCTTTCCTAGAAAATGCACTACCTTCCTGCTCACTTAAGCTCTTACTATTTTTTTTCTCTCTAGTTATCAGTTGGACTTTAAGAATTACACAAGTGACTATTTATAAGGCTTTCTCAGTATTTGGTCACTTAAAAAATGTTAAATGATAAACCATCAGTGACTTCATATAAAATGTGGATGAGTCCTTTATCAATCTCAAAATTGAGTGCACAGTGAGAATAAGAGGTATGTGTGGGTGGCTGGTATCAGAATGTGTACTTCCCACTTCAGTAGAGAACATTCAGTACCTCTTAGGAATAAAATTCTATTCTTGTAAACTCTTTAAATAGGCTGTAAACATTTGTAATTTTCTTTTCTTGAATTAGCCTAATCCTTTGTGATAAATTGAGTTTCTATGTTTTGCAGAGCTTTTGAAGACTAATTTAAGAGCCAGGAGTTTTTGAGGAATTAGAAACATATTAAATTAAATGTGTTCAAGTATTTCCTTCCTCTTATGTGTTAAGTACTTTGTGGAAATAATTACTTCTCATTTGCCAGAGAGAAAAACTTTTCCTTAATATTTCATTATCCCTGAATAAGAATAAGCTTTCCTAAAATACCTGTTATGTCTTATTGTTGTATTATCTGTACCTTTAGATACATTTGTATACATCATAACTTGGTAATTCCTCTATTATGTTGCATTTATTATATCCCGATAATTAAGCATTGGTATCATCAGTAGGGATAATGACCATGATTATGAAACTGCAAAGCAGCTATAGGAAAAGGAAGGTTAGATTCCTTATAATACTGTATTGGTTCTTTATTCTCGTTTGAATTTTGCTGGTTGCTACCATATTTGGGGTTATTAAACTAATTATGCCTTTCTGGCCCCAATTTTGCTTCTAAACCATCAAAATAATATAGTTAAATATCTATACCAAGGGCTGAACTTTTAAAAAATTCGTACTTTCTTTTTCATTTTGTTTACAGTGTATTTATACTATGTAAAAATGCATTTCAGCATTTGTACATTAATTAGAGGAATAACCACAGAGTCTTCCCCTTTTACATAATTGTATATTTAACAATAAAAAGAAAATCATAATGTCATAATGCCTGTGATTCCTCTGGTGTTCTCCATTATCAATTAGAAAATAAACTAGATTTTCTAATTCCCCAGTTCCTTGGGGATTTATTTAAAAAGCAACCTGAATTTTTAACTTCATGCAAAAACATTGCATTGTTTATAAAATGAATATTAAAATAATACAATTAGAATGAAAAGTGTTCTCCTTTGGGGTTCTCTTGAGAAAGAGAGTGAGACAGACACACACCTTGGGATATAGCAGAAAACATATTATCTGCAAAGCTGATTTGATATTAATGCATTCTGCTAATCAAGTTTATTTTCTGTATTAACTGAAGTTAACATTAATCCTTTAATTTGCAAATAGTACAGTTCTAAACATTACATTTCTGAGTTGATCGCTGGTGGTTATGCTACATGGTATCATTGTTAAACTTGCTGTTGAATAGATGATTTATACTCACTCGAGAAGATGAAATTATCCTCACCATATCTTTCTTGCAAAATTAGTAGAAACACTGGTTGTTATTAAACCTGATCAGCTGGTATCACAGCAGGGCACTTGTGAAAAAATTACTTAATATCTCTTTGTTTACAGTCTTCACTGAGGTGAATATATTTAATGTAATTATTCAACTGCTAACCAGCTCCTGGTGTTAACTATTTCTGTTTAAAGAAGTTGCATTTTTCACAAAACCTGTACCACACCCAAAGGTTTTATTTTCATTTTCCTAAGAACTGTATTTTGTGTGTATATCTAGAAAGGGAGTCTTAATGGAGAGGTTTTGTGCTGATTAAGCCCATAGGTGTTATTACACAGAGGAAATTTGATCATTGCATCTTCAGAAAGGGTAACATTGTGTAGAACTAGAAAAGGTGGATTTCTTAATCAGCCATTGGTTTATAAGACAAGTTGGGAATAGTTCACTTTATGAGTGCCTCAATATCCCTTTTGAAGAAGCAATTAATCCTTAATGGGACCACTGTGGATTTAGTAAATAGATTGGAACAAACTTAGATAAAAATCGTGACTAATCTACAAAATTCTATCCTATTCTCTTCTTGTTATAGAAAAAATTACTCCAAATCAGAAATGGGCAAAACATGTAAATATAATGTGCTTAGATGTTCATTTGGTGCCTGTTGATTTCAAGGGGGGGGTCATGCAAATGTATATGAGCGGACTTTCATTTTGAGTCTCTTCAGTTGGCTCAACAGTTTAGTTTTTTAGTTATATTTATGTTTCACTGTATCCTTCAAACAGCTCCCAGAATGAATGTATTTCATGTCTTGAATCATTAGACCAGTCTTAAAACTGCATTCTCTTTCTTCACATAAATATTCCTGTGTAACTGGTTGGCTAACAAGATCACTTGGTCATCCAGGAAACCTCTCATCCGAGGTTTATTAATTTTTCTTAGCTCTGATATATGACTTCACACTGGAAACGAATCTTTAAAAAATGCATTGCTCCCCAAGCATCACTCTAAAGAACAGAAAGTAGCTGGGTTGGCTATTATTTTGGGGTTTGGAAAAGCAGCTTAATGATACTCATATTAGAAATGATAAACCTGGAGAGTTATAAATTCTCTCTCCAATATGTTATCAGCCTGAACCTACTTCAACTCACCTCTTACTTTCATGGAAGAATTTGTGTTGTTTTCTTGTGTTATTTCAGTTACCAGAATTCTTGAACTTAAAAAAATCATAGAGCAACTCACTATTATATAATAATTTTATAGTTATTATTCATTGGGGAATGGAAGTGGTACATGTTTTTGTTCACACCAAATTCCTGTACCCAGCACAATTTCCAGCGCATAGTGGGTGCTTAACAGGTCTTTGTTGGGCAGGTAAACTCAGCTTCCTCTGCCTCCCGTTGATGCCATGCCCTTGTTATACCTGTGTAACTGCGTGAGCTCCAGGTGTCACACTATTGTGCCCAACATTCTACCCTGAAAGTATGATCTAAAGTCCAGCCGGGAAAGAGGAACCACTCTATTTAAATCGGAGGGAATTTAGTGCAAGAATTTGGTTTCACAGGTGCCAGAAGAAGCTTAAAAGGAGGATGGGGAAGGCAACCCAAAAGTTAGTAGCAACAGGAAGCCACACCCCTAGACTGGAGGGATGAAAGGAGGAAGTGGTAGTACCCCAGCTCAGGGCCTGGGGATGCCTGATGGATCCTGAAACCACAAAGGATACTGACACCAAGGGGGTGGTGCAGCCACTGCTGGGGAGACACCAGAGGCAGAGAAGGAAGGGAGAAATATTCTTGCTTCTCCCTTCTTTCGGGCCTCTCATTTCTTGGTGGAAAACCCTGCAGAACACCAGCTGACATGGAGCACAGGCTGCCCGTACTACCTTCACCCCCATGCCTCCCAAAGCACAGCAGGGAAGGGTGAGGAATGAATCTGAAGACAAACAGGCCATGGTTTGATCCACTACCAAAGGGAGATGCTTTAGGGATAATGCCAGTTTTGTGCATTCTATCTCCCACTTACATGTCCCTCTCTACTAGGTACTCTGTCTAGTTAACTTCTAGCCGAGAATGACTTGACCAACATCCTTTCATCCTAAGAGACCCCTTTTTGGAGAACCTGACAACTCAAGATTGAGCAGCTGGCCTATGTTTTATACTCTGCTTGCCCAGCCCGGTAGAGATAACTCCAGCCCAGCTGACCTTGCTTCAGAGCACATCCACCAGCCTCCCAGATGATCTCACGTCAAGAGCCAGAGGATAATCCTCAGGGTGGAGAGAGCAGCGTGATCTTGGTGACCCAGGCCGATGTCCAAGCTTTCAGTGATGTGATTAGGACAGTCTCTTTATCACCACAATTCTAGGCTTATACTTTTCAATGATGATTTTTTTCCTTTGGCACTCATTGGTCCTTCACACTTATTTTTTTTTTTTATCTGTCTATTTATGTATTTTTGGCTGAGTTGGGTCTTTGTTGCTGTGCGCAGGCTTTCTCTAGTTGCGGTGAGTGGGGGCTGCTCTTCGTTGTGGTGCGCAGGCTTCTCATTGCAGTGGCTTCTCTTGCTGCGGAGCACGGGCTCGAGGCGCAAAGGCTTCAGTAGTTGTGGCTCGTGGGTTGTAGAGCGCAGGCTCAGTAGTTGTGGCGCACGGGCTTAGTTGCTCCGCGGCATGTGGGATCTTCCCGGACCAGGGCTCGAACCCGTGTCCCCTGCATTGGCAGGAGGATTCTGAACCACTGCGCCACCAGGGAAGCCCCTTCACACTTATTTTGATTCATAGGTGAGAATTTAGTTTTTGTTGTAAAATAAGGACAAGCTAACATTAAGATTTATTATTATTATCATTATTTATAAAATCTCTCACTAAGCGTCTGCTTCGGTGTCTATGATAACTCCATGACATTAAAGCAGAATTTCTCACCTTCAGCATTACTGACATTTGGGGCTGGACAATTCTTCGTTGTTGGGGGCTGTCTTGTACATTGTAGAACTCTTGGTAGCATCCCTTACCTCTATCCACTGGAAACAATTAGCACTCCTTTCTCTCAAGGTGTGACAACTGAAAATGTCTCCAGATATTGTCACATGTCCCCTGGGAGGTGGAAATCATCCCTATTTGAGAACCGCTGTGGTAAGGGGCATACAATTATTGTGATCCCATTTTACAGGTGAAAAAAATGAAAGTCGAAGATGTTAAGGGAGCATTCCAGGTCTTCTTATACACCATCTTATATTTTAAATTTTTATATAGGCTATAAGTAAAATATCAATTGGAAATTTGGGGGATAAAACATTTGCTTGTCTGGGGCAAAATTAAAATTGGGACCCAAAATGCAAGAAGAAAAAGCCCTAAGTATGCTGTATTGAAATCCACATCCAGGCCCTAGAAACTGAAGTGAGAATCTTGATTTTTGATAACTGAAAGCTTGTGGGATATTATCATAATAGCTATATGTTGTAAGAAATTGAGTGTCAGGACTGTTGGGGATAGCCCTGGAATTTGCTTACCAGGAAAAATTGCACTAGTGGCTTCCCATCTGGCTTTGACTTCATGACTAAATTATTTTAATTTTTTCCTACGTTTAAAATCTTTGCTTTCTTCAAGATAAGAACACCTTAATTTCCTTCATCACATCTGTCTGCTCATTAATGTGCATGTTTTCCTCTTTATCAGCAGTTGGCCACCAGATGAAGTTTAGATAAATGGTCATCAGCTTACCTTACAGTTGTTTTGTGATGGGGTTTGGATAGAAGAGTTATAGCAGATACTCCCAGTAAGAAGAGGCTGTGCTGTCTCTTTGTGGTTCATTGAACCCATATGGATCAGAACAGCTGGAAGGATGGATTTGCTACCTGAGGCCAGCAATTGTGTTGCCAACCGTGACTCCCCCTTGCTGACCCTTGTATAGTGCCTTGCAGTTGAAGGAATGTTGATCACTCCTTTCCATTTTGTGATGGATGGTGTTATTTAAAACTGATGGTCTTGTAAACCGTTGGTGAGTTTCCACGTTTCACAGATGTGAGTGAGGCAGAGAGTCAATAGATCATGCCCTGGTCTAGAAGAACATGGCATGTGACCTGAATTGTCCTGTGAACAAGCAGGTGTGAAGGTAACTTAGACCTGGATTGGAAAGGCTTCTAGGAAAAAATGGTTTCTGGCTGGTATCGTTATAAGCAAACATGCTTCTCTCCAGGTCTGTGTTTTAAGATTGCTTTATCTGACTTGCTCGATTCCTAGGTCAGCTCCTGAGAGCGCCTGCATTACCTAGAATGCTCTTCTATGGCTAGTCAAGCTTGAGAGGGCAAAGCTTCACTGATTTAGGTATACCTACCCAGGGTGGGGTAGTGGGTGCAACTTCACAGGAAGTGGTTTTCTTTGATTGTGTAAGGTCCTGTGAGCCATCCACAGAGAGTTGTCTGGAAGGACTTTCATGGTTGACGCCATTAAACTTTTATATCATCCACCTAATTCCCTTGGCACTAAGCTCCTACTTCTCAAGCAACCTTCCAATCACAACCTGGTTTTCCAAGTAGCCCTATCTCCAAGGAGAGTATAGGGCAGACAAACCAATGGGAGTGTCCTAGTCAATATATATGTCAAGCATATTTTTCAATATACGAATTAATAAATTGGCATCCAGTTGAAAAATGAATAAAATCAGTTAAGGAGCCGCCACATCCATACAGAGGTTGGATGTAGTCTTTGTATAAGAAGAAGTAAAATGAAGCCCCAGAGTGGTTTTAGCATTTCACCAGGCATCCTTTTTTTTTTTTTTTTAACATCTTTATTGGAGTATAATTGCTTTACAATGGTGTGTTAGTTTCTGCTTTATAACAAAGTGAATCAGTTATACATATACATATGTTCCCATATCTCTTCCCTCTTGCATCTCCCTCCCTCCCACCCTCCCTATCCCACCCCTCTAGGTGACCAGGCATCCTTTTACATGGTTTTCTAGTTGTGCGGAGTTTTTTCTCCCAAAGCAGATGCTAAGTTTCCTCTGGGCAGTAACCATTTTTTCCCCTACTATTTTTATATATACTGTAATACATAGTACAGTGCTGGAGGCATGCCTAACCTTCACTTAAAACTTATTGCTTGTTTTCTGGCTCCCCTAATACTATATTGAATTAATTAACTAAAGTAAAGAGGTGTTTGGTAAAGATGGAGAACAGTCTGGTACCCGCACAGTGAAGTGCTATGGAATAATGAACTGGGTGACTTACAGCATTGTCTACAGTGGGGCTACCTGTGGTAAATCCCCATTACTGTGTAAGCTATGATGCCTATTTCTAAAGGAGGGTTTACTGTGAGTTCCAATCTATGTGTGTGCCTTAAAGGGCAGTGGTAGAAGCTACTGCTGTATTGGATTTATATAAAGGAAGGAAAATTCTAAATGTATCAGGAGGGAGGGTAGTTGAATAGATGGGTAATACGTCTTATGATCTGAACTCCTATTGTGATATTTGGCTAGTACACTACTTCACTAAACACAGAAACTGAAACAGCGAAGAGCTCTGCATAAAGGTTTCTTTTGAATAATTCTGTCCTAGATGCTATCATGGATATCACATGGCTTTAAAATATGGGGGCAGAGAAGACTAATTTCAATAGGAAATTCCCAAATAAAGAATAAACTACTCTTGGTTAAAATCTATATTTATCCCTGAGTTTGCTGGTTATTAATGTAGGTTAGTAATGTAATACTGGACTTGCTTTAAGTTGCTTTGAATCTTGGGGTGGTTATGTCTTTGCTTGGCTTTGAAATACTGTTTTAGTCTTTCCGGTACCTCTGAGCTGTCAAGGTGCTCATTTGTGTGTACTGTTCTTGAAATTTCCAGTGTATTACTTGGGTAATAACTCACTGTATCCGTCTCTTGTGGCTGCTCTAAAAAGTTTTCACAAACCTGGTCGCTTAAACAGAAATGTATTCCCTCACAGTTCTGGAGGCCGGAAGTCTGAAGTCTGTATCACTGGGCTGAAATCAAGGCATCAGTGGGGCAGCACTCCCTCCAGAGGCTCCGGAGCAGAAACTTTCCCCTGCCTCTACCAGCTTCTGGTGGCTACCATTCCTTGGCTCGTGACGCCTCACTCTGTTCTGCCCCCATGGTCACCACTGCCTTCTCCTCTTCTGTCTGTCAAATCTCTCTCTGCCTCCCTCTTAGGGATACATGTAATTGCATTTAGAGCCCACCTGTCTAACCCAGGATGATCTCCCATTGTTGTCTAGCATTCTGTGCTACATATAAGAAGTCCAATGCCAGTTTAATTACCATTCTTTAGTACGTATTCGTCTTGTACTCCCTGCCCCCAGACACACTTGTACGTACTAGAAGCTTAAAACGTTCTCCTTTTATTGTCAAATGTCACGAATTTCTCCAGGATTTATCTGTACTATATTATGAGTCCTTCCCACGTTTCTAGAAAATATCTAGCGTGTCTTCTCTATCTAACCATTTAAATCTTTCTTCACTTCAGGTAAATATTCTCTTTGGTATTTCTTTGTTTCCCTCCATCTTCTCTGTTATCTCTTTTTAGGACTCTTATTAGATAGATTTTAGATCTTGAACCATCATCCAGGACTCTCAATTTTCCTTTCAACATTTAAAAAAAAATTTTATTGGAGTATAGTTGATTTACAGTGTTGTGTTAGTTTGAGGTGTACAGCAAAGTGAATCAGTTATACATAAACATATATACACTCTTTTTAAAAATCAATTAATTTTATTCATTTCTGGCTGCATTGGGTCTTCGTTGCTGCGTGCAGACTTTCTCTGGTTGTGGCGAGCAGGGGCTACTACTCTTCGTTGTGGTGCACGGGCTTCTCATTGCGGTCGCTTCTCTTGTTGCAGAGCACGGGCTCTAGATGCGCGGGCTTCAGTAGCTGTGGCACACAGGCTCAGTAGTTGTGGCTCACGGGCTCTAGAGTGCAGGCTCAGTAGTTGTGACGCACGGGCTTAGTTGCTCCGCGGCATGTGGGATCTTCCCGGACCAGGGATCGAACCCATGTCCCCTGCATTGGCAGGCGGATTCTCAACCACTGCGCCACCAGGGAAGCCCTATCCACTCTTTTTTTAGATTCTTTTCCCATATAGGCCATTACAGAATATTTTTTTCTTTTTTTCTTTTATTGGAGTATAGTTGATTTACACATTACAGAGTGTTGAGTAGAGTTCCCTGTGCTATACTCCTTTGAATTTTTTATCCCTTTATTTTTGCTTTGTATTTTGCAAAAATCCCTCAAATCAATCTTCTAGTTTTGTGTATTGAACCTTAGTCATGTCATTTCTGATATTCATCGTTTCTGTTTGAATTACTTTTCATTTTGGTTCTTGTATTTTTAATTTCTAGGAACTCTGAATACTTTTTAAAAATAGTAGCCTGTTGTAGTTTTATGGCTCTGATGTCTTGAGTCTCTCTGAAGATTTTAACTATGCTTTTAAAAGTTCTCTTCTTTTTCCTGCATTAGTCTGTTTTCTCTCATTGAAGTATTATACAAAGCTAGGTTGTGTTCATTCTACACTATTGTAAAGCCATGTGAGAAGAACCTCTCTGTGACTCCCACACTTAACTACACCAAGCTCAGCCCTCCTGGGGGACATGTTCGGCCTCAGGTGAATACAGTTGTTCAACTTCTCCAAAGTAGTATGGGTCTAAGATCATGCACAGAAAGAGTGCACTGAAATGGGCAATTTCCAACTTATTGAGAGCTAATCTTCCCCATTAGGTTGTGAGCCTTTTGAAAGTTGATAATCACATTTTATCCAGTGCTGTATCTGCAGCACTTAGCCCAGTTCTGGCCCATAATTGTTGCTTAATCAATATTTATTAAATAAAAGAGTGAACAAATATATGATGTTCCAAGTTTGGCATTGATTATCACTTGATTTGTATTGAAGGCGGAATTTAAGGAAAATGAGGTCTTTGGGGATTACATTTTATTCCATCCATCATCATTTATTGCCTCACGTTTAGCTGCACTGAAGTAAAAATATAGCCAGAACCCATCTTACAGAGGGTTTCCTGGACACTTGAGAATGGCCAAAATCAATAAAGAGTACTTTCTCTGCCTATCCATTCTCTTAGAGATAAGGGGGAGGACAGGCTGCTTTAATGCCCCTCACGTTTCCATTCCTTTGCTGGAGCTTTTCCTTCTTCCACAAGGACCCTTTCCCCTGCCCTATCCAGTCTTCTCTGACTACTTCAAACCACACTGATTTCTCCCTTTTGTGCTACTATGGGACTTTTTATGTGCACCACACTATTCAGTACTTCAGTTTTATTGAACAAATATTTATTTTCTCTGTACTTGGCTCTGAGCTAGGTTCCAAAGGTGATACAAAGATGAAAAAACTCATAGTCCTGCTTTCAAAGAACCTTCAGCCTGGTAGGGAATTTGGTATATAATAAGTAGCTATAATAAAACTCAGCAGAACAAGAAACAGGGGACTAGTGGAACAATGTACGTGGGAAGTTCAGGGTGAGGAGAAATGATATCTACCTGGTGTAGCTTCAGAAGGTGTGTGGCTTTGTCAGTGGCCTTGGAAGTTGAACAGGTTTTTATCAGAAGGTAATAGAGGACCAGGGAGGAAAAGAGAAGACAGGAGGAAAAAATCATGTATAAAATGCTCAATCAAAACCACAAAAGGCAGAAAAAGAGTGAAAGACAATAATAAGAACTAATAACAAGGGTAACAAATATGGTAACTATTAATCCAAGTATATCACTTTGAACATAGATGGTCTAAATGCACCAATTAAAAGACAGGAATTGTCAGAGTAGATCAAAAAACAAGACCCAACTCTATGTTGTCTATAAGAAACCCACTTTAATATGAGACACTTATAGACTAAAAGTAAAAGGATAGGGAAAGATACATGGATAGGGAGACTGTACATTGTCAAGATGGCAGTTCTACACAACTTGATCTATAGATTCAGTATAATTCAAATAAAAATCCCAGCAAGTTATTTTGTGGATATTGACAAACAGATTATAAAGCTCATATGGAATAGGGGACAGAGTATTAAAGAAGAAGAGCAGTTGGAGGACCAATACACCCAACTTGAAGACTTAATATAAAGCTATAGTTATTAAGGCAGTGTTGTACTGGTGAAAGAAGTGACAAGGAGATCAATGGAATGGAATAGAGAGCCCACAGACAGACCCACATGAATGTAGTCAGCTGATCTTTGACAAAGGAGCAAAGGCAATAAAATGAAGAAAAGATAGTTTTTCAACAAATGGTGCTGGAACAATTAGACATCAACACGCAAAAAAAAGAGAATCTAGACACACACCTCACATCATTCAAAAAATTAAATCAAAATGGATCACAGACCTAAATGTAAATGCAAAATTATAAAGCACCTAGAAGATAACATGGGAGAAAATCTAGATGACCTTGGGGTTGGTGATGATTTTTTAGATTAAATACCAAAGGCATGATTCATGAAAGAAAGAACTGATAAACTGGAATTCATTAAAATTAAAAATTTCTGCTTTGTGAAAGACACTTTCAAGAGAATGAAAATATAAGCCACATATCGGGAGCAAATATTTGCAAAAGACATATCTGATGAAGGGCTATTATTCAAAATATACAAAGAACACTTGAAACTCAACCATAAGAAAACAAACAACCCAGTTAAAAAATGAACCAAGACCTTAAAATACACCTCATCAAAGAAGATACACATGTATTAGAATGGCCAAAATACAGAACACTGACAACATCAAATGCTGGAAAGGATGTGGAGCAACAGGAACTCTCATTCATTTCTGATGGGACTGCAAAATGGTACAGCCCCTTTGGAAGACACTTTGGCATTTTCTTTAAAAACTGCATATATTCTTACCATACAGTCTAGCAATCATACTCTTTGGTATTTACCCAAAGGAGTTGAAAACATGCGCACACAAAAACCTGCACACAGATGTTTATAGTAACTTTACTCATAATTGCCAAAACTTGGAAGCAACTGAGATGTCCTTCAGTAAGTGAATGGATAAATAAATTGTGGTACATCCAGACAATGGAATGTTATTCGCTGCTAAGAAGAAATGAGCTATCAAGCCATTAAAAGACATGGAGGAACCTTAAATGCATACGACTAGGTGAAAGAAGCCAAACTGAAAAGGTTGCATACTATACAATTGCAACTACATATCATTCTGGAAAAGGCAAAACTATGGAGACAGTGAAAATATCAGTGGTTGCTGGGGATTTGGGGAGGAAGGGATGAATAGATGGAGCACAGAGGATTTTTAGGGCAGTATGATACGTATGATACTTTAATGATGGATACATTTGTCCAAACTATAGAATTTACAACACCTAGAGTGAACTGTAACGTAAACTATGGACTTTGGGTGATTACGATGTGTCAATGTAAGTTCATCAATTGTAGCAAATGTACCACTCTGGTGGGGATTGGTGGGGGAAGCTGTGCATGTATGGGGGGCAGAGGATATATGGAACTTCTCTGTACCTTCATCCTAACTTTGCTGTGAAACTTAAGCTGCTCTAAAAAATTATCTTCAATAAAAATATTTTAAGAGAAGCAATCATGTGAGCAAAGAAAACTGGAGCATTTTCATGGAACTAAGAATTTGGCTAGTTTCTTAGCACAGGTAGTCTGGAGCTCTGACAATAACTAAGTTTCTGTATAACAGCAATGGGCTGGAGCCAAGGAGTTGATGGATTCTTTGGGGCACTGACTCTCAAGTTTGTTGCAGTTCCTCCTACACTGTACACTTCACACATCTATGTAAACTGCCTGGTCCCTATGTGCATGTGGTGGATGAGAAAGGATAATTTTAAATGTGTTTGGACCACTTTTTTGAGATTTTGGAGTATCTTAATTGCCCTGATAAGGAGGTGGTTGTCTAGTTTTAAAGTGTATTTCTACACATATCATCCTGCATGCTGCATATGCTACTGTAGTTTTGAAGATTACAGAGTGGCAGTGAGGAGCTGAGTCACTGGATTTCCAGAGCATCAGTGGGCAGACTGGATATTGGGCTTAAACCATTGCCCCATTGAGCTACAGTCAACCACTGTGAAACACCAAGCTAAATAGAAAGGGCCTTCCATCAGAGAATAAGCATCTTGGGTACTGGGAATAAACATATCTCACACTTATCTTGGATCTCCCATAATTTCAGCACAATTCTTCATTTGGAGCCAAATCCCTAGCTTTACCATGGCCTGTAAGGCCCTGAATAAGCTGGCCTCTAGTTATCACAGATTTGGGGGTTGATTGAGTTGGTTTGTGTTCCTATCTCATTGTTTTCTCTCTCAAATTTGGAAGTTACACATGCTACTTCTGTTCTTGTATTGGTTGTCCTCAAAATCTTATCATGCATTTTGAAGTCTAAAATTAATTAGTATATTAACCATTTTCCAGAAAAATACAATAATACTTTGTTCAGTTTACTACCTTTCAACTGATGTAATATTGTTGCTCAGAAGTTTAGATGCTCATTTAAGACCATTAACATTATTATTTTTATGCATTATTATTAACATTATTATTTTTATAATTATTTATACAGGTAAATAATTATACAGTTTAACAACTTCTTTGATCATCATTCCTTCTTGCATCAGACCTTTCTTCTGAGATTATTTTCCTTCTTTCTAAAGAAAATCTTTTAGAAATTCCTTTAATGAAACTTTGTTGATAAATTCTCTCCAGTTTTGTTTGCTTTTAGAATCAGAGAATATGTTTAATTTGCCCTCTTTTTTTTTTTTTTTTTTTTTTTTGCGGTACGCGGGCCTTTCACTGTTGTGCCCTCTCCCGTTGCGGAGCACAGGCTCTGGACGCGCAGGCTCAGCGGCCGTGGCTCACGGGCCCAGCCGCTCCGTGGCATCTGGGATCTTCACGAACCGGGGCATAAACCCGTGTCTCCTGCATCAGCAGGTGGACTCTCAACCACTGCGCCACCAGGGAAGCCCTGCCCTCATTTTTAAAAGACGAGCATAGTTTTAAAACTTAGATAACTTTGCTGGATACATGCCTAAGCTGACATTTATTTTTTGCTCAATTTTTTGAAGAGATAATTCATCAGTTCCTGGCTTCCTTTGTTGCTATTCATCTAGTTGATATTCTGTGGGGGTTTTTGTGGGGTTTTTTTGCTCTGTTTTTTCTGTCATGCTGCTTGTAAGGTGTTTTTTGTTTTGTCTTCAGTGCTCAGCAGTTTCACCACAATATGTCTAGGATTTATTTAATCTTATTGATGTGCTTGGTAGTAGCTGTGCTTCTTTTATCTATGGGTTTATGTCTTTAAGCCATTCCACAAAATTCTTAGCCGTTATCTCTATTGCAGCTTTTCATTCCCCCTAATTCTATCCTTCTACAACTTTGATTAGACATATGTCAGATCTTTTCTTTTCATCTTTCATTCCTCATTAAGTTCTCTTAATATTTTCCATCTCCTTGTTTCTGTGTTGCATTCCGAGTAATTCCCACTGGACTATATTTCAATACACTAGTGCTCTCCTTAGCTGTGATAAATGTTGTTTAATCCTGAATTATTTTTTCTTCAGATATTTAGTTTGAAAATCAACTTATTGAGGTATAATTTACATGAAAGAGAATATACTCCTAGTAAGTATACAGTTTGGTTTTTAACAGGTACACTTATTTGTTCAGTCGTCACCCATAATCACAAAAATGTCCCTCTTTCTCATTTGATCTATTCTCTTCTTTCCCCAACCTTGACCCCTAGCAACTACTAATCCATTTTCTGTAACTGTAGGTTAGCTTTTCTATTTGAGGATTTTATGTGAATGGAATCATATGGTTTGTACTCTGGTGTTTGATTCTTTCACTCAGTACAGTGCTTTTGAGATCCATGCATGTTGTTGTGTGTATCAGTAGTTCTAACCATTTTATTTCTGAGTAGTAGTCCATTCAATGGATATACCATGAGTTGGTAGTCCATTTTCCTATTGATGGACATTTGGGATGCTTACAAATTTTTGGCTTCCATGAATGAAGTAGTTATGAACATTTGTGTACAAATCTCTGTGTGGACATATGTTTTTGTTTCTCTTGGGTATCTACCTAGAAGTAAGATTGCTGGGTTTTATGATACATGTATGTTTAACTTTAAAAGAAAATGCCAAACACTTTTCTCCTGTAGCTGTACATAACAGTATTAATTCCCATCAGCAATGTATAAGAATTCTAGTTGCTCCATATACTCACCAGCACTTGGTATGGTTAGTCTTTTAAGTTTTAACCATTCTAAAAAATGTGTGATGGTATCTTGTGATTTTAATCTGCATTTCCCTAATGACTAATAATGTTACGAATATTTTCCTATGTTAAATGGCTATTCATATATTTTCTTTGGTGAAACATCTGTTCAAATTTTTTGACCATTTAAAAAACTGGGTTATTTATATTCTTATTGATGAATTGTAAGAGTGTTTTTATATATTCTGGAGAGTAGTCCTTTATCAGATATATGTATGGTATATGGTTTTAGATTAGGATTGAGGTTCAAGATTTTTTTTTTATATAGATATCCAATTGTTCCAGCACTATTTTTTTATGAGAACTGTCTTTTACACATTGAATAACCTTGGCATCTTTGTTGAAAATCAGTTTACCTCATATATCTAGATCTACCTATGAGCTCTATTCAGTTCCATTAAGCTCTGTAACCATCCTTATGGCAGTGCCACACTATCTTAATTAATGTATCTTCATAGTAAGTTTTGAAACCATATGATGTAAATCCTTAACTTTGATCTTCTTTGTCAAAATTGTTTTGGCTATTCTAGGTCGTTTGAATTTCCATATGTATTTTATAATTAGCTTGTCAATTTCTACAAACTTGCCTTCTCAAATTTAGAGTGAAACTGCACTGTATCTATAGATCAAGTTGGGGGGTAATTGATATCTTAACAATACTGAGCCTTTCCATCCATGAACATAGTTTATCTCTTCTATTATTTAGGTCTTCGTTAATTTCTGTCAGCAACGTTTTGTAGTTTTTAACAAACAGATCTTGCACATATTTGCTAAATTTATTTCTTAAGTGTTTAATGATTTTTTTGGTACCAAAGTAAATGGCATATTTTTTAAAGAGTCAATTTCCAATTGCTTATACCTAGTATATAGAAATACAAGTAATTTTTTTTATATTGACCATGTATCCTGTAACCTTGATGAACTCAATTGTTAGCTCTATTAGCACTTTGTAGTTCTAGTATTATGTGTCTAATGTTGCATAACAAATTAGCCCCAAACTTAAATGGCTTGAAACAACATTTATCCTCTTGAAGTTTTTATGAGCCAAGAGTCTGGATGTGGCTTAGCTGCATCCTCTGGGTCTGGTCTCTCACAAGCCTAAAATCAAGGTGTTGGCCATGGCTGCCATCATCTCAAGGCTCAAATGGAGAAAGAAACTGTGAGTACAACGTTGAACAGAAGTGGGGAGAATAGACAGCCTTGAGTTCTTGCTGATCTTAGGGGGAAAGAATTCAGCCTGTCACCATGAAGTATAACATTAGCAGTAGGATTTTTTGAAGATCCCCTTTATCAGCTTAAGGTTTGATTAAACATGTGAGAAAGCTAAGTACTAAGAGTAAATTTTTTTAAAGGCATCTTTTATATGAAACTAAATAAAAACTCAATCTTTTTTTCCTTAAACCTACAAGGTCTGTTATGTTTAGGAATTGAGATTTTTCAGGTTTAGAATGATAATTTAGTTCATGTACTATTTATTACTTAAAAACTCCTTGGGGACTGAGCAATACCTCATAATCAAAGGCATAATTATTTCTGCAGCAAAACATGAATGTTCATTCTATGTGGGATAAACAGAATCTTTAATAGTCTCATGTCAGTTCAAGTCAGGTTTTCTCATTAAATGAGCTCTAATCCCATCAAGTTTTGCTAGCAAAGGAGTACTGATAATACTGTTCATAGCTCTTTTCCTTGGAGTTTTAGAATTTCAGAAAAGATATTGAGGACATGTAATAGATGGTAATAATAAATAGATATGAGAGGGAAAGTCTGAATGGAAGTCAAAGCATGCTGAAAGGCTTGCCTTAGGGAGAAGACTTTGGTAGAGAAGTAATTCTAAAGCACCCAACATGAGAGGCAGAGTGACAGAGAAGTCTCAGTTGAAATAGACAGTTGTCTTAATTGATTGAAGTTGCATTATTTTAATTTTTCAAATTTTCAAAAACATATGACTCTATGAACACATTGCTAAGGCCTCTCCCAAAGCCCTGGGGAAAGGTTTGTATAAGTGAGAGGCCCTGGTGCTTAGACTTCATGAACTTCTTCATGGTAAATCTGACTCTGTGTATAAGGAAACAACATTGTTAAAGTAACAGCTCAGAGCCTGACTCTGTCTCCTCTGTCAACAATTGCCTGTATCCTTCAGTAAAAACTGCCCTGTGAACTTTATTTATATAAAAATCACACCATACTCTGCATGTGGTTGTGCACCTGCTTTTCTCCATTCAAACTGTACTGAGCACATTTTCCCTCCATTTTATTCTTTTAATGGCTGCACAGAATTTCATCATATGAAATATATTCATAATTTAACCTAACTTGTTTGTGATACTTTATTCTTACTGCAGTAAACATTTTTGTAAATATATCTGCACATGTAATGTATTTCTGTAAGAGAAATACCTAGAAGAGATTGCGTGTCAAAAAGAGCGTATGGTTAAAATTTTGATAGATTCCTCCAAATCAACCATCCTAAAAGGTTGTATAGATTAACTCCCTACACTACCAAACGTAAGGTAGATAGCTAGTGGGAAGCAGCCGCATAGCACAGGGAGGTCAGCTCGCTGCTTTGTGACCACCTGGAGGGGTGGGATAGGGAGGGTGGGAGGGAGGGAGACGCAAGAGGGAAGAGATATGGGAACATATTTATATGTATAACTGATTCACTTTGTTATAAAGCAGAAACTAACACACCATTATAAAGCAATTATACTCCAATAAAGCTGTAAAAAAAATAAAATAAAATAAAAAGAGTATATGAATGTGTCATTTCCTTTACTCCAGGCCCACACTGGGTATGATCATTCTACATAATCTTCAAATATGGTATGATATCAGGTATCAGATATGATATCTGTAATGAAGTATCATTGTTTTGATTTGCATTTATCATTAATGAGATTGAGCATATCTATTTTTATTAATAGTCTTTTCCTCTGTCATTGTCTGTTTTTTCTGTATGTTTCATTTTGTTTGTTTGCTAAGTCTGATATAGGGGCACTCATCATTATTATTAACTTGTAAAAGACCTTGTTATTGCTATTAGTATTTTTCTTGGTCTTATATTTTGCAACATTTCCTTCAGTTTGTCAGTTCCCTTCTGGTGTCAGATAGAGCCGGTTACCATGCTAACTGTGTGATTCTGGTGAAACAATTTAAGCCTTCGTTTCCTCACGTGCTAAAAAGGGACAATATCAGTGTGATGGTTAGTTGTTTTTTTATTTTAACATCTTTATTGGAGTATAATTGCTTTACAATGGTGTGTTAGTTTCTGCTTTATAACAAAGTGAATCAGTTATACATATACCTATGTTCCCATATCTCTTCCCTCTGGTGTCTCCCTCCCTCCCACCCTCCCTATCCCACCCCTCTAGGTGGTCACAAAGCACCGAGCTGATCTCCCTGTGCTATGCGGCTGCTTCCCACTAGCTATCTATTTTACGTTTGGTAGTGTATATATGTCCATGCCACTCTCTCACTTTGTTACAGCTTACCCTTCCCCCTCCCCATATCCTCAAGTCCATTCTCTGGTAGGTCTGTGTCTTTATTCCCGTCTTACCCCTAGGTTCTTCATGACCTTTTTTTTCCCCCTTAGATTCCATATATATGTGTTAGCATACGGTATTTGTTTTTCTCTTTCTGACTTACTTCATTCTGTATGACAGACTCTAGGTCCATCTACCTCACTACAAATAACTCAATTTCATTTCCTTTTATGGCTGAGTAATATTCCATTGTATATATGTGCCACATCTTCTTTATCCATTCATCTGTTGATGGACACTTAGGTTGTTTCCATGTCCTGGCTATTGTATATAGAGCTGCAATGAACATATTGGAAAGCTACAGTAATCAAGACAGTATGGTACTGGCACAAAACCAGAAATATAGATCAATGGAAAAGGATAGAAAGCCCAGAGATAAACCCACGCACATATGGTCACCTTATCTTTGATAAAGGAGGCAAGAATATACAGTGGAGAAAAGACAGCCTATTCAATAAGTGGTGCTGGGAAAACTGGACAGGTACATGTAAAAGTATAAGATTAGGGCTTCCCTGGTGGCGCAGTGGTTGAGAGTCCGCCTGCCGATGCAGGGGACACAGGTTTGTGCCCCGGTCCAGGAAGATCCCACATGCCGCAGAGTGGCTAGGCCTGTGAGCTGTGGCCGCTGAGCCTGCGCGTCCGGAGCCTGTGCTCCGCAATGGGAGAGGCCACAACAGTGAGAGGCCCATGTACCGCAAAAAAAAAAAAAAAAAAGTATGAGATTAGAACACTCCCTAACACCATACACAAAAATAAGCTCAAAAGGGATTAAAGACCTAAATGTAAGGCTAGGAAGTATCAAACTCTTAGAGGAAAACATAGGCAGAACACTCTGTGACATAAATCACAGCAGGATCCTTTTTGACCCACCTCCTAGAGAAATGGAAATAAAAACAAAAATAAACAAATGGGACTTAATGAAAGTTAAAAGCTTCTGCACAGCAAAGGAAACCATAAACAGGATCAAAAGACAACCCTCAGAATGGGAGAAAACATTTGCAAATGAAGCAACTGACAAAGGATTAATCTCCAAAATTTACAAGCAGCTCATGCAGCTCAATATCAAAAAAACAAACAACCCAATCCAAAAATGGGCGGAAGACCTAAATGGACATTTCTCCAAAGAAGATATACAGATTGCCAACAAACACATGAAAGAATGCTCAACATCATTAATCATTAGAGAAATGCAAATCAAAACTACAATGAGGTATCACCTCACACCAGTCAGAATGGCCATCGTCAAAAAATCTAAAAACAATAAATGCTGGAGAGGGTGTGGAGAAAAGGGAACCCTCTTGCACTGTTGGTGGGAATGTAAATTGATACAGCCACTATGGAGAACAGTATGGAGATTCCTTAAAAACTACAAATAGAACTACCATAAGACCCAGCAATCCCAGTACTGGGCATATACCCTGAGCAAACCATAATTCAAAAAGGGTCATGTGATGGTTAGTTTTATTTGTCGACTTGACTGGCCACAGAGCCCAGGCATTTGGTCAAATATTATTCTGGGTGTGTTTGTGAGAGTGTTTTTGGACAAGATTAACATTTGTATAGGTAGACCAGTAAGGCAGATTTTCCTCCCTAATGTAGGTGGGCCTCATCCAATCGATTGAAGACTTGAATCGAACAAAAAGGGTGAGTAAGAGGGAACTCTCCCGCCTGGTTGATGAACTGAGACATTGGCTTTTTCCTGGCCTTCAGGCTTTGACTGAAACATCAGCTTTTCTTAGATCTTGCAATGCTGGCCTTGGGACTGGAACTTCCACCATGGGCTCTCCTGGTTCTCAGGCCTTTGGACTAGAGCTCAAAGTACCCATCAGCCCTCCTGGGTCTCTAGCTTGCCATCTGAGGATCTTGGGCCTTCTCAGCCTGCATAATCACTTGAGCCAATTCCTTACAAGAAATCCCTTAATTGTCCGCACATATGCCCCCTCCCCCCCACCCTATTGCTTTAGTTTCTCTGGAGAACCCTGACTAATACAATTATCTATCTTACAGTACTATTGGGAAGAAAGGAGTCAATATTTGTGAAGACTTAGCTTAGTTTCTATCACAGAGTATGAAGACAAAGAGTATGTAACATTAACTTTATTTGAATTATTTTTGGCCATTCAGAAATTTTACATAGTCACATATATCAATCCTTTCCTTTATGACGTTATTAAACTTTTTTCCTCTGGTATTTGTCAAATGCCTCTACTTTTTGTGTTTAAGAAAAAATCCATCTGGAAATTTGTTTTTATATATGTTTAATTTGGGATTTAATATTTTCCCAAAAATGGATAGCCAGTCAATGCTATTTATTGAATCATCGATTCTTTATTGTTCTCTAAAAGCACCATTGTCAAGAAAGCCTTTTAGGTCAAGGGAAAAACGTTTCTGTTATGAAGATTAGAAATTGTATATCTGTATATCAACATAGAAGCATACTCCAAATAAGCTCTTTCATGTTTCTTGCCCTGACAACCCACAGGGAAAGAAAACAGAGATATTTGTAGTTTTCTTGTTCACACAACTGCCTATGTAAAATGTTGAAGATGTTAAATCTGATCGGTGTCTTAAAAAGCCATTTAGTAGTTAAACATAATCCAAGCAAACAAAGGCAGGGGAAAGATATTGATTTTGTGTCACACAGTCGTAGGTGAAACATCTAAGCCTTGAATAAGGCTCCCAGGGCACTTTTCGGTGTGATCAGGCAAAGCGGAGAACATGCCGTATTTAATGATATGAGAACTCGTTTCTCCACGAGGTCAATAGTATGTGCTTAACCTTTAGGCGCTCGCATGGCCGTCTGCCCCACTGCTTTATGGAGTGGAGTCCGACATGACTGGAGGGCAGTGATGACTTGATCTCGCCAGTGCTAGCTACTCTTACCCAGACATGGTGAACAAATCTATCACAGTGGCTGCAGCCTGTGCTTTTCTGAGCTGTCCATGCCCATCTCTCATCTCAGACTTACCTCCTGAGGTGAAAGGAACACAGCTGCCTTTGGAAAATAGGACTTCTCCCATCACAGTGAGAAAAAAAATGCTTTGTTTTGATTCCGTTTTTAAGACCTTAAACAGCCTCCAAAAGGCAAACACAACATCCAGATGACTCTAGATCAAGACTGCTTTTGTTTTTATTTCTCATTTTGGCATAAGTTTCCACTTTGTACAGTCAGTATTTTCCAAAGTTGTTCTCAAAAATACTAGTCCATTGAGACTCTGCTAGGAAGGAAGGAGGGAGAGAAGGAAGGAGGGGGAGATGTTAAGCAAGCTGAGGTTAGTCGTGTTTGGGGCATAGGATACCGCCTTTTTGGAGACTCACGGTGCACATCAGCAATTAAAGTTCAGCTCCATCAGTTAAGAAATGTGTTTAATTTAAAACCCAGGATTCTCGATTCATATTTGAGCCTGCAGCATATTTTTTAAAAGCGTGTAACATCTGTTCTCTTATTTGGTAAGGGCTCCTATTAGGTGGATTGCTTTAAAATTGTGTGTAAAACAGAACTTTGCCAATTGAATGTTCTTGGCCATTAAACTCCATCATAGGCCAAGAGGTGGCTTCTAATGGAAGAAAAAAAACAACCATGAGACATAATAGAAATGTCAGGGAAGAATTTCAGTCTTCATATTAAAGCTCAGTATTTCACCTGTGTTGATGTGCATTTAAGGCTGTCCTGTGTATCTTTCAAAGAAGTTAGTCAAGCAGACGAAACATACAACTCTGGAGCGGATGGGAACCTGACCAAGGCATCTGAACAGCTCCTTCTTTCCCAGACAAGCAGACTGAGATCTAGAAATGCTGAGGGGGTGGGCAAAAAGCTACAGATGGATTTGTGAGGACATCTGGACACTGAGTCAGTTTTCCTGCACTTCTCTCTGGTTTGTCCTTCTCTTTATGACAGCTTAATTCTCAGACTAGAGTTTTCTGCAGTTATCAGGCCACATCCATTCACAACAATGTTGGAGAAGTTTTTCCTGAAAAGTGAGGAAAAACCAATTTCCCACCTCCTGAAGTGGTCTAATCTGTGATGGGACTTTTGGACTTTCCCAGTTTGGTATCACCTGATAGAGTGGCTGATGCCCAGGGGATGAGTTCATGGGCCCAAATCACCCACATCTGAGGAGTGCAACTATTTCAGAGAAGAACAAAAGCCTTTTTAGTATCTAGTGATATGATCATATTACTTTTCTTCTTTAACTTGTTGATGTCATGACTTACTATACGTTGAAAGACTTTCTAATTCTAAATTATCCTTGCAATTCTGGAGTAAACCCTGTTTGGTCATAGAGCACTGTTTCGATACACTGCTGAATTCTCTTGGCCTGTACTTGATTTAAATTTTTGCATTTGAATTCCTAAGTGAGATCGGGCTATAGTTTCCTATTTTTATACCATTTTTATCAGGTTTGGGAATTAAAGTTGTGTTGGAATCATAAAATGAATTAGGGCACTTTCCAACTTTTTATTATGGGCTGAGTTATTTCGAATTATAAAGGAATTATCTATTCCTTCAAAATGAGATAGAACTCAGCTGTGAAAACTCTTTAGTTCTGGTTCTTTTAAATCTGACAGATCTGCAATCATTTTTATGTCTTCTATGATAACTGGTCTATTCAAGTTTTGTCCTGTTTTGTAATTTCTTTTACAAATTAAAAAAAATAGCTTTTTTGAAGCATAATTTACATGTCACAAAATTCAATTACTTTTAGTAATGTGCAATTTTTTTTTTTTTTTTTTTTGCGGTACGCAGGCCTCTCACTGCTGTGGCCACTCCCATTGCGGAGCACAGGCTCCGGACGCGCAGGCTCAGCGGCCATGGCTCACGGGCCCAGCCGCTTCACGGCATGTGGGATCCTCCTGGACCGGGCCACGAACCCGTGTCCCCTGCATTGGCAGGCGGACTCTCAACCACTGTGCCACCAGGGAAGCCCAGTAATGTGCAATTTTTAAGTGTACAATTCTATAATGCTTAGTAATAGAGATCAACTTAAATCACTTACATTTTTCTAGAAAATATCCATTTCCTCCAGGTTTTTAACTGCTTCCAGAGAATTGCTCATAATATTTTCTTTTAATTATACACCTATGGAAATGTTGGCTTTTCAAGAAAACATACCAAGGTGGGAGAAAAAGAGAAGGAAATGGAGATAAATCCTGAGGCAGTCAGTGGACTGCTGGGAGCACATTTATTAAAATGGCCGAGCAGTCTGTAAGTCAGGACCTACAAAGTGCAATTTTTTTTTTATGTCCCTGATTGGAAGGGCTTTCTGGCTGGTAGTCTAGCTTAGATGCTCAAGTTCCTGGGATCAGAACTGGGAGTGAGAAGTTTCAGACCAGGAAGCCAAAGCCACAACATCTGGCACGTTCTGTTTCTTAGTGGTGTTTTAGTTGGCCACTTGCTTCAATTAAAAATTTTCATAAATAACACCAGTGTGTTTTGCCACTTTATATGGGGAAATTTCACCATGGGTGTAACCATATGTCAAACAGTTTTTAACACCAAGAATCCACTAAGTTGAACCTTCCACCTTAAAGTCAAGCTTGTATATAAAACGTCGAATACCACTAAATTGTAGAATGATCATTCACGTGGATATGTTAGATACAATGTAGGATGAACCAAAGTATGATTTTATGCCCTATTTTAAAAATCTATTTTATTGACATGTAATTTACATAGAGGAAAATTCATCCTTTCGAGTTATACAGTTCAATGAGTTTGCATAAATGTGTATAGTTCTGTTACCACCAACACAATCAAGATATAGAATATTTCTGTCATCTCCAAATTCTCCCTCTTACCCCTTTCTAGTCCTTCCTCTTTCCCAACTCCCAGTCCCTGGCAATCACTGATCTGACTTCTGTCTCTAGAATTTTGCCTTTTCAAGATTACCGTGTAAATAGGATCATACATTATTAAAATGCAGATTTAAACAATTTAGGTTTTCATTTGGAATTTGAAGCCTCTTTAAATACCCTAAACATTAAAGAATTAGAATAGGAGGCATTGAATTATCAATTTAGTTTTTAAGAAAATAAGAATGTCTTCTAAATTATTGGTTTTAAAAAATTTATTCTTATAGTTATCTCCTCTGCTGTTCAGCCACATTATCTGACACAGATAGGATTTAGAGAGAATAATCTTAGAAAATCAGTATGGTTGAAATACTCAAGAAAAAAAATCCTGTGGGTCAATCCAAAAGAAAATCTTGATGGAATGTTTTTATCTTATTTAGAAAAACGACTTTGGAAAGAAAATAAAAGATTTTGACAAAAAAATAAATAGAACCATACAGTATAATATCTTTTGTGTCTGGCATCACTTAGCAGTATTTCTGAGATTCATTTTTGTTGTTGCATGCATCAGTTCATTCCTTTTCATTGCTGAATACTATTCTATTATATGGATGTACCACATTTTCTTATCCATTCACTCTTTAAAAGATACTTGAGGTGTTTCCAGTTTGTGGCAACTATGTATAAAGCTGCTTTAAACTTTAACATACAGGGTTTTGTGTGGATGTATGTTTGCATTTCTCTTGGGTAAATACCTAGGAGTGGGATTGCTGGGTTGTATGGTAAATGTGTGTTTAACTTTATAAGAAACTGCCAACCAGTGCTTCAAAGTGACTGACTTACCATTTTGCATTTCCACCTGTACTGTAAGAGAGCTGGAGTTTCTCCATCTCCTCCCCAACCCCGCATATTTTCAGGCTTGCTAATGCTTGGCCATTCTGGTATGTATGTAGGGGTATTTCGTTGTGTTTTTTTTGATTTTTTTTCTCATTATGTGTTTAATTTCTATTTTCTAATGATTTATATGTTTATTTGCCATCACATCTTGTCTCTTGTGAAGTATCTGTTCAAATTTTTGCCCATTAAAGAACTGACTCATTTGTTTTCTTATTATTGAGTTTAAGTGTTCTTTATATATTCGGGGTACAAATCCCTTATCAGATATTTGTTTTGCAAATATTTTTCCGAGTCTGGAGCTTGTCATTTCATTTTCATAACTGAGTCTTTAGAAGAACAAAAGTCTTAAATTTTGATTAAGTATAATTTTTTAAATTTTAATTAATTTTTTAATTTTTGGCTGTGTTGGCTCTTTGTTGCTGCCTGTGGGCTTTCTCTAGTTGCAGCAAGCAGGGGCTACTCTTCACTGCAGTGCGCAGGTTTCTCATTGTGGTGACTTCTCTTGTTGTGGAGCACAGGCTCTAGGTGTGTGGGCTTCAGTAGTTGTGGCACATGGGCTCAGTAGTTGTGGCTCGTGGACTCTAGGGCACGGGCTTAGTTGCTCCGCAGCATGTGGGATCTTCCTGGACCAGGGATCGAACCTGTGTCCTCTGCATTGGCAGGCAGATTCTTAACCACTGTGCCACCAGGGAAGTCCTGATAAAGTGTAATTTACCAATCTTTTAACCTGTAGTTTGTGCTTTTTGTGTTCTAACTAAGAAATCTTTACCTAACCTAAGATCATACAGTTCTTCGAGAAGTTTTATAGTTTTAGGTTTTACATATATGTCTATGATTCATCTCAAGTTAATTTTATATATAGTATGAAGAAGAGATCAAAATTCATGTTGTGGTATTCAATTGCATCTAATTGTTCTAGCACCATTGTTGGAAATTACCTTGGCATCTTTGTTGATTATCAGTTGACCATATTTCTGTGGGTCTATTTCTAGAGTTTCTATTCTATTCCATTCATCTACGTGTCTATACCTATATCAATACTACATCGCCTTGATTACTGTAGCTTTAGAGTAAGTCTTGAGATCAATTCGTGCAAGTCTTCCAATTTTATTCTTTTTTTCAAAATTGTTTTGGGTATTCTAGATCCTCTGTTTTTCCATATAAAGTTTAGAATCAGCTTGTCAGTTTCTACCAAGAAGCTTGCTGATACTTTGACTGGGATTTCATGGATTATAAAGATCAATTTGGAGAGAATTAAGAGCTTAACAATATCGAGTTGGCCAATCTATGAACACAACTATAGCTCTATTTATTTAAGCCTTTTTTCATGTCTCTTATTGATGTTTGGTAGTTTCCAACATGCAGCTCTTGCGCGTATATTGCGAGGTTTATCCCTGTTTTATTTTTAATGCTACTGTAAATAGTATTTAAAAAATTTTTAATATCCAATTGTTCATTGTTATTATACAGAAATACAGTTTATTTTTGAATATTGACTTGTCTCCTGTGACCTTACTAAGCTTACTTATTAGTTCTAGTAGTTTTTTAGTAGCATCCCAAACTTGCTTTTTGAAACAAGTTTATGTCAAAATACAACTGTGATCTTGGAAGTGGGAGCTATTTATTTTTTGTCTGATACCTGTGGGTACCTGATTTAAGAGTGATAGAGATTTTTGTAAGCCCTACAATGATCACAAAATATTTACCACCCTTTCAGGCCTATTGCTCTGACTACATCCCCTGCGTATAAAATAAATTATAATGTCCATTGTCTGTACTTTATTAGAAATTGTTAAGTCTCCCAAATTGACTAACAGGTATTTCCAGAACCTTCTGGATTAGGATCTAAGATATTAGTGATAGAAGATTGTATGCGTGTGTGTTATGGTTTATGTGTATGGATTTTGAAGTGGACTATAACGTTCCTGAGGTCAAGATGTGGAGTGGGCCTCAGTCAATAGGTAGCAGAGAGGGATGGCAGGAGCGGAATTTGGAGAGCTTCCAGGAAAGATTTAAGACCCACTGGTATGTCCTGATTGTCAGTGTGGGACCGTATTCCTTATACTGGCGTTTTCTTAATTGAGTTCTGGGATGGTCCCATTTTGTTTACTTCTCAGTAAAATTTCCACGATCAAATAAATTTAGGAAACACTTCATGTATACTCCTCTTGGAATTTTACAGTATCCATTAGCGTATTAAAGGCTGTGAGAAAACCTAAGATCCATGTTTACACAGCTTTGTTTAATCCAACATTCCCCAAACTCATTTGACCATGGAACCCTTCTTTAGTATAAACCCTCCTAATATCCAAAAGCTCTTTAGCTCATGCTCTGCAAAATACACTCAGGAAAATGCTGCCGTGAATAATTCTTTTTTTTTTTTTTTTTTTTTTTTTGCGGTACGCGGGCCTCTCACTGTTGTGGCCTCTCCCGTTGCGGAGCACAGGCTCCGGACGCGCAGGCTCAGTGGCCACGGCTTACGGGCCCAGCCGCTCCGCGGCACGTGGGATCCTCCTGGACCGGGGCGCGAACCGGTATCCCCTGCATCGGCAGGCCGACTCTCAACCACCGCGCCACCAGGGAAGCCCTGCCGTGAATAATTCTATGATCTCTTGCTCACCTTCAGTATGAGAATAATATTCACATAAGGTTATTATGTAAGAAGTAGCTGATTGCTACAAAATGCTCTAAGCAATAGGATGTGCTTAGAATTCTACAATGGAGAGAGGTTTATGTTTTCAGTGTCTTTATTTCCTTCTGTTTTGACTCAGAAATGATGAGCAGATATTCTCCCAACACTTGCTGTTGAATTGAGCCCAGAGAATGATTCTCTCCCACACTTCTGTGTTTCTTGGTCTTTCCTGATGTTCTCCTTTGCTTGTACTTCAAACTCTCTGTTTTGTTTTGCTCTGATTTGTTGTAGCACTGAGCCATCAAACTGTAAAAGAAGGTTTTCTGCTAGAGGCACTCTGCCACCTGCTTATGTGCTTTGTGTAGTGATCAGGGCAATGGGAGAAAAATATATACTCTACATCCTTCAGAGAAAATAATTTTCTAATGATTAACAGCATGCAATTAAACCAGCAATAAAATAAACAACATTGCAGTTTTTAGTGTGAAGCGGCTTGTATTGTAATTGATCATATTTGAGACAGCAGCTGATGCCAGGATTTGTGTTGATCCTTGATGCAAAGTTGTAGCTTTTAAAGAAAGTGCAGCTGGAAACCTGCTCCAAATTGCCTGCCTCAGTAATTAAAAGTATAAATGTTTCAAGTCGAATTCATCCTATTAGTAAGATTTTAGGAAACAAAAAGTTAATTTATTCACATTCGATATGGTCTGTAAATGCCACCATTATATGCCTTCCACTGGCCTTTGATTAGCTATGGATTAATAAAACTTTTATACCTCCTTTGTCAGCCTCATTTTGAACTCTGTTTTTGCATACTGTTACTGTTAAATAAATGAATTAGTGTCCAGAAATGTGTCATGCATATTACCTAGCAGCAGGAAGCATAATACAGTGGTCAGCTCCCCAGGAGCGTTATAAATCCTAATGCGCTCGGTAACCTGCTCACGTGGACCTATTAAAAGCGTGGTGATTTAGTGGAGCTGTATTTGTGCTTAACAATGGAATTTTAGTTAATTCAAAACAATGTAAATCATCTCCAGTTACAGTATTTGAATATTCACAGTTGTTTCACAAGTACCCCTACCGTTGCTAAGTAAAAACAAACAAACAAAACCCAATTTTTTAAAAAAGCATTGTTCTGAGTTACTTGCCTGGAGTCACGTTCAGGCAGGTTTTGGTAGCTTATGTTCAAAGTAACCAACCCTGGAGAACAGTGTTGATCCGGCACAGCTTGCTATCTCGCAGCCACAGCAATTTAGGGCATCCAAAAGCGTGGAAAGCAGGGGGAAGCAGCGGGAGCAGGGGGCTGATGCCATTGCACCTGCAAAGCTCAGGTGAGCGCCGTAATGGTGCTAGTGAGATGCTGTCGCTGCCTGCATCCCTGGAGACAGCTGTGGGCTTTCTCGTTGCTGCTGTTTTCAAAGTCATTTCAGACCCATGTCAGTAGCTTCCTGATACCCCAAGTGCTGCTGCTTCCCTGTGGGTACAGCACAGACCAGAGCGGATCCTCGGGTTAGAAACAGGCTCTTTTATGCTCAAGGTCCCAGAGGGCCTTTCCAGGAAATAATGATGATTAGCTGTCCAGCTGGCAGCGACTGCTTTCAGAGTTGAAAGCCCTTGGCGCTCTGTCAGAATGAGCTTGGACCTCTGCATCAGAGAGGGGACTGGCCCACTCGGCTGCCTGTCCCCGGTCTTTCCTGAGAGGTGACAAGGAGGGGAATTAATGAGGAACAGGGTGAACTTTATTGAAGGAGTTTACTCTGTGTACTGTGGGTCTGGCCATTTAGGGACAAAGCACAACTTTCCTGGCTTTCCAGAGAAATTTGAGATGAATCCAGCCCTTATATTTGGTGAAAAACAAAACCTGGAGTGAATGCTGTTGGACACACTTTTCCGTAGTTTGACGATGGGCACAGTCCACTTTGTATACTATTGTGATCATTTGCAGTATCACCATCAATTTTAGTCAGTGATAAAGAGGGTTGGCTTCGCAATCAGCAAGCCTGGATTCAAAACTTGATGCTGTCTCTTATAAGCTGCGTGCCCTTGGGTGAGTTACTTCCCCTCCCTGAACCTCAGTTTATCTCCATCTGTGAGGAGGATATAGGTTTATGTGCAGTTATATTGCTTCGGGTGTCAGAGTGTAGATTAAGGAAAGTGTTGTGCATAAAGTACTCACAGGGAAGATACTGCTGTCTTTATTGCTGATTCACAAGGTGTATGATTGTGCTGTGTAAACGTGGTCTGGATTAGAGGTTGTATATATGTCTGAGCAAGTTGTTTCTTGCTCTGATTTCATGTAACAAGCATAGTTTTCTCTTGACTTTGTTTGTTCTCTCCCTCCATCCATTCATCTGTCCATCCATCCATCCAAACATCCATCCTCCACCCATCCAATTAGCAATACATATGCATGGTAAAAAAAAAAAAAGAAAAGAAAACACTACCAAACAGGAAAACTCTCTCTCACCTCTGTCTCCCAGAGCCTCATCTCCTGTCCGCAGAGATGACTGTACTTACTAGGTTCCTCTGTGTCTTTCCAATGGTCTTGCATGCCCATACAAGCACATACGGCATACCCCAGTAGCTGCAGCATCTGAAAAGTTAGCGATATATCTTGTGAGCTTTCCATGTTAGTACATCTCATCTGCCCCATTTTCCATAATACTCCATGGTATTATGTACTGTGGGTGTATCTTAATTTATTTAACTAGTCCTCTATTGATGGGCTCATCAGTTGCTTTTAATCCTTGGCACTTGTATACAGCGCTGCAGAGAATATCCTTCTATGCATACCTCTACAGCTATAGGATAAATTCCTGGAGGTGGATCTTCTGGGTCTGATTTTTATAGACGTTGGCAAATTGCCCTAAAAAATTGTCCTCATCTACCCACCCTCCAATAATATGAGAATACCAGTTTCCTCACACCCTTGCTATTTTGTGTCGACTTTTAATTTAAAGCCTCAATAGTATCTTGAAGCTTCGCATATTATTCTGACCAAGTTAATTTGCTTGTTTCCGAATGACTGACTCTTTCCAGAACCTACAGATCTACACAATAAAGTGCAGGTGCCAAATGTAAAAATTAAATCAATAGAAACAAACAGAACCATGTACAGTACTTTTAGAAATAAAGGAGCCTTTGAAGTAGTTTGGTCCAGCAGAAGAAAACTAAGGCTTTTGGTGCTCAAGTGACTTCTGTAAGGGCACACATTTAATGGCATTTATGGCAGGTGGAGAGGGGGCTTGGTTCTCCTAATTTGGGCCCGGTCCTCTTTTATCACATCACACTGTTCCTAGTGCGTGAATATCCTTATGCAGCATGGACCAGACTGTCCCCACACATGTGTAATACTAATCCTGGTCACATTCAAAGGCAGTTGTGATCAAATGGGCTGAATGTTGAATTCAAAGTCAGTGACCTAGGTTCAAATGCCAGGTTTGTCACTTATTGAATGTGTCTTTGGGCAAGTTTCCTAACCTCTCAGGGCATCAGAATTCTCATCCATAAAACAGTGGTGGCAATATCTATTTCACAAGTGTCTGGCAGGAAAAGATGTTCAGTGTTTTATTTTTTAACTGTTCATTTGCACAAGTAATTAGTAGCATTTTCATATTCCGTTAGAACGATTGCTAAACCATTACTTATATTGTTTGGTTTTTTGATTCTAAAATAATGTTTCATCAAATATAGATTAAAAAGCAAAGGCTTCCATGACAAGCCCACCCTCTTTTACTGATAATAGTGGGGGATGTGGAAGAAACAGCACCTGATTTTCGGTACTAGCAGCAACCTATTTCTAGGATGTTCATTTTGCTAGGGGTACTAGCCAATAGCTAGTACCCCTCGTCACCATTTCAGGGAAGGAAAATCTAGTGAATTTCCCATTACCCCTTCATTGAGGGGTGGAGTGAGAAGGGAGGAATCCCCAGTGTTATCTGTTTTGACTGTGGGGCTGGAGATAATTGGATCACTTGGAAAGTTACACAATCCCACCAAATATTTAAGAACTCACATGTGAGTAGGTTACGCAGCTATGGTCCTGGACTTGGGCTGGAAGAGGAAGGGAGAGGCCAGGAGTAAGAAGCAAGGGTTCTGGTGAGACCACTGCCACTCAATAGCCTTATGATCACTTGATAAATCATTTATTCTTTCAGCATTTTAGTGTCTTCCTTAATAAAATAATGACGCGATTCTACTGTTTTATTGACTTATATTCAAGGTACTCCTGATCAAGCATAGCAATACCCATGATTTATCTGTCACTTTCTGTAAGCTAGGCACAGGCCATCTCTGTTCTTTGATGATAACTATTATTATCATCATCTCTGGAATCACCCCGCTTTTACTGATAAAGATCTGGAAGCAGCAGAAGGGATGTACTTTGCCTGAACGCACACAGCCAGTCAGTGGCAGAGGTGATGGTTGGACCCCAGGTCTTTTCTACCTCAGAGACTGTGCTTAACCACACTGTCCTGCTGCTGGGACCACTCTGTGGGGTAGAGAGCATATCCCCATTCTGCAGTCACCTGAGGCTGAGAGCGACAGTGGGTGGGCATTACTGGTTGTCTCAGTGGGTTTGGAGAGGATTGAGTGAGAGAATGTCAGGAAGGGTGCTGTGTAGACTCTACTCCCTTACAGAGATGAGCTTATTAATTGGGCTATTGCAGATGGGTCACGCTGATGGGTAGAAGCTCAGATGCTGCAAGGTAATAATGCTACAAGAGCAACTGGATGAAAAGGAGGGGCGATATGCCAGTTGCTTTGCTTAAACAATGCTGAGCAATAATTTTTGTTGTGTTTTTAATATTAGCTTACTGGATTTTTTGGATACTGTGTGAACAGCCATAAATGATTACTATAAACACTGTAAAGTACTCTTTTATGTGTCAGATTGCAAATGACTGTGTGCAGAAATTAGTATACATATTCACACATGTATATACATGTACACATTTACATACACATACACATTAATATACATCTATCTGTATCCGTATACATCTGTCTATACGTATGTATATATAAACACACACACACACACACACACACACACACACTCACACAAGTATCTTTGGTGTTTTCCTTCCTTAAACCTTCTTATAATTCCTTAGGTAGAAAGAATAGGAAGGAATGTGCCAATGCTTAAAAATAAAGTAGTAGGGAGATATTAAGGCAGTAATTTACCACTACAAAAATTAAAAAATAAAAATTAAGAGATCAAGCCACTCTTTATTCATGAAAACAACTCATTCATTCAACAAATGTGCTACTAAATTTAATAGTTCCAGCTTAGCGTTCTAATAATTCTGTTTTATTTTCTAATCAGAACATAAACTAGAAACGTGCAGTATCTCAAGGCCATATCATACATTTAAAGCATGTGTTTTTAATCAAACACTTGGGAATTTGGAAAATGAATCTAAAAATCCTTCATTATCTGACCATCTACTGATAACTGCTGTTTATGTTGGTGTATTTTTTCCGGTTTTTTTTCTGGCAGTGTATTGTGATTGTGCCAACACTGGAAACTCGGTGAGGATTCTAGGAGAATGAATTGTGTATCAAATGCCAACTCAGGGGAAAATTAAAGGGATGGTGTTTAGTTATTTGTGATTAAAGGACTTACATTATAAGGGAGAGTCCCGGAAAGAGTTGACTGAGCCTTGCTGTCGTATGTGAAACAGTATGAAACCAAACCCATTAGTAAAATCTACACACAATCATTTTCCTATGAGAATTCTTGGTTGTTAGAAACCTAGAACATTTTGGAATTCCCATAAAACCAATAAATAATTAAAACGAACATGACCTCTCTTCTGAGCTCCAGGCCATTAGCAAGATTTTCCTCCTTGTCATCTCACTTCACAGTATGTCGACATTGAACCCTTGCTCACCCCACCACCCCACTGCCATTCCCCTGGTCTCCCATCTCAATTACTGACACCTCCACCCTCCTGATGCTTGGACCAGAAATCTAGGAGTCATTCTTGCACCCTTCCTCTCCTTCATTTCCACATCCAATCATTTTGTCGTTTCTACACCCAAATCCCTCTCAGATACGTCCACTTTCCTCCATCTCCTTGGCGCCAGCGCTAGTCCTAGCCATGGTCATGTTTTAAACCACAGAGATGCTCACTCACTGACCTCCCTCCTTCATCCTTAGCTCACCTTCAAGCCATATATTTTCTTTTTCAGATTCTTTTCCATTATAGTTTATTCCAAGATACTGAATATAGTTCCCTGTGCTATACAGTAGATCCTTGTTGTGTATCTATTTTATATATAGTAGTGTGTATATATTAATCCCAAACTCCTAATTTATCCCTCCCCCCCACTTTCCCCTTTGGAAACCGTAAGTTTGTTTTCTATGTCTGTGAGTCTATTTCTCTTTTGTAAATAAGTTCATTTATATCATTTTTTAAGGTCCACATTATAAGTGACATCATATGACATTTGCCTTTCTCTGTCAGACTTACTTCACTTAGTATGATAATCTCTAGGTCCGTCCATGCTGCTACAAATGGAATTATTTCATTCTTCTTATGGCTGTGTAATATTCCATTATATGTATACATACCACGTGTTCTTTATCCATTCATCTGTCGATGAACCTTTAGGTTGCTTCCATGTCTTGGCTATTGTAAATAGTGCTGCTATGAACATTAGGGTGAATGTATCTTTTTTAATTAGTTCTCATCTTTTCTGGATATATGCCCCAGAGTGGGATTGCTGGGTCATATGGTAACTCTATTTTTAGTTTTTGAAAGAACCTCCATACTGTTCTGCATAGTGGCTGAACCAATTTACATTCCCACGAATGTAGGAGGGTTCCCTTTTCTCCACACCCTCTCCAGCATTTATTATTTGAAGACTTTTTTTTTTTTTTTGCTGTACGCGGGCCTCTCACTGCTGTGGCCTCTCCCGTTGCGGAGCACAGGCTCCGGACACGCAGGCTCAGCGGCCATGGCTCACGGGCCCAGCCGCTCCGCAGCATGTGGGATCTTCCTGAACCGGGGCACAAACCCATGTCCCCTGCATCGGCAGGCGGACTCTCAACCACTGCGCCACCAGGGAAGCCCTGCAGACTTTTTAATGATGGCCATTCTGACTGGTGTGAGGTGATATCTCATTGTAGTTTTGATTTGCATTTCTCTAATAATTAGCACTGTTGAGCATCTTTTCATGTGCCTGTTGGCCATCTGTATGTCTTCTTTGGAGAAATGTTTATTTAGGTCTTCTGCCCATTTTTTTGATGGGTTGTTTGGTTTTTTGTGTTTTTTTGCGGTACGCGGGCTTCTCACTGTTGTGGCCTCTCCCTTTGTGGAGCACAGGCTCCGGACGTGCAGGCTCAGCGGCCATGGCTCACAGGCCTAGCCACTCCGCGGCATGTGGGATCTTCCTGGACCGGGGCATGAACCCGTGTCCCCTGTATCGGCAGGCGGACCCTCAACCACTGCGCCACCAGGGAAGCCCTGGGTTGTTTGTTTTTTTGATATTGAGCTGTGTGAGCTGCCTATATATTTTGGAAATTAATCCCTTGTTGATCACATTGTTTGCAGTAGTTTCTCCCATTCTGTATGTTATCTTTTTGTTTTGTTTATGGTTTCATTTGCTGTGCAAAAGCTTTTAAGTTTAATTAGGTCCCATTTGTCTATTTTTATTTTGTTCCCATTACTCTAGGAGATGGATCCAAAAACATATTGCTGCGATTTATGTCAGAGTGTTCTGCCTATGTTTTCCTTTAGGAGTTTTATAGTATCCTGTCTTATATTTAGGTCTTTAATCTATTTTGAGTTTATTTTTGTATATGGTGTTAGAGAATGTTCTAATTTCTTTCTTTTACATGTAGCTGTGCAGTTTCCTCAGCACCACTTATTGAAGAAACTCTCTCTTCTCCATTGTGTATTCTTGCCTCCTTTGTCATAGATTAATTGACAATAAATGCCTGGGTTTATTTCTGGGCTTTCTATCCTGTTCTGTTGATCTATGCATCTGTTTTTTTGCCAGTACCATAATGTTTCGATTTTTGTAGCTTTGTAGGATAGTCTGAAGTCAGGGAGTATGAGTCCTCTAGTTCCATTATTCTTTTTCAAGATTGTTTTGACTATTTGGGGTCTTTTGAGTTTCCATACAAATTTTTAAATTATTTGTTTTAGTTCTGTGAAAATGCCATTGGTAATTTGATAGGGATTGCTTTGAATCTATAGATTGCCTTGGGTAGTATAATCATTTTAACAATAGCAATTATTCCAATCCAAGAACATGGTATATTGTTCCATCTGTTTGTGTCATCTTCAGTTTCTTTCAACAGTGTCTTAGAGTTTTCTGAGTACAGGTCTTTTTGCCTCCTCAGGTAGGTTTATTCCTAGGTATTTTATTCTTTTGGATGTGATGGTAAATGACATTGTTTACTTAATTTCTCTTTCTGATATTTTGTTGTTTCTGTATAGAAATGCAACAGATTTCTGTATAGTAATTTTGTATCCTGCAACTTTACCAGATTCATTGATGAGCTCTAATAGTTTTCTAGTGGTGTCTTTAGGATTTTCTATGTATAGCATATCATCTGCAAACAGTGACAGTTTTATGTCTTCCTTTCCATTGTAAATAAACTATAATTAAAAATAACACTGACATGACCAAAAAAAAAAAAAAATCTGAAGTCTTCAGTATGGCCTCCAAGACCACCCACTCACTGTCATGCCCTCCACCCCTCCTTTGATTTTATCTTCCTCACTTTTTCATTCACTTTTTTTCCAGTCTCACTGGCCTTCCTTTAATTCATTGAAATTGGCAAGTCCTTTCCTCCTCAGGGTCTTTGCAGATGCTGCTTCTTAATGTTTTAATCTCCTTCCTTGAGGCCCAGCTCATTCCTATTGATGTTTTAGATCTCACTGTAAATGTCTCTTGCTCAGAGACCTTCCCTGAACCTCCATTCAAAAGGAAGATTCTCCTTATACTTTCTTATAGCGCCCTGTAATTGCCTTTATAGCTACCATGACAATTTATTATTGTATACTTTTTGCATGAGCTCCGTACCAGGATGTAAGTCCCCTGAGGACAGGAATTGTTTTTGTTTTGCTCATTGCTTCATCCTCAGAAGCATAATGCCTGGCATATAGTAGGACTCAAGTATTCATTGATTGGATGAATGAATGAATGAATATTTTCTTCCTTTGCTGCTTCTTTCTGGGATTAAAAACAATTTGCACAAATCTGTGAAGTAGAGGAAAGAAGTTTCCAGAAATTTTTTCCCAGATTTTCTTCTCGATAGGCTCCGGTTATCTTAATGAGGGACTTGCTACTGTGTGTGGTCTCTGATTGACAAATTTCCTGTGAAAAATCCCACTTTCCCATCCACTTGTCTACACTATTGCTTTTGTTCAAGGCCCACCCTAATGCTACTTTCCTGCTGCCTAGGAACTTATTATTTTCTTTTTTGAACTCCTGTGGTACTTATGACCTAACTCAAATGGTAAACAGTGTTTATAAAGCTCAGGCCTTAAGATTCATCCCCAGAACAATGATGTAGCATAAAGGACCAGCTAACCCAAAGTCTCTTAGAGATAATCCATGATCCCCAAGCAATACTTCTTAAAAAAAATTTATTGTTGTTTAATACACTCAACAGGTATTTATTCAACATGTGCTGTATGCTAGGAACTATGCTCTAGAAAGAGATATGCCAGTGAACCAAACCCAGTCGATCCCCTGCCCTCACGATGCTTGTGGTCCAGTGCTGCTTGAACAATTGGAAAAAAGGCACAATGACACCAGGTCATGTGGTACCTCCCCAGATTTACTGTGGGACCTGTACCAGACCTGGAAGACATTACACATGGCCTTTATAAGATCATGAAATAGCCTAAAACCTTCTTTCTAGAATACTAGCAGTAATGCCCTGTAGCTTTCTAGGTATCTGAGCTCCAATGCTGTTAGAAATATTGACCGCCTGTAGCTGATGCTTGTTCACCATCACATGTCCCTCGGCCTGTCTGGTTTTAGCACAGCTGTAGCAGACTATTCCGTACACCATTGTAGGTACTGCAGAGTTTCCGCTCAGTGTTCTCTAACGTGCAGAAGGCCACTCAGTCACGCACAGGTGCAATCCACGTGTGTGTTGGGGGATGGGAGGTTAGTACTCTGGAAGGTACCTCTCCATAAGTGGGCGTCCCCCATCGGTGGATAAATGTCTCAGCCTGCCATCTCAGGCGGTGCATCTCTGAGGCGTGCTCATATGTCCCTCAAAGGCTCCACGGTGGGATGGAGTTCAGTTGCCTCAGCAGCTCAGCACATGGACACACCCACTGTCTCTTCTCTCTTCCCTGTCTCTCCTCCCAAATGGACTGCCTGAGCCCAAGTCCTTTTTTCAGGGTTTGCTTTCAGAGGACACATCCCCAAACTCTGGATGGGCTTCACATAGAGGAAACTCAGCAAAAATAACTAAACTTATTGTACTTAATTGCTTCATTATTATTCCTCCCGTTAGAAGTAAAACCAACCCAGCCAAATTCTTGCACCTTGTCTATGTTCTGAGAAAACTAAGATATATAAGATAAATGTGATAATTATCATACTAAGTGAAGTGAGTCAGACAGAGAAAGCCATATCATATAATATCGCTTATATGCAGAATCTAAAAAAAAATGATACAAATGAACTAATTTACAAAACAGAAGCAGACTTAGAGAATGAACTCATGGTTACCAGCGGGGAAGGCTGGGGAGGAAGAATAGATTGGGAGTTTGGGACTGACATGTACACACTGCTATACTTAAAATAGATGACCAACAAGGACTTAGCACAGGGAACTCTGCTCAATACTCTGTAATAACCTAAATGGCAAAAGAATTTGAAAAAGAATAGATACATGTATATGTATAACTGAATCACTTTGCTGTACACCTGAAACTAAAACAACGTTGTTAATCAACTATGCTCCAGTTTAAAATAAAAATTTAAAAAAATAAGATAAACGTGGTTCCTGCTCTCAAGGAACACACCAACTATCAGAAGAACCATTTTTCCTAAGCCTGAGTTACAGAACAAAAAAATTGGTCAAGGACCTCCATTATTCCCCTTCTCCAACCCACATGCACTTCTGTAGGAATATATGACCCCATATATAACTGTACAGATTGGACTTAATACAAAATCTGGTGTGGACCCCATTCTCCCTTTGCTGTAGCCTAGACTCTCAATGATACAAGTGACAGAAACTCAACTCAAAGCAGCTTGAGCCAAAAGGCAATATATTGGCTGGAGTAGCTGGGAAGTCAAGAGGTGTACTGGCTTCAGGCATGGGTGGATCCTGAGTCTCAATGGTGTTGCCAGGGTTTTGTCTCTCTTCTGATTCTTCTGGGTTGGCTTTACTCTCAGGCCCCTCAGCATGAGAGAAAAAATGGCTCCCAGAAGGTTTTGGCTTACCTCGTGCTCTTATCTCATGACCCAACAAAGAAGACCCCCTGTCTTTCCCAGTATCCATATTAAAAAGTCTCATGGAGACAGTCAGGCCTTGCTTGGATTGTGTGCGTATCCCTGAAACAATCATGGTGACCAAAGGGAATGGGGAGCCCTGGCAGGACTGAGTCACGTGTCCATCATTGGCTGGGGGCAGGGATAGGTAAACCTCATTCCCAGAGAAACAGGGGCTCTATTACTAGAAGCTGAGACGCTAAAGCTACGCACAGTCATGTATAGATCCTAAGGCTAGGACAAGTGTTTTCCTCTAGAAGTAGGGGAGTAGGTGTCCCCAAACAAAGTGAGATTCTTGGCTGGAGGGCAGATGTCTGTTTATTTGGATTTACCAAAATCAAGAAGGAGACTGCCTCAAGGTCATAGTTTCTGGAGCTCTGAGTGTTGCTCTGGGGCTTGTGTGGATGCCCAGCTTCGCTGGGTACTGCACCCCCTCTGACTGGTGGGCACTTCAGGAGTGAATGTGATGTCCAGATTTTTCTAAATAAGGTCACCCATGGCTGGAGCCGCTGGAAAAACTCTCCAGCTGGGGAGGGCAGAAGAAGGAACATTAAGACCTTCATTCTCGGGCTTGTTCCGGAGAACAGGAAACACCCTCTTCTGTCTTCCATTGAGTAAGCGGCAAGGGCAGCTTCCCCAACCCTATACTATGTTTAGACATAGAGGGAGGAACTGGGAGTTGGTCCCTTGTATCAGCTGCTAAAGGAGCAGCTGCCAGAAGCTTGTGCCAGGGCTGTCTGCGTGCAGCCTATGCGTCTTCCTTCTGGATGCTGCTGGTCGGGGAACTTCAGAGCTTTGACGGCCTAGCGGTGTGTTGGCTGCTGTAAGAGGCTGATTTCTGCACTGGCCCATCCCATAGCAGTACCCGTGCCTGCTCGACCCCAGATGGGCCAAGCGGAGGCCTCTCTCTGATCTTTGCCATATACCTTTAACGTAAGCCTCAGTGCTCTTTGGCCTGGTGGCACCCATAACACCTGGTCCTTGTCCATTTTCAGATCAGAGCCTATTCAGTGATCGGTGGGCAGCAGTCTGTGTTCTGTCCGTCCTGCACTGGCCTTTCCCCCCCATTCCTACTCTGTTGGTAGCTCTCCCAGCTCTATGTGATCGCACATCCTCCTGGTGATTCCAGATTTTAAGGCATCACCCGTTGAATCCTATAGATTCAACTTCTTTTCTTTCGCCACCTTCCTTTGTCCCTTAGCTTATAATTAGCTATTTTTCTAAGTTTTGAAGTCCGTTTATTTGAAATTTATCAGTGAGTTAGTTCTGTGGGAGTTACTCTCAATTAGAAACTGAAGACTAATTGTGCCGTGATCACTGTTGCTCTAAGATGCTTCCACCGCAATCGCTTCCTAAATTAACTCTCACCTCTTTTTTTTTGAATTTTATTTATTTAATACAGCAGGTTCTTATTAGTTATCTATTTTATACATATTAGTGTATATATGTCAATCCCAATCTCCCAGTTCATCCCACCCCCCAGACCCCAGCTTTCCCCCCTTGGTGTCCGTACGTTTGTTCTCTACATCTGTGTCTCTATTTCTGCCTTGCAAACTGGTTCATCTGTACCATTTTTCTAGATTCCACATATATGCGTTAATATACAATATTTGTTTTTCTCTTTCTGACTTACTTCACTCTGTATGACACTCTCTGTGTCCATCCACGTCTCTACAAATAACTCTCATCTCTTATTTAACACTAAGTTAAGGCTGTAAGATGAGCTGTGATTTGTAGTAGGAAATGCAGCAGTTGGTGAACTGTGGTCACAACTGTATATTTTTAAAATTCTTTTTTCTTTCCATTTGAATTCTGGGTTACTTTTGAAATCTAGAAGTAACATTTGTCCAAGGGAAATAGCATAGATTTTGCTTTTACTGTAAACAGTTTACCACACAAAATTTTAAAATTTGCCGATTATTGCCAGTCTTATTTCGAAAAAGTTTCTGAAAAACGTAATTCACCCACCTCACCCCGCACACCATTTTTAACATTGTCTTAATGTATTTTCTTGCTGTCTGTCTCTTTTTATTTGAGTGGAGGGTTGGAAGGGACAGACTTGACTCTTGATCAGAGTGAGTTGCATGATCTGTATTTTGAGCTTCTGTCCAACCACTGTCACTCTGACAATCAGATTACAGACAGCAAGATGGAAAGAGCTAATTGTAAACGAACGTGGGAGCAGGGAGATATAAAGGTAGTGCCCACAAGAGGACATAAGGCAGCGGCTGGAATGAAGAAGCCACGATTAGACAAAGAGGAGCTGTTAAGGCAGATGACATCCCAAATGGGGGACCAAGGATTGGTCCCCTTGCACGTGCTATCTTCAGGATGCTTCCAACGAGGAGCTGAAGAGGTGCTTCTACAAGTTTGACCCAAGCTTGAGCTGAAATTTGGACTTTGAGTGAAGAATACGCTTGTTATTTTCTAGCAAAATATGACCATGGGATTTTTAAGTGTAAATTAAAAAGTAACTTAAAGCCTTCTTTTAAAAGGTTCTTTTGACCTTAGCCAGATGTGGATGATGGAAAAAGCTTCCAGTTGGCTTTCCCCAAAAGGACAGGCAGGGCTAAACTCACGTGGCTCGCTGCAGGGACATAGCCTCTGGTTACAGCACAGGCAACATCTCAAAACAGACTGGCCTTGAAGACAGTTATCAGATGCCAAGGGAAACCCAGAAGGAAGTAGACAAAAGAAATGCAAGAAACATAAATGCATCAGACTTCTCAGGTACAGTTTTCAGGTCCGACAAAAGCTGCTTCTTCGCCAAGCCCCCACCCCCGGCTCTCTCCCCTGGGACCCTGCTGGCTCCGTGCCTGTCTCTTCCTCATGGGCACCATCTTGTCCTGTCATTGCAGAGTGATCCCCTGGGGATTCTGGCCTCTTCTTTGCTGACCTCCAAAGACCTCACTTCAACATTTCAGCTCACTTCGTCCCAAATCTTCCTCTGAAGGGCTCTTCTCATCCACAGGCTACTGAGCTCTGTAATGAAGGGCAAAGAAGGGTCTTATGTTCCCAGCTCAGATCAGTACCCGTGGGTACCTCTCTGAGAATTTTGACTCAGGTTAGATGCTCTCTGTGCAGAAGATTAATTCAGAGTTAGAAATGAAAGGGTGATTTCCTTGAGCTGCCAACACACCCAGATCCAATCCTAGCCCTGAAAGGGATATGACTAATATGGAATCATCAAATAATAAACCAGAACTTCTCCCATCTCTCTGCTGACCACCTCTGGCAGTAGTGGCAAATGTGCTTGCCCATTTAATCGCAAAACAAAACTTTATTTCTATATTATAATCACCACTTACTGTGTATAGATTATTTGGAAACTACGGAAAAATAGAAGTGGGGAAGTTCACCCATGGTTTGACACCTAGAGAGAAATACAGTTAACATTTTAGTACACTGATCTGCAGTCTTTTTCCGCTAATAGAGATTGTATCACTTATGCAATTTTAACTTAACATTGTGATGTACATATTATCTCTTATTAATATAAATTTGTGAATATATTTAATATAAATATATGTTATATTTATACAATATAATAAACACACACAAATGATTAATATTATTATATATTACACATAGTAATTATATAAATCTATACTTGTAAGTATATTTACAAATAGAAGTGCATAAATATATTTAATGAATGAATGATAATCCATTGGATAGATGTAGTTCACTTAACCAAAATGAGTCAAAGTAAAGGAATCCATTTCCAGTTTTCCCTGTTATTATGGATGCTGTAACTAACACCTTTGTGCGTAAACAATTCTGGGTATTTAGACTAGTTTCTTTACAGTATGTTCCCAGAAGGAGAATAACTGGGTCAAAGGGTATAAACCTTTTCAAGGCTTTTGCTACTCATTGCCAAAGCTCCCTGGCCTTTTTTTTTTTTTTTTTTCCCCTGGCCTTTTTTAAGGGACATTAGGAAGACTGTTTTGTGACAGTCTCAAAGGCTCTTACTTATTCAAGGGAAATAATTTAAAAAAAAAAACAGAATTAAAGTTTTTACATACTGAAAAACGGGCTTACTAGTGAGTGACCCTCATGCAAAAGTGCAGCCTGCTTCATTCATTCCTGAAGGCAGATTAACATCTGACCAATCTACCAAGGACATGCTTGTGTGATTTCAAGATTCCCCCAGAGCTATCTTCCAAATGTTAAAAAACAGTGATTTTAAAAACTTATGTCAGTGTACATTAGTAACACTTTTTCTGTTAACTCTCCTCCATAACTGAGAGTAGGCTTTTTATAAAACGATCCTTTTAATATGTATATAAAATAATATATATTATAATGTATACACACACAGACTCAAATGAACTCAGTGAAAAGACCTATCATATGTCTTTGATGAAGCAAATTGATTTCTCCCCTTTCAACACACACACAGTTTTAGGTTGCATTTCCTTTAGACAGGATAGGTGATGTCACCTGCTGTTACTGCGGCAATAAAGGCTCTTCCCCCCTTTGTAATGTTATACCCTGATGAATGGAAGCGTCGGAATTTGTTCACAAATTACTGTCCCTGCTGCTTGGCGCTGTTTCCCCTTCCTTCTGCTTCCCAGATAGACATTTCTTGCCTATCCAAAGCCATTGAATTCCTAGTTCAAAGAGTCTCTGTTAGATGGCCAGTTTCTTCCCAAGAGCGTTGCAGCAGCTAAGGGGCATACGTCATGTGTGGCGGCATCATGCCAGTCTGATACCGCAAACATTGCTTTTGAGAACGCTTGCCAGTGTGCCATCCAGGGGTACAGCAGGCTGCAGAAGTAGAGGACCGTGGTTTAATGCATATGCACAAGGTGTCCTAATCTCCTGTGAGGTGTACTGAGTGCCCACTGCGTAGTGTGGATCCCTGTTAAGAGCAGGCTGGTGGCAACTCCAAGGGAAGCAACGGTACTAAAATATTGTAATCAGATCCCTAGGGGGCACGGTTTTCCTCCTAGCTCAGCAACTAGAGATGTCCCCCTGGAAATGTTATCCACATGAAAGTCTTCAAATCAAAAATATTGTACTAGAAGAGGAAGCGGTTACAGATGGATCTGTAGTCATTCCAGAAATGTACGTATGTATGGGTGTGTGTCCATATTTTTGTGCACACTCACATACACCACCAATGACATGTAAACCCCCAACATATGCATGAGACTGAGAAAAAGAGAGCAATGCTGTGCCTCCCGTCTGTACATGCAAGCAGAGGAAATAGTCCATTCCAAGGTTAGACTTCTCTGAAGGCTCTTTTAGCTTGGGTCCTGATCATATGTATAAATAGGCTTTTCACCAAGTGGATGCCTAAGTCATTCATCCTGATTGATAATTAGAACCAACAGAGAACAGATCAACACAAATCACGAGGGCAAAAATATCTGGGACTCAGTTTAATGAGAATACCCCAAAACCTCTTTAGTGGTAATTGCATTGCAAGTACCCAGTAGCTTTCACCGTTGTTTTTGCAAATGATACAAACTGGCACCCAAGATCTGAAAAGTATACTGACTGGAAAAACGTTGGGGAATTTAGCAGGGCCCTGGGTAGCTTGGCCAAATATATGTATTAACCTAGATACACTCTGGCAAATAATCTGGGGGCTTCTTGCAGCAAAAAACGTTAAGACTCCAAAATCCTACTGCTGTTTGCACTTGGAACTCCCAGGTGGGCAAGTTCATCCATGAGGCAGTTTTCTCCTTTCCCCACAGAATCCTTCACCAATCTCGCACAAACCCTGAGAATTTTAAAATATCCGAGATGCTTAAAATCTGCAGTTTAAATCCTTTTACTTGTTAGAAAATGTAGATACTACACACACAGTTTGAAGGTTTTATGGGTACTTAGTTATACCTCAGAAGTCAAGGAAATCTGTAATAAGATGTAACAATTGCGTATCTTATTAGGTCTAAACATACCTAATGAAACAATAAGAAGAGATTTTCAAAGCATTTGGCTCTGGTTTTGGTTCATTTTCTTCTTCGGGCACCTCTGTGTATATGCCCAGCGAGAAGTCAGGAGTAGGTGCTCATTGTACGAATCCTGCCAGGGGACGTTTCAGACAAATTCAGTATGCCAAGCTGGAGCAGGAAGGTTTCATTAAAAAAAAGTTGTCATCAAATGTGGAGTGATGAAAGAACAATGCCTTTCTCACTGCATAAAATGCTCCTTCCGTCCCCTCCTTTTGCTTAGCTGTCTCCTTTGCCAAGGCTTTGCGGGCCAGGAAGGCTGGGTGTTCCAACACAAACAGCGTTTGCTTACACTACTCTTTAGCCCATTTTACCTCCACTTATCCCTTTCTGCCTCCTATGCTTAGACGGTGCTCAATACATGTGTGTTAACGGAACCCCACATTTTTGAATCACTGTCCTTTTTACAAAGCATTTCTACGTGCATTTTCCCCATGTAGGAGTGTTCCCAGGTCATCGGTGCAATGTCCCAAGGTCCTCAAGGCACTTGCTGTGAACCTACTTTACAGAAAAGATGTTTCAGCTCAAAGAGATTGAATGACCTCCCCCAAAGTCCTGCACCTGCTAGGATATGGTTAAAACTTCCAAGCAAGCTTCTGTGGCTGTCAAAGTGATACAGGTTAAATCAGACTCAAAAAAAAAGCTCTTTCTGTCTTTTGGAAGTTTCCAGCAATATTAATGGAACAATTGAGACAAATACATTTTAGACTCCTCATCTTTTACCTATGGGGAATTTGTAGACAATTAAGCGCTTATTGAAACATAGTTATCCAGTCCCACTGGTGATGGTTCCAGTGGCCTTCTCAGGAATAGTGAGAAATGAGTACTAAATACTCACATTATGTATCTGCAAAACCTTCCAGAACATATCTGGGGACACACAGTCATTTTACAGAAGAACAGAATGAACAAATCACATCCAATTTTCAACCAATCCCCCTCCCCACAACCATCGTGTTTTGCTTCAAGTGAAATCGAGTTAAAGTAATAATAATTTAGAACAATATTCAATAGGGAAAATGTCACCAAAAGGGTGTAAGTGAACACTAAAGGTAACCGGAATGGAAGGGAGTAGTTCTGATTCTGCACTAAAGATTTTCAAAGGAGGCAGTTAGGACCTCATATTTGTATAGAAGTTTCTGGTCCTTTTTTTCTTTTTCTTTAACACCTGCTGAGCCCCCATGTCTAATTCCTGGTTGCCCCATAATAACTAGAATAGGGATGGGGAGACCATGGCCACATCTGGCTGCCACTTGTTTCTGTGCAGCCTGTGAGTTAAGCATTGTCATAACCTTAAGTGTTTGGACAAAATTTTAAAAAGTATTTCATGACGTGTGAAAATTATATGAATCCAAATTTTAATAGCCATAAAAAGTTTTATTGGAATACAACAAAAATACCAAGTTAGAAGAAAGCATTGCTGAGGCAACATGAAAGCTTATAGACCTGACAAATGTATACTTTGCAGATAAATTCAACATTGTGTTTGGAACAAAAGACCGCACCCCTTTTCTAAACTAATAAACAGATTTTTTTAAATGTTAATGGCTTAGAGAAGGAACTTAAGGTTACCAGAGGGGAAAGGTAGGGGAGAGGGATAGTCAGGGAGTTGGGGATTGACATGTACAGACTGCTGTATTTAAAACAGATAACCAAGGGACTTCTCTCGCGGTCCAGTGGTTGAGACTTCACCTTTCAATGCGGGGGATATGGGTTCGGTCCCTGGTCGGGGAGTTGGGATCCCTCTCGGCCAAAAAACCAAAACATAAAAAAAACCCAGAAGCAATATTGTAAGAAATTCAAAGGAGACTTTAAAAATGGTCCACATCAAAAAGAAAAAAAAAATCTAAAATAAAATAAAATAAATATAATGGATAACCAACAAGGACCTACTGTACAGTACAGGGAACTCTGCTCGATATTATGTAACAACCTAAATGGGAAAAGAATTTGAAAAAGAATAGATGTGTGTATCACTTTGCCGTACCCCCCCCCCCCCGGTAACCCCGAAACTAACACAACATTGTTAATCAACTATACTCCAGTATAAAATAAAAAGTTTAAAAAAATGTTAACGGCAGTTAATGGGCATATAGTCACAGGCTGCTCCTGTGCCCCTACTCCTAGCCCCTGTCTTAGCATTCATTACACTGTAAAAATTGTAACTAGGTGGCCCAATTTGGGTATTTAGTCATATTGTTGTCTTTTGCCTTCTCAACAATGTGATAAATTATTTGTAGCAGCACTCTCCCAACATAGTTTTTAATCCAGGTTAAACATTTTGGTTAGCAGCACAACTAATGGAATCCCAAAATATTCAAATAACAATTAAATTAAAAAATATATCAAGCAAAGGTGTGGAAAATTCCAAAGAGATGGCATTAATAGTGGCTCAGTAATGAGAAGCAATCTGGGGAAATACAGTCTACAAACAATTACCTTCCTACCTAGTTCCCCCCTCGTTTACAATATACCAGGCAGAGGTTTTAGATGGAAAGACTGTCTTATTTAACAGGGAATCTACTGAATTTAGTACTTATGAATGAATTTATTTAGGGGCATTTAAATGCAATTTTTATCTTGTCAAATTCAATGTATTTAAAAACTAGTAAAAAGTGAAGAAGTAATTTGCATCACAGAGTGTGCTACATCTTCAGAATTCCATATTGTTAATACAAGCAGACGTGTTTGCTTTAAAAAGTCAATTACTGTATTACAATTTGTTTCAGGAAAGGTTTAAAATGTCCTTTAGTGGGCAAGGCTTGAAATATTAAAAATAACATGAAATTCAAATCTGGACAACTCTCAATATTAGGGTTATTTGAGTTAGCTCATTTAAAAAGAGAAATGACAAAGAGTTCCTTTTATAATCATCTTCAAAACATCATCACTGTATGGTGTTAAAATTGGCTGAGAAGGATGGGGGGTGGGGGGTGAGGGGGTGGGGGGTTCCTCTTAGTTTAGTCAATATTGTAATTACAATAGCACATTTCCAAAACATTCACCAGAACCTTCACGGGCCTGTCTTGAAAACTTAAAACTGCTCTATTCCATGACAAAATCCTGTATGTGTGGGTTTTGTTATTAACTCTACGTTTGAATTAGAATTCCCTATCTTACAGCTTGGAGCTAAACTCTGTTTACAAAACAGTATTTACACTTGACTAATTTTGCAGATCAAACTAATTAAATCAATTAAACTGGTGATTAACCAAATGAAGGCTGATTGCAAAAATTAGTAGGTTTATTTTGGAGGACTGGAAGTAAGCTAATTACTGCAGTGATTACTTGAACCTGGAGTACTCTAAATGTGGTATAAATTGAAACCTCATAGTGAATTAGACTGGGAATTCATTACAGTTTAAAGCACTGTTAATACTATTCGGTCTGTTCCTCCTTGGGGAAAATTTCCTCTTTCTGTGTTTTGTATATGATAAACAATCACTTGGGTTATGTGCTTTTTGTGGTGGAACCCAGTAAAGTGGGGGACATTGAAGAAAAGGTATTTACTTTAGAGTGATATACAGCAGTGCCTGTCAAACTTGAACATGCATTTGAATCACTTGAAGCTATTCTAAAAGGAGGATTATGATTCAGTATCTTGGGGGTGCAGGTATGGTTGGGGAGGTAACATGGGGGCGTGGAGCGGGAGGTGTGTGTTTATGCGCATGTATATAGGTGGGTAAATGAATACACATGAGATCTAAGGGTCTGCCTATCAAGCCTCCAGGTGATGTTGACCCTGCTGGTTCTTGGACCACACTTGGAACAATAAGCGCATACACTGAAATGGACATATGAACTGTCAGAGTTGATGCTTCAGGATGGGATGTGGAGACCAAGTTATCATTACATTCCTTGATGATGACAACTGTCCCGCTGTCACTAGAGATGCCTGAGCATCATCTGATATCAGGAATGGCCACTCCTGATGGATCCTCATCGAGTGGCTTTTCTCACTGTCTTCTCATGCCAGCTTGTTAGTAACAGAGTGTTTATGTCCATACATAACGCACTCTACTAATTGGTTTTTAAAACATATCATTTTAACAAAATGTGAACACAGCTGAGTGTGTGGTCTACATTTTGCTGATTTAAATATCACTGAGCTTTTCCGGTCCTCTGTTTTGCCTTAGTTTCAGATTTATGCGGTGGTATTTAGAATAATAAAAGAAAGACTGGGTTCTTTCAAAGATGCAGTTAAATATAAGAGAGAGATGTTGGTTTTATGCAAAAATTTAAAGGAAAGCAAGCAGCTTCCTTTTGCAGCCCAACTGGAGAATAGGCACGTCTTTGTTTTCAGCGTTGCATCCACTTTCAATATTGGGGGAAAAAGTTAATTTTCCCGGTTAATCAATGAACCCGTCTTGACATTTGGTTTCCTGCATGTTGCAAGTTCATAGCAAGAAACACCTTATCCCTACAGGAGACCCCACTACCTCTAGCAATGACTATCCATTGCCACTTAATAAGGAGTGCCCCCTGTATGCCAGGGGCTAGAGAGTGCAAATTTGAATAAATGAAGACCACAGACTGTGTTTTAATGAGGACAGAGCTCTCCGAAAGGGAAGGCACATCTGAAGAGTTTCCATCTGGTGGAAGAATAACACTTGAATGGCTACAAGAAACAACTCTCTGTTAGGAACAGATTGCTCAGAGTTTTGATAAATTGCCCAAAAGTTAATCAGAAATATTTTTGGTTGCAATTCTTGTTGAAATGCCTCTTAGATTATTTTTTCATGTTACAATCTTATGGAAGTACTTGAATTTTTTTCCTGATGCTTGAGATATTTGCAACCTGCCCATTCTCCAGTCCCATTGTGAACTAGCATCTTGGAGCTTGAGAGTGGAGATGAAGAAGGTACGGGAGGTTGAGCTGAATCTTTATAGATCCCAGGGAAGTGGCATTAAACACCAAACACTCGATATGAGCTTATCCGAGTGACTCCTTTCCTGTAAAACTTAAGTGTAGTAAACAAAAATTATGGGCTGGAATTTTTAGTTGAATAAGGTTTTATGATGGTAAGCTTTGTAGATTTTGTCAGGTTGAATTAGTTGAAGACGTTTGGTATAAAAATGGAAGGGTTTTCTTGTCTTATTAATAAAGATCATCAGACTATTTCCATTATTTACCGATTGATAGTCTGGAGAATTCCTAGTTATGGATGTTGGCAAAAACAAATGATTGAATAATCAATTGAGAGACCGTGTAGGTGACACTTGCCTCAGTGAACTTCTCACGTCCATGCGTATTTGGGTTTTGTCTGTTGACCTGGAGTGGATCTAGCTCTGGGAGAAAGATGACATTAACTGAAAAAATTACATACATACTGGCATCCAGGTGTGTCTGTACATAGCTCTCCTACTATATGTGGGACTCCTAATATCTGTTATGGTATCAGGAAGTAAGTTCATTACTTTACAATAAGTGTTTTAGTCTGTTTAGGCTGATATAACAAAATACCAGAGACTGGGCATCTTATAAAAGATATGCCTTAATTTCTCACAATTCTGGAAACTGGAAAGTCCAAATCAAGGCACCAGCGGATCCCATGTGTGGTGAGAGCCCCCTTCCTCATTGATGGCTGCCTTTTTGCCATAACCTCACATAATGGAAGGGGCAAGGGCTTTCTCAGCCCTCTTTTATAAGGGCACTAATCCCATTCATGAGGGCCCTGCCCTCATGACGTAATCTCCTCCCAAAGGCCCCACCTCCTAATACCATCACCTTGGGGGTTTGGATTTCAACACATGAAATTGGAGGTGAGGACAATAGTCAGGCCACAGCAAGAAGTATACATGCCTAGAGGTCGGATTGCACACATACACCTGCCCAGTGTATTCATCCCCCGTAGGAAGAGCTAACAGAGGCCCGCTTATGAGGAGCTTGTTGATGTCAGAGAGAGCTTCTCAGCGCTCTTAGTGCTGAGTATGAGGCACTCTTAACCTCGCCAAGGAAGGCTTCCCTACAGCCTGCTGTGGATGGGCACTGACAGTGATTGCCTGCAGGATTCTTCTTTTTAAAATATTCTGTGGTTTTTCTAAACCCCTCTCTATATACCTCTTCCTCCTGACAGAAGGCATTGATGTTGATTCGGTTATGGGTTATGGAATTATAACCCCATCTCTGGTCCATCTTTAAGAAATGCATCCCAAATCACCTTGACTGAATTTTGGAATTTCCTAAACCCAGGCTCCTTGTTTCCTGCCAGTTAGTCACACATTATGTACAGACTTTGTTTCCAAGCTCTCAGAGAAGCAGTTTCCTATTTGTCATCTCTGTGTATGATCCCACAAGTAAAAGCACTTTTTATGATTCACATGTAAAGTCAGAGGTTGGAGAACTTTTCCTAGTGTAATTTCATCTCCCCCTTTCTATCTCTAATTAAGCAAGCATCCTGTAAGGTGTTAGAATTACTGATTTCTTTGCATCTGTCTAACAGATGTTGTGGCAGAAGAAGAGTTCAGTTGTAGAGATGTGATCCCATGTCACTCTACAGAGTGTGTGTTGCACTATGGGTTACTTACCAATGTCTGTTCCTCCCGTCTTTCTTGCAAACATAAACTCAAGTTTATTTAGGTGTCTGCTCCTCAGGGAACATGACCATAGCTCAAAGGGTAAATCCTGCTTAGGCTAACCCAAGCCCAGTAATGTCACTTCCATTGCCAGTGATTAGTTGAGAGGAAGGCATGTGGCTAAGTTTTAAGCAGTGCAACTCAAGTGGAAATCTGCTTTGGGCTTCTAGAAATGATGCCTTGTCTTACAAAGAGACATGAGGAAGAACTGGCCTACTTCTTCCTGCGGAAGTGATCCTGTATCTGCTGGCCCACGAAGGGAGCCAGTCTGAGGGCAAAGCTGACACGTCAACATTGTCAGAGGGAAAAGATGGAGAGGACCTGGGCCCTTCATGACAGCCCCAAGGTGCTGGTGGAGCTGTTCAACCTGGGACTTCCTCATCATGTAATGCATTTCCTTTTTTATTAAGCCATTTGACTTAGGGTCTCTGTTAGGTGCAGCTAAAAGCAACAGAAATGTTTATCCTTGATAAAGAGAGCTACGTTTTTTTTTTTCCTTATGCCACCCAGAACGTTTGACTCTTTCTGTGTTTGTACTGGCAGAGCACTGGGGCTTTATCTTTCCTGTTGATTCTCTATTCCTCTCTATTTCTCAGACAAATAAATGGCTTGTATAAATGAATCCAGGACTTCATAGATACACAAAACCGTACCAGGATTCTCTCAATTATTGTCAGCCAAGATGACCCTTAGCCAAGATGACTTTTCCCCAAAGCTTCCTCTTGTTAGCTCACAAGAGAAAGAAATCTTTTCCGTTGAAAGCTGAGTAGACCGAGCCACTGATCCCATGTCAGTCCTCTGCTGCAAAAAGTCCAGGTAAAGGATAAATTTATTTCAGCTAGTTGCAGACTCTCACCTTTACGGACCCAGATTGGAATTAACAAGCCTATTTAAGATTTCAACCAGGTCACTTTTGCACACCTGTGAACTTTTGCTGGGTGCAGCATTCAAAATGTTAAGGCAACTTGCATTTGATTATTTGATTATTTCAAAAATACGTATTCAGGTATTGAATTACCAGTATAGGGTGTTAACACAAACAAGGTAAATAGCATAATGTAAATTACAGTATGGAGAGAAATGGACCCATCCACAGATTAGAATAGCAAACATGTAACCCATTAATGAAATGCATAGTAACCTACAGTGGAAATATTTAATATTAAAGAGTGCAGTCTCCTTTAACCTGGCAGTTAGAGAGATTCTCTTCCGAGTATTCTTTGGGGATCTGATCTATGCAGGGTAATCAATCCATTAGCCCAGCCTGCAGTGAAAGGGATTAATTTATATTTTAGTATTGCATGATTTCAGGTATAAAAAGAAGCAGAGAGAAATCCTCTTTCTTTGGGACCTTGCGGAAGCCCAACGTGAGCTTTTGAAAGATTTCTTGTAAGAGCTTTCCCATAGGTACATTCATGAAACAGTCTTGAACACCTGATATGAGAGAGGCATCAGGCATCCTGTGAGATGCTGGGGCATTTGCGAAGATGAGTTAGACTTAGATTCTGTTCCCAAGAGGAGTTCAGATAACATGTTAACTTAACACAGTGACAGAGAAAGAGAAAAGCAACTCCAAGATTTGGTACCTGGAGAACAGTGAGGAGAGTGATGCTGCGAGGAAAATGGAGAAAACAGGAGTGGATTCTGGTGTTAGATGAGCTTAGATTTCAGGGTGTTTAGTCTCAGATGTTGTAGGACAGGTCTGTAGAGATGTTTCATGTAGCTGGATATCATCGGGCTCCTGGAATTCCCACTTCTATGCAGTACTCCGATTCCATTTATCTTAACACATTTTCTCTGCATTAATAACTAGGCCATCCTTAACAGGCAAGCCTTTTAGTTTCGAAAGTGCTTGTGATTACATACTAATAACATCTTAGAGTTGTGGAGGGGGTGCTTTTCAAATCAAAACTGGAAAGGAAACACCCAGCAGATCATTTTGCTTGACCTTTGTCAGGGCCAGTCCGGAACACAACATTGGGAAACATAGCCTAGAGGAAAAAGCATGGGCTAGGGAAGCAGGAGGTGTGAGTTCTGTGTCTGACCATGACCCATGGACGAGTCACTTTCTGCGCTCTGGGTTTCTCATCTGTAAAGGTAGATTTGGCAAGTTCGCGCCAAAGACTCTTTCCATGATTTCTATAATATCTTAAGGTATTGTTCACGCCGCAGCTCTATTTTGCCCTTGACACTCACCTCCATCAGAGGTGTTTAATAAAAGTTTGTACAACTTTTTAGTTTCCTAAAGCATAGTCATTATTTTCACATTGATTCCTTTCTGGGCCCTGATTAGTGGCATTATTGATGACACCTCCAATCAGATGAGGAAATTGGGGTACGTAGAGATTAAGGGGATTGTCCAAGGTTTCTGGCTGGTGCATGTCAGAGCCAGGACCTGAGCCCAGGGCCTCTCCATTTCCCATTACCCGCCCCCCAAATCCCTGCCGCAACCATCCCATAGGGGGCTTCAGACTCAGGTTGGTCCACTCTTGAGTGGACCATTTTTTCTTTTTTGGTTGCACCAAGCAGCTTACAGCAGCTTCCCTGACCTGGGATCGAACCTGGGCCCATGGCAGTGAAATCGCCGAGTCCTAACCACTGGACTGCCAGGGAATTCCCTTAAGTGGACTTTAATAGGAGACTCTTATAAAGATATTACTAGACTTTTGGATTGCAGATAGAAAGGGTTTTTAAAACCTTTTGTTTTGAAGTAATTTTATATTTACAGAAGAGTTGCAAAGATAGTACCCAGCTTCCCCTAGTATTAACATCTTACATAACAATGGTACATTTGTCAAAACTAAGAACGTAACATTGGCACAATGCTATGAACTAGACTACGGACTTAGTTTGGATTTCACCAGGTCAAATTTTTTATTTATTTATTTATTTTTATTTATTTATTTTGGCGGTACGCGGGCCTCTCACTGTTGTGGCCTCTCCCATTGCGGAGCACAGGCTCCGGACGCACAGGCTCAGCGGCCATGGCTCGCGGGCCCAGCCGCTCCGTGGCATGTGGGATCTTCCCGGCCCGGGGCACGAACCCGTGTCCCCTGCATCGGCAGGCGGACTCTCAACCACTGTGCCACCAGGGAAGCCCACCAGGTCAAATTTTTAACGAACAAATTAAATTGAAGAATGGAAGTAGGGTCAGGATGTAAAGTCTTTTGGTCCCCATCAAATAATACCATGTACTACGTGTGTGCTCTAAGGGCTGGCCTACAGCAGGCACAGACTTCTGACAGTGAAGCATCCCCACCGTCGATGAGAAAGTCAACAGATATAGGGAGGGCTGGCGATGAGAAAACAAATGGCCAATTCCAAATGCTTAGGTTTGTGAACTACACACCTAGTAACAGACCAAAGACACATTTCAGATCCTGTCTTTTACGGACAAGATACGATCACCATCCGTCATTTTTTAAGTACAGTCCTTTCCTGGAAGATATTGCAGTATTATTCAAAACGTGCCAAAGTGGGCAGGAGATCCCAAGAGTAATTGTGAGTTATGAGGTCATGGGGACCTCATTGCAAACTATTTGCAAAACTTAATTGGGGTAATAAATAAACTAAGCATGTAAATTAGATTGAAAGCTACAGTGTGAATTAGAAGGAGGCCATTAGCCTGCATAGTCAAAATGCCTTCTTCCTGTTCATAATATTTGCTGGGCTGAAGTATTAATCGAGGAAGCGTTAAATTCAAACATCCTAAAATTTCACAACTAAAATAACTTGGAAATAAAACCATTTAATGAGGTCCTTTCTGGACAAGATGTGAACTTTATTTTTTATGATTCAGTACTTAGGCCCTTTTCAAATAGAGGCTGGTCTGGCATTCATATTTGAATCCAGCTGCCCCCCAGGGTGTGAATTCATCTTAACCAGGGTACTTAGAAGCCAATGCAGAAGAAAAAAGAATAAAGCTCAAAAGGAATAAAATAAGGAAGCCATTTCCAGTCTGTTGAAAACAAACAGGTCTGTAGGCTGAAATGGGACTGGCCCTCTCTTTTTTCTTTTTTAAACCAGGGGCTTAAAAATAACTTCTGATCTGATATTCCTGTTTCACATATCTGAAGAATGAATGAAGGGGCCTCTTGCTGGTAAATATCAATATAAAAAAAGGAGAGAAACCAAGCGCCCAAACACTGCATCTAATCATCCAGCCCAAGTCAAGCCTTGCAGCAGCTTTTTTTTTTTCCAAGCAGTTGATTGAATGAATACAAATGCCTCTCTGTTGTCACTTGGGATGCCACTCGATATATCCCATTTTCTAGACTCTAATTATTCCATTTGTAGACATGAATGCCATTTAGATGTGAGCTAATTCAGCATGGTAACTCAATTAGATTTGTACCGACTTGGATTTATGAAACATCAGTGGGTTCTTGGTGAGACCAATGGGACTGCAGGCGATTCATCCCGAAGTCTCACCGACACAGCCTCTCAGGAGCTCAATTAAACATGCCAGCCATGAGGATGTTTTTTAGCTGGAATGTTTCACAGTTAAAATGAAAGAGATTTCTCTGTTCCTCGGCACGCATGGCCCCGCAGAAAAGAAAGACCTGTGATAACACAGGCTGAAGTTTTCCTTTACGTTATATATTCTACACGAAAGAAGCCTCTTTTGCTCCGACGGGCTTCAGAGCACCTGCGTGGCGGCGCTCGGTGTGGCCGGCCTCAGTGGTTGACCCATGTGGCGAAGATCACGGAGTTTCATCATGCCTCACGTTCAAGGGCACTTAATAAATGTTGGTTGAACTAAAATGCTAAGTTCGTCTTAGAGCCTGTATCTGCATCTGGGTTCTGAGAGAGAGGCAGGTGCTGAATACCAGATTGGATTTGTAAAAATTTGAGAAATCTCCAAGTGATAAAAATGATGCTAGCTATATTTTCAACATAAAACGTGGCCCGTGGTCAGAAGATGGGGGGAAAGACTGGAAACCAGGACTATCCCCAAGGGATCCTTGTAAAAAACACTCTTCAAAAACATGATCTTGGGCTTCCCTGGTGGCGCAGTGGTTGAGAGTCCGCCTGCTGATGCAGGGGACACGGGTTCGTGCCCCGGTCCGGGAAGATCCCACATGCCGCGGAGCGGCTGGTCCCGTGAGCCATGGCCACTGAGCCTGCGCGTCTGGAGCCTGTGCTCCGCAACGGGAGAGGCCACAACACTGAGAGGACGGCGTACTGCAAAAAAAAACAAAAAAACCCAAAAAAAACCATGATCTTGCTGCGTGATTCGGGCTTAGGAGTTTAGGCAGGCCCCTGCGTGTCACCTGCCTGTGCCTGGAAGAGATTTGCCGCGAGCTCTGTCTTCCTCACGAGGGGAGTGTTTCATGATTAAAGGCTTTGCTGGTTTGCAACAGAGGGCGACCTTGGAAATCCGGTGTGAATTAATGAAATAACGCCATAGGTGTGAACTCATTTCGTCAATGGTGAAGAACTTTGGAAATGTCTGTTGTTGTTTTCTTAAATCAAGTGTTTGGATAAGAGAGACGAGTACATTTGTTTTACCAGGACCTGGATGAGGGACAACATGATAGGGAAAGAGTTTCAATTTTATTACATCTGCCTTTATCTCCCCCCTCTCAATTTAGTGCTCTGATATTTATTTCTATTGTGAGATTGATTATTAGGTATAGAACAGTAGTAGTAATACTCAGTTAAGTATTGTAAATAATGTTTGCCTTGCAGGTCATAAATTTCAAAATGCAGTTTCATATAACCTGTGACATTTCATCCCCGTAACACTCTTGCAGCACAGACATTATTTCCCATTTCATAGCTGACAAAACTTGTCAAGAGAGGTTGTATGAATTGCTTAAGACCACACAGCTAAATCTCGGTGAGACCGGTATTTCAACCTCATCCTTTCCTGTTAAATCTTTCTCATGTGGTGTAGCAGAAAGAGCATGGGTTTTACATCAGAAAACACTGTTTGTTTTATTTTCTAGTTCTATCATTTTTAATCTTTTGAGCATTGATAGAAAGATAGATTTAGCCTCAGTACATGATGAATCTGGGGGGCATTCTTGAATTTGATTTGTATACAAGTTCCAAAATTTGATGCTTAAAACTGGGCCTGTCTGATGATCCTGGCATAGCACCAGCAGACTGGATATGCCAGAGGAGGGGATTAAATGTTACCCAGGGACCCGGGCAGAGGAGCTGCTCCAAGCTTACACATCTCACTTCCTTTAACCTCGTGGGAAGCTTGACTTAAATTAGAAACACAGATTAGGACTTCTTCTTATTGTTCCTGTAGCAACTCTCTGTCTAGCTTCTGATCTCCTAGAGTCATGGTCTCTGCAAAGATTTTCTGAAGAGCCACCCGAAAGAGAAAAGCCGGGAGTGCATTTATGCTGTGTTTGCGTCAATCAGCATACGTACAGTTCGCAGCAATCTTGCTATATCCACACAGGCCAACCAACTCTCCTTGGCTTGTTTTCCTCCCGGGAAATTCCATCTCAGGTAGCAGAGGAAAAGATCAGAAAGACCACAGTGCTGGGAGACAGGAGATGCCCCACCCCCATCCTGCTCTGTGGCTGGTCCCTGTGGGACCAGATGGGCCATCTGCCGGCTGGCAGCCTTGGGTAATTCACCCAAATCCTCTAGCCTTGTTTTCATCATCTGCACCAATAGTGCGCCCCTCAAAAACTGTTGGAAGGATTAAATAACATAATATGTGTGGAAACATTTTGTGAGCTGTTAACCCATGCTTTCTCCAAGGGACACTGTATCGTAACATGCCATATATAAATATGTATATTTTTAAGACCATGTTTGTGACATGCCACATCTTGGAAATTCATAGTGCACTTTGGCATCATGCTAAAGCATCCGAGGAGTCCTGAGAAGTGAACTCTGTGGAAATGTGTTTAATGCACTGTTTCACAAATTGTTTGACCTGGAATCCACTCTTCAGTTAATACCTCATGTCAAGCTGTGCTCTAGTCAGCTTTAAAACACTGAATCAACACAACTGTTCTCATGGCTGCGTGATGGGCATGGGCCTCTAACCCTGTACCTCTCCCCACCCCTACCTGCCTCAGCTTTCTTCTGTGTTGGCAGACTTCCCCAAACGTTAGTGAAGATGAGTAACGGCAGCCCGAGACTCACATTCTATGGCTTAGGAACCCAGGAGAAAGAGCATCTCTTTCCCATTGATTCTAGAAATAGTGCTGACTTCATTGACAAACTTTGAGTCCTAGGCCCAGCCTTGAAGCATTCACAGTGGGCCAGGGGAAGGCATATTTTCATTGGTCAGGCCCAGGTTATGGGCTTAATTCTGGAAAAGCCAATCATATCTAAGCTTTGTGGACTGAAAATAAAAGGAACTGGTTCTTCAAGATCAATGTTACAAAAAGTCAGTTGGAACTTTAGTGAAGAAATTCCAGACAGGTTTAGAAAACAGCAGAAGCTATTGTGTCATTCCTTCTCCATCATTTTCTTTTCCTAGCCCAGAGGTCTGTAAACCTTGGTATACGTAAGAACATTCAGGGAAATTTATTGAAAATACTGATTTCAGGCCTTACCCCACCTGCAGGATTCTGATTCCACATGTTCAGGTATTGCTCAGAAATCTGTCCTGGTTGCAAACACCAGGTACCTGTGGTCCGAGTACCATATTTTGAGAAACAAGGGCATTGGGATAAAGACATTGCCAGCAGTTCTCAATCTTTGCTGTATATCGAAATTGAGCACCAAATCGACATCTGCAGGGGTGAGGCTGGCAAAGTACATGTTGACATTGATCCTTGGGTGTTTCTGATGTGCCCTAAAGCAGTGCCTCTCAATCTTTACTGTGTCTATGAATCAGGGATTTTCTTAAGCTGCAGGTTCTGATTTAGCAGGTGTAAGGTAGCGCCTGAACGTCTGCATTTCTAACACAGTCTCCGGCGCTGCTGCTGTTTCTGGTCCACGGACCACACTTTGAGTAGCAAGGCACTGAAGGCTGAGAACCACCTGTGTATTTTATTTATTTATTTATTTATTTTTTGTGTGGTACACGGGCCTCTCACTGCTGTGGCCTGTCCCGCTGCGGAGCACAGGGTCCGGACGTGCAGGTCCAGCGGCCATGGCTCACGGGCCCAGGCGCTCCGCGGTATGTGGGATCTTCCCGGACCGGGGCACGAACCCGCGTCCCCTGCATCGGCAGGCGGACTCTCAAGCACTGCGCCACCAGGGAAGCCCCCACCTGTGTATTCGGCGTGCATGTTTTAAGGCTGTGTCCTTCGGCGTTTACCAGCCTGCAGGGCAAGCATAAAAGCACTTTCTGTTTCTAATAGGATTTGTTCGTACTGATTTTTCTCACTTTGTTCTGGGCTGTGCAGAGTTCATCTTCAAAAGGCTCAGAGAGAACACAGTCTAGTTCCTAAAGACTGGAGTGCACATCTGCATGTTTTCCGTTTAGCTAACCTTCTGGACTGCGGATCTTACTTGGACTCTGGAAAAACAAGGGAAAGTGATGCAGGATCCCTTAGGGAGCTCACCCTTAAGGTGGCCAACTCTCCTGGTTTTCCCAGAAGTGTCCTAGTTAGAGCACTGAAAGTGTGACCCTAGCAGTCATACTTTTTCAGGGAAGAAAGACCTGGAGACTGATAACTATAACACAAGGTCACACGCTCAGATAGGGAACCAGCTCTAATTCAGCCTGAGGGCTCAGGAAAAGCCAGGTTAGAGGAGGCCTTGGAGGCTGAACAGGAGTTCACCAGATTGGGGACTGAGGATGAAAAGGGGAGGGGGCATTGAAGGCTGCGGGAAAAGTGTGTGCAAAAGTACAGGGATACATGCATATGCAAAAACCCGTAACTGCTCTAAGCCCTCCTCTGTTTTGAATGCCACCCTGTCTTAATTTGACATGGTGATGTACTGCAAAAATTCTTGCCCCTGGATAAAGCTCTGGGGAGTGAATAAAGCCCCACCCTGCAGGTCTGCAAACACACCTCTTTTCTCATAGCCACTTCTTTTGTTATCTTGGCAAATGGATAATTTTCATGATTTGTTCACGGGTATTTTTCTCTGACCATATTTCTGTGCCCTGTTCTGGTTTATTCATCCATTCAAAAGTATTTATCCTGTACTCTCTCTGCGCCAGAACAGTTCTAAGCACTTACAGTGTATCAGCAGAGACACCCCTGCCCTCAGGGAGCATACGTTCTAGAAGAGGAAATAGACAAGGAAAAGTAAGAATTTTAAAAGTAAATTATGCCTGCTGGCAGGTCATAAGTGCCGAGGGAGGAAGGTACCTGAAGGTAGAGGTAATCAGAAGTATAACTTTGTACAGGTGGTCAGGAGAGATCTCTCTAATTCGATGATACTTGAGCAGAGGGCTGAAGGAAGTGGGGGAATGACCATGCAGATATCTGTGGGAGAATGTTGTGGGCCGAGGGAATTGCAGTGCAAAGGTCCTGAGGGCACTTGGCGTGTGCAAGAACCAATAAGGAGACAAATGGGTTTGGAGTGAATGAGGCAGCAGAGTGCTGGAGGAACGGAGGTCAGACAGGTGGACACATGGGGCCTGGGTCTAGGATAAGGATTGACACTGAGTGAAATGGGAGCCCTTGGAGGGGGCCTGAGTAGAGGAGGAACACGATCTGACTTATATTTTTAGAGCATCACTCTGGCTTCTAGATGAGAAGTGACTGTTAGTAGGGTAAGGGTGCAAGTAGGGAGACTGGTGATGAAGCTAGCACAATACCCCAAGCAAGAGATGATGGTGACTCTGACAAAGGTGGACGCAGGGGAGTGGTGAGAAGGGGCTCTTTGTGTCCACTGATTCGCCCGCACAGTCACTCCCTTCTGGAGTCCAGAGAACTCCTCCAACCGCCTGGGTGATCTGGGCGGATCTCTCCACCCACCTGTGCCCTCGCTTGCATCATCTATAAAATGATGCCAGACAGTAGTAATATCTGCCCAACCACACTCACAAGGTTCTTTTGAGAGTTCAATGAGGTCACAGCTGGGAATGCATAGAGCAGGACGGCAACACAGATGAGTCAGAACCCAACAGTGAGATATCCATCTGCCAGTACAGAAAAGATGGGCTGCTGTCTTGTTACTGCTCCAGGTAATTCACGAAGGGGGCTACTGAAGGTAAAGGTTACACCCCAAACCAAACATCAAGAGGAGACATTTATGATTATCTGGTCAAACCGCATCTCTCTTAGACAAGGTCACTAAGATGCAGAGATAAAGGTGGCTTTCCCAGACAACCCAGTAAGGTCAGAGTCCTAGTTCTGAGTCTTCTTCTACCAAGCTGCCCGTTCACACATCATGATAAATGTCCCTACCTTGCAAGCTAATCAAAGCACAATTACTCTCAAAGGAGAAGGAAGAGAAGGCTCTCAGCTGTGAGGCTACAGCAGCTTTGCAGCTTTCAGGTACATCATCACATTAGATCCTCCCAACCTCTCCAGGAAGTTTTGAATTTCCCCCTTTTGCAAATAAGGAAACAGAGGCTCAGACAGATCAGCTGAGTTACCCCAAGTTACACAGCCAGCAAGTGCCAGGAAAGAATTCCAGCTCTTCGGGTACCTAAGCCAGTGCACTTTCCCCTGCATTTGATGAAAACCTCCGGAGAGGGCAGGACTGGTGTAATTGATGGAGGTGTTATCTCTGTTTTTCTAATTACTCTCCCCGAAACCTGCAGCAGGGGATTCGAAGGAACATTTTTGATTTGTGAGTGTAGTCTAGTGCTTATTAGAGTTTCTGAGCTTCTACACTGGAAGTTTCAACAGGCTTACTGCGGTACTTTTGAAGTGTTGAGTGTAAATTTAAGGCTCAAAAACACTGTCAAGCCAAGTGCACTGACATATTATTAGGTGATGGTTGGAAGAGTTAGGTAGGTGGGTGCTTTACAGAGAGGCACGCACTGAGGTTCACACACTGCAGTTTTCTGAGCTGTAAGAGGAAAGAGGCAGTGAGTGGGAGATCAGGAAGGTGCTGGAATTGGTGCAGAGATCACAGGCAACACTGCTGTTGACAAGTACCTAAGAGACTCGTTCTTGCTGTTCATCTGGGATATGTGACGTGTTGCTTGGTTTTAACTTTTAATCGATGTATTCTTCTGAATCAAGAGCTAGAGTAAGGTTTTAAGAGGCAGAGATGTCTGCCGGAACACAAAACACAGGGTCAAGACACCAAAGCTGGGGATGCCAGTATATTCTCTGGAGCTAATCATGGCTAAGGTTGATGGAGACTTTGAATCTGCCGGGTGAACAAAGCCTCCTTCCATTCCATTTCCCCTGGCAGCAGGCATGGAGGCCAGGGAGCTATTGGCTTACCTACACCAAGGCCCTTGGCAGGATATCGGCACCACAGCCCTGAAGCTCTGGTCCTCTGTGACCACCACCCCCCCATCCGCCATGACCATGTCATCACCACTGAGCTTTCACTCTGTTTCTGATTTGAACCCTGGTCCGTAGGACGGAAGTCCCATCGTGAATAGAGCTGAAGCCTGCCCAAACCCCTCTCCCTTGAGACTGGGCCATCTCACTGACCCCACTTCTGGTCTGTCAGACCTTGCCAGGTCCTACCGCCCTGCCACCTTCTGGTGGTACAGAGTCCGCTCTGCCTAGACTCTGTGGAGGGGTATGATGCCTGCCTGTGCTGCTGTAGCTCCTTGTGACGTGCAGGCTGACTACAGCCTAAAACGGGGTTATCCCTTTCACTCACCCATCCTTCCAATGGCTACCTGAGGTTCCATTAAGGCTCATGGCTGAAGCTGTGTTAATTAAGGCAATCAAGAAGATTGGTACTAATTATGATAACTGCCATTCATTGAGTGAAGGTTTCATAGTTCGATCTGGGTTCCCGTCCCTATTCTGACACTTACTAGCTCTGTGACCTTAGACAAGTTACTTTACCTTTCTGATCCTCATTTTCTCATCTATAAAATAGGGGTCATAATAGTACCCACCTTACTCTTAATGTATTGAGTGGTTACATGCGTGAGTTATGGTTTTAGTTTTAAGTAAGATAAGGAACGCAAAGTACTTTGCAAAGTACCTGGCACAGAAACATTCAGTTAACGTAGTTGTGTCCCTCCGTGGTGGGAGTATGTACGATGATTAACCACTAGTAGTATGTGCTGAGCACTCGTCCAGGGGCTTTACGTCCGTTGTGTTATTCATTCTGAAAACGTGCAAGGAAAGCAACATCAGACCCATTTTACAGATGCAGAAGCTGAAACTTAGAGCTTCTAAGTAATATTTCAAAGCCACACGCTTGGGAAATTGCGTAGATGGCTGGAACTTGAGCCCTGGTGAGTTGGATTCCAAGCCTGAGCTCTTTGGCCTTGAAGATATGGATGGCAATGAAGGTCTTGAATGACAGCTCATTATAACAGTAGAACGGTTGGTGGTCACGTCCTCTGTGATTAATTGCCTCATGAGTGGAACAAATAGGGAGTGTTGTAAATAGTAAATACTTCAGGAGTGCAGAGGAAGAGAGACAATTGCTCAGGCAGGCTTATTAACGAAAAGCTTTATGAGGAAATGTTTCACTTCGTTTTTTTAAACGTTTTTTCCTGCTTATCAAAGCAATACATGTGCAATATATACACATTCAAAGACTTATTTCACACCTAGTTTTATTTCACTGTCCTACTTTTTTCTTTATCTGTTTCTAACTCTTCTCACTATCCCATACGTTGACAGCATAACTGAACTATTATGAATTTTTGGTAAAATCATCTGGTAATATCTATTAGGATTACAGCAGCACACATCCTCCGACCCAGCAACACTGCTTTTGAGACTCTGTTTTTTCAAAATGAAACACCATTATGTGAAGTTATATGCGCAAGTACATTTCTCGTAGCATTGCTTACAGCGGCCAAACATATTAGAAACAGGACAAATGTCTTTAGTTTGTCAGTCAGGGGATACTTGATAAATTGTGACTCATTAATTCTAGAGACCTTGATGTTGGCTATTTTAAAGGCTGGGTTTGATTTCTCTATACTAACTTGAATAAAACTGTCTTAGAATCTTAGCAGTTTAGAATTTGGGAGCCAAGTCTACTTTAAGAGAAGATAAAGTAATGTAAGGAAAAGTAAAAGTATATGTTTGCATTTGATCAGAAAAAGACATTTGCACAAGCACAGCACCTGGGGACACAGGACTCATCAGCATCTTGTCTGACATGGATATGGGCCTTTTGTACATTATAAACTCAATAAAACCAAACAGTATGGGGGCAAGAAAGCTAGTGTGTCTCTTGGGCAGATCTAAAGCATTTAGAAAAGAAGGGGATAATCCTGCTCTTCTCCAGGCTGACCACATCTAGAGAATCACATTTAGTTTAAAACAAGTATGTTCACCAAGGAAGTAAGGTTGAAATCATGTCATTGGAGAAATATCTGAAAAACAGTACATTTTTATTCTGAAGAAGAGCAGACTCAGAGGACACACTATAATTGTCTCCAAATTTCATGCTACACGAACTGTTAGAACTTTTCTCTGGCGCCTCAAAGCTAAAACCAGCATCAGTGGATGGAAGGCAGTAGGAGCTGGGGGTTAGCCCAGTATAAGGAAGGCATTTTTAACTCTCAGAGCTGGTACAAAGTAGTAAAATGACTTGCCCTGGAGATTCCAGTCTCTCATTTTGTCTCTACTCGTGTTGAAGGGACCTGATGGGAATAGTGAGAAAGGAGTCAGGTATTTGATGGGAACAGGGTCATGCCTGATACTATATCCCAACCCATCTACAACCCTAATCAGAGACTATTCAAGCTTGTCTTTTGATCCTGAGATCAGGTTTTCAGTTGTGAGGTATTGGGAGAGGCAACGTAAAACCATGCTGTAAACTCCAGCTGTCGATGGACAGACCCAGGTTTAGATCCTGTCTCCCCCACCTCTTTCTCTGTGACTCAGGCAAATTATTAGCCTCTCCAAATCTGTTTGCCTATCTGTAAAATAGGAATAGTGTTGATTTGTTCCTCAAAGAGCTGTTACGTAAGGACTAGCTGCGATAATAATACATATATCATGTTTGACACATGGTAGCACCCAGTGAATTCTCAATAGGTATTTTTAAGTTAAATCATGTGAATTATTCTTGTCCTTCTTATTATGTAGATTCACGTTTAATAAAGTAAAGCAAGAGTATTTTCTGATTAATCTTGAAAAGAACCATAACTTTCTCTGACTTAGAATACTGTATTTCCTAAGATTTCTAAGTTTTATAAATATCACATTATCCAATTCACTTAAGTATATTTGGTTGTTTTGCAGGTAGATCTATGTTGGAAAAAGAATACCGGACTTCCCTGGTGGGGCAGCGGTTAAGGATCCACCTGCCAGTGCAGTGGACACGCGTTTGAGCCCTGGTCTGGGAAGATCCCACATGCCGTGGAGCAACTAAGCCCGTGCGCCACAAGTACTGAGCCTGTGCTGTAGAGCCCGCGAGCCACAACTGCTGAGCTCGCATACCACAACTACTGAAGCCCGCGCGCCTAGAGCCCGTGCTCTGCAACAAAAGAAGCCACTGCAATGAGAAGCCCGCGCACCGCAACGAAGAGTAGCCCCCGCTCACCACAGCTAGAGAAAGCCTGTGCACAGCAACGAAGACCCAACACAGCCAAAACTAAAATAAATAAATTCATAAAAAAAAAAGAAAGGAAGAAGAACACTGAATCTGGAGTCATTGGATCCAAGTCCAAGAGGTTTGGCTGTCGTGTCGTAGACAGGTAATTCTATAGAGTCTCAGTTTCCTCCTTCATAAAGTAAGAATAAGCACATGCATACCACCTAATTCACTCATACGCTTGTATGGAAGGATAAATGGTATAACATAAGTAGAAGTGCTTTTCTAATTATAAAATACTAGTCAATTAGGAGCTATTATTGTTGTCCTGACTTATAAAATGGGCAAGGGGTATGATTTCTCTGGCCCCCAAATCTAAGACTGTCAAAGGCAGGACCATTCTGAGAATTTAATCCTAAACCTTCTGGGTATAGGAGTACATTTGAGAAAGAAAATAAGAACGTTCCCTGTAAAAGTAGGCATTGGCAGCTCTACAGAAAACCTTTTGGAACCATAGTTTACCTCTCCTGGTAGAAGAAGTAGAAAAGGTGAAGAAGAAAGAAGTAGAAAATGCTTTGAGTGTGACAAAGCATAAAGCATTTGCCCAACGCTTTTCTTAAGAGTAGTTTTCCCTGCTTATTTATTTGCTTGCTTAGTTCGTTCTAACAAGTTGAACATTCTTAGTTGCTAATGATGAAAGTGGAGAGGGGTGCACTTGAAGAAGGAGGGCTGGGTCAAAGCAGAACAGAGACAGGCCTTAAGGATTCAAAGACCTTTAGCACTGGATGGGGTCTTGGAGGTGATTTCACCAAAGGGAAGGATTCGGTAAAGATGTAACTTGCCCGTAACTGTATTGCTTGGAGGAGCAGCACTGACAGTGCTCTGCTAAGGTTTGTGCTTTGGTGTTTTGTTTTGATTTCTAAGTAGATTCTGAGAAGAAAGTAAGGTAAAGAGGAGAAAGAAGGGGGAAAGGAGAGAAAATATTCTTTAACTGAAAGGAAAACATTTCTGTTATTCACCCCTCACAGAAGAATCTGGAACATTCATGAATATGTTTGGGAAATGCTTGATTTTTAATAGAGGATAAAGCTTCTTTCCCAAGGAAGTACAACATCATTATCTCCACTAGGGCTTCCCTGGTGCTGCAGTGGTTGAGAGTCCGCCTGCCTATGCAGGGGACGTGGGTTCGTGCCCCAGTCCGGGAAGATCCCACATGCCGCGGAGCGGCTGGGCATGTGAGTCATGGCCGCTGAGCCTGCGCGTCCGGAGCCTGTGCTCCGCAACGGGAGAGGCTGCAACAGTGAGAGGCCCGCGTACCGCAAAAAAAAAAAAAAAAAAAAAAAAAATCTCCACTACTTGGACTCTGTTCTAAGGAGAAAAAAAATAGTAAAAATTTTTTTAAAGTTTCATGCTACAAAATGTTTACTACAGTGCCATTCCCGACAGTGGAGAATTGGAACAACCCAAGGGTTCAGCCAATGAGAGGATATTTGAGTAAATTATGACGTAATCTATCAAAGATTATACAGCCACTACAAATGCTGTTACTGGGATTACGAAATAAAGTAAGCAAAAGCTTTTGTTATAGTGAGGCAGGGAAGGAGGACAGCATTGCGTGGACAGCATTGATCAGAGGGAGGATTCAGAGTAGGAATCTACTGTATTGGAAGAAAAGAGATAAAAGTAGGTCAGTAGATAGAAAATGAATTAGGGACTTCCCTGGCGGTCCAGTGGTTAAGACTTCGCCTTTCCAATGCAGGGGGTGTGGGTTTGATCCCTGGTCGGGGGGCTAATATCCCACATGCCTCGTGGCCAAAACACCAAAACATAAAACGGAAGCGATATCGTAACACGTTCAATAAAGACTTTAAAAATGGTCCACATAAAAAAAAAAAAAAAAAGAAAGAAAATGAATTAAATTAGGAAATTCATAAAAAGGTGTGAATTTTCGACAGGGCTTTATAGGGAGACAGACAAATCAAGGAAAGGTGAGCAAAGTTGGAATAATTTGTACACTTTTGGCTGCAGGAGTGAGAAGGCCAAGGACAGAGTGGGAGGTCGCCAGGTGGGGTTATGGCTTCAATATCGGCTACACTGAGCACTCCCTCCACCCAGTGGCTTTGACAAGGAGGCACCTCCCTTATGATAAGAAATTCCACGTGTAATTTCAGGAGGAATGTGAGGGGGACAGACATCAACATCATGACAGACAGTTTTCTAACCATGAAAGCAGAGTGTACATATGTGCCAGGAGACTGTAGATTTGTTGCTTCTCTCTTGGTTTCGTTGCAATCAATCAGATATTTCTCCCTCCACGCAGTCACTTGGACATTCTAATGGAATTGTCACCTGGAAGGCACATTCTATCTAAGCCTCCTCCCACATAAGCTGGGGGTTGCAGCCGTTGTAACAGCCTGTTGTGTGGATTGCTTTTCCTGTTCTTACCATTGCCAAGGAGGACAGGCTGTCTGGAGAGGAAAGCAGGCCAAGAACTAGGAGTCAACAGTTACAGTGTATATTCACAGTATTATCATCAAAAACATGTACATGCAGGGAAAAGAAAAGTCAGAAAGGAAATACACACCGATACCAGCTGCGATTGCTTTTGAATGATGTCAACATGGGTGAAATATTTTTTCCTTCTTTTGACACAGCTGTGAATTTTCCAGATTTCCTTTAATGAAAGAGTGCAACTATTGTCATTTATAAAGTGTTAAAAATAACAAGCACAAGACTAAAAGAGAGAGTAGCACCATTTGATTGAGAAAATTTTCCTTCATTTTTCATTTTAATTATTTTCTCATAATTAAAGTGATACATGCTTACTGTAGAAAATTCCTGGTACTGATTTAACCTCTAGCTTCATTTTACTTTGCTACGTTTATTTGTCCTGCAAGCAATCAAAAATCCTCTTTTGAAACAGAAGGGGTATCAATTCATCAGTCTCCCATTCTTCTCTTTTTACTTATTTTATTAGATTTTTAAAATAATTTCAAGGTGAATAAAGGAAATATTAATCTTCCCCATTCTCAGATATTCAGTGTTAACATATGATATGTATCCTACCACTCTTTCTCTGTTCTCACACAAGAATATAGAGTTTTTCCCAATTTGAAAACAGAACTACACTAAACATATTACTCTCTAACTTTTTTCTCTTAACAATATATATTCCAGAGATGAGACACAGAGGTGAGGTACCTTGTCCATGGTCACACAGCTAATGAGTGGAAGAGCTGGGATTTGAATTGAAAAAGGTGAGTTCTTTTGTTTTCTTCTTTTTTTTTTTTCGGTTGTGCCACACCGCTCGCAGGATCTTGGTTCCCCAACCAGGGATCGAACCGATGGCTCCTGTAGTGGAAGCATGGAGTCCTAACCACTGGACCACCAGGGAATTCCTGGGTCTGAGCTCTTAATCACGACAGATGATTGTCTCTGACAGAAGAGAAGAAGGCAGAGAACGGATCTGAGGGAGCTGGTCAATGTTTTGGGGAAAAGAGGATGAAAAGGAGCGTGCTAGCCTGCAGTGATTTTCCCTCTTAATTCTATACTCCAACAGTTCTTCCTGACTTCACACATCCTCTCTGTGAAGACAGGTCCCGTCATGAAGGGGGGCATCCACTGGACCGCAGGCTCCACATCTCCTACCTTGGCCATACCATAAATGCTCAGGAGATGGTGGTGGTTGGTCAGCTGCTTTGGGCATATGTAACCCACCTGTCCATCCCTGGCGAGCAGCCGGGCATTTTGACTTGTAATTGTTACCTGTTGTTTGCTTTCACATCAGGTGGCTTCTAGTTCTTGGATTAAGGAGGAAGGATGTCAGCGCTGCAGCCTGCAAATGCTCTTGGGTTCAGGGTTGACATCATGACAGATAATTTTATAATTGTGAAAAAAAATGTACATATGTGCCAACTGACTTGGGACATTTATGGGTCCTTTTTTTTTTTTTTTTTTTTTTTTTGTGGTACGCGGGCCTCTCACTGTTGTGGTCTCTCCCGTTGTGAAGCACAGGCTCCGGACGCGCAGGCTCAGCGGCCATGGCTCACGGGCCCAGCCGCTCCGCAGCATGCGGGACCCTCCCGGACTGGGGCATGAACCCGTGTCCCCTGCATCGGCAGGCGGACTCCCAACCGCTGCGCCACCAGGGAAGCCCTATGGGTCCTTTTAATTAAAACTCAGACAGGAATTTTCGATTTGTTACCTCATAACCATTGATGATGCAATGAATGGTTCATTCTGAATTGATCCTAACCTGTAGGAAATTGCTGTTTATAATGCACACATGACTTTCTTCCCCACCTTTTCCCACCTTCATTCCACTTTCATGTCTCTGCTCACATCTCATTACCGTGGTTGTCTTGCCTCTTAAAAAAAAGGAAAAGAAGAAAACTGCTTTGTTCCTTAATTACTGCATTATTATGAGATGTATAATGAAATTCTGATGTTCATGTTTATAAATATAATCCTGGAATTGCTATTTGTCACATGAATTCGAGTCCACAAATATATGAGGAGTGCCAATGTGTGCCCTGCAGTATACAAGGAACTGGGGATACCAAGACTGTACACAGTCCTTCCCCAGTAGGAGAAGTGAAAACAGATTACCTATAGCACCGTGTGCAAAGAGTAATAGAAGGCTGGGCACACTATAGAAGAAGCACAGGAAAGACAGAGACAAGAGAAGTGATATAAGGGAAGCCTTTATGAAAAAAGTAGTTGTTTAGCTGGGTTTTGAATAAGAGTTTGACAGGTGGTT